>NW_009258879.1:173111-183585 GCF_000687185.1 Egretta garzetta
CTCTTCCGCCCTTTCAGTAACTGGAAGGATTCCTGCGGGCCTCCCGCCGCAGGGACAGTGTAACGGGGGTTGCCGGCAGAGCCTGGCCTGCGAGTCCCGCCTTCCCCGTCGCCTCGAGACTCCCGCTGAGGAGAAGCGTGCTGGCCTGATACTCGATGTAGCCGAGTCAAGCACGCAGTGTGAAGAGTCCCGTTTCCGTAAGACAAAGGAACAAATTTCAGTAAGCTCGAATTCGGCCTTTTCCCATGTCTTCCTAGTAGGGCTGTACCCATAGAATATCTCAAATGGAATTGCGTTGCTTGCTTCTGAGATTTCACTGCAACTTAGGGGGAGATCAGTAGTTTTATCCCATATTTTGGACAGCAGTGCATATACACATACTTTCCCGGTGTTCCGGGTGCCTCCTTGTAGTTTATAAGTTCCATCGGTTTTGTTGGTTTCTTTGGGGGATTTCCTCCCCCCCCCCCCCCCCCAAACTCTGCTGCTAGGAAGTTGATTTTGCATTGTGTCACATTCTGGGAGTCAATATCATTAACACGCTTACTTGGCATGGCTGTGTATGGTCTCTGGGCTTCCAGTTGGGTTTGAACAGATAGTCTCAGCTTACTGCTTTTTTGGGAAGGTTGAAAGTACAAAAACCCTTGGTGGTTAACAACATTAACAGCAAATCTGTTGGAGCCTTACCACAGCAAAGACTTAGAAAGGTACTCTTATGAACAAAGTATCTCAATCTTCGGGGCTTCCTTCATCTTAAAGCACTGACAAAACAGCATGGTATATGGTTATCTTCCTCGCTGAACAGAAAAGAAAAAAAAGAATTTAAGAGAAAACACTGAAGAGGAATTACTGAACAACTGAGAAACCACAAGCTGCAGTATTAAATGGGTCCGGTGGAAATGGTTCATAAGCTTCCTGTGCAAGTCGAACACTTCAATAAAAATGACAAGCTATGTGAGAAGCTAGCATAAATATGATTTCCATAGGGAATGGCTCAACTTTGATTACAGATTGTTATGAATAGTCTTCCATTGACATATACAAAATAATTTTCACATTCAATTTACCGCAATATGATTTAATCTTTTTAACTTAATGAATTTTGGCATTTTCACCAACGTTAGCTTTGTAGAAGTTGCATTTGAATGGGGGGGAGGGTTGGTGCTAGAGATATGCATGCACTTTTCTGTTACGTTTTGCTATTGTTCGTAGTATGTTCTAATTTTATGTTAAATAATTGCATTGCGAGTACCAACAGAAGGTTTTTCAATAAAACATCAAATGGGCCTGGCTCTGTAATGAGCAAGTCACAGTTAAAAACCAAATGCATGAGTTTGAAATCTTAATTAAATTTAGCCTTGGAGAAACACGGCCCTCATGATGATCATTAAAAATATATTGGAGGAGGTTTTTTTTCTTGTTTCTTCCTTTTTCTGTTGTCTTTGTGTTTTTTTTTTTTTAACTCTCGAAGAGTATAAACTTGAAGACACAGACACTCACAATAGGATAAAACAATTCTGCAGTATTTTCTCCTCAGAGTGGTTATACTACCACATTGTAATAAAAAATAGTTTAGATAAGAGAATGCATTTTAGATGTGACAGTTTGTCTTACTGTGCAAGATTACCTACCATAAGAACATGGATGAACATGGCAGTTTGATGGGATGACTTAATAAACATTTGCTCAAAACAGCATTCTGAGATTGCTGTTTCCTTGTTCAGCACGTAGTGTAGAAGCAGTTGAACTTTAAGGTTTCTCTTCCCTTCAGTTGAGGAAAGCACCTTAGAGATCTGTGAATTCCACGAACTGCACCAGTAGTTGACACTCAAATTAGTCCTTTCTAATTTATTAACATTAACAATAGAGTAAAAATAGTATATTAGCAGCTTTATAAAGTAAAAGAATAATTATGTCTCAGCTTTTTGAACAGCATGGTTCCAGTATGCATGTTGTACTGTATGTATATGTGCACGAGCACGCACATGCACGCATCTGTGGCATATTCTCTTATTTGTCAGGTATGTCAAACAGTATTGTAAGTTATCAGAAAGTCATATCAGAACTTTCTTTAATAAGAAGAAAAAACTTAACTGTTGTGCCTGATGGAAGTTGCTGGCATCTTTTCAAACAGGTTCTCTAATGGTCTTGCTTCACCATGGCAACCAATATGGAGGTGCTGGCTCAGCAGGTAGTGGAGACTCAGCAGGTGGCTGAGGTGAGTGACAGATGACATCACAACAGTTGGTAAATGAGCTTTTGAAATGAAAATTAGGGAGTCCTTGCTGTTTACAATTAAGCATAAATGGAACAGAAAATCTTTGTAGAACAGTATTGCTTTACACTGGAGGACAAACAAGAAACCAGTGCAACCAATATGTGGTTTGTTTACCTTACTTCATTCTGGTGGCCTCCATATTAGGAATGCAAGTAGGAAATCCAACATGAACTATAGAGAAACCTGGCTGTATTATGGATTGTTTGAAAAGTTAATACAATAGAATTTCTGGTCATTTGATCATTACCTTGACCATTTGGGACGTGAAAGCTTTCTGCTCATCTCTTGAGTTGTCATCTAAATCCAGAACAGTGTTTGAAGTTACCTGTTTTACTTACACACTATATCGAACTCACAGTAGAGTGATTAATTTAAATCAGGCTTTATATTTTCTGCTTAGATGCATGAGAAAAAGAGCACAAAATCTACTTAAAGTGATATTAAGTGATATCTGGATGTATATTCACTGAAGCTTGGGTGCTAAACAGCTAAAATGCCTAAATCAACTCGTAAACACTGAAACTGCATGTGTTTATGGCCATAGAAAGGAACCTGTTTGTCTCTTTCAGTATGCAAACTTCAGTCAAACAATAAACTAGAATTTTTGTCTGTTTAAAATTACTTGGTTTAATATGCTTCAAATTTACTGTAATTTGTCATATGATTACATAATTAAGGGGTTTCGTATAATGAAGGGGAAGTGGGCTAAGAGCCCTCTGTAGACAAGGCCACTTTTCAGACATGAGTTTGGGGGTTTTTTTGACCTATTGAACTAAGATTACACCTGGATATTAAAATTTTTTTTTGGTTCAAGAAGAAGCTCTATATATGAAGGGAATATGTGTGTCATTGTGTTTTCAGAAATGGATTCGAGATTCCCTACTTGGAGCAATTGTTTTTTAGAAAACTTTGGTTCTTTTTAAATAGTATGTTAAATGGCCTACTGAGTATCCTGGAAACAACATCTAGGGAGTAGTTTAAAAACTCTAAAATTTCACGCTGAAAACCAACGAGCGAATTTTCACTCTGGTTTGCTGTACCAGGTATCAATTTGTCAAGCTGCGTTTTTTTAAAACACTTCCAAACAGACTTGGAAATAAAAACCTGTAATGGAAATACTGACAAACCTTATACTATTTTGGTAGAACTTGAGTGCTGTAATCACATCTAAGGCACATAAAATATGTGACATTTGTAATTCCTCGTGCAGGAAATGCACCGTGGTAACATAGTGTGATGGTTGTATCTTGCCACTGGAGAGATCGCTCCATCTCAAGAGTATATGAAGCTCTGTGATTTCTTCTTGGCCGGTGGGTACATAGAGGGCTTCATCTTTTTATAGTATTCAACTCCTCCTTAGATTATATGCCTGTCCACTGCATAACACCATGAAAACTTTGTTCATGGGAAACCAGTTATAAGCAGCGTTATCTTATTAAGAATTAATTAATGCTATAACCTTGTTAACGTTGAACCATTTCTTTATGAATGGCTGGCTGCCTGCTATTTGTGTCTTCAGTCAGATACAGTTTTTAATACAGGTAAATACATTACTAGTTTTCTTGAAGTATTTGTACTCACTGTTTGTCAGAGAAAATGTAGTGTGAAACTTGGCACTGGCCTTAAGAAATGAGAGGCTTTTTCAGAATATTGTATTTTTCATCGATGAAAATGAAATGTAAGGAAAGAGTCATTATTAATAATGCACTGAATTTTAAATTATTAATTACGACAGACAAATTGCAAACAGGATAACTTAATGCCAATATTGACAGGTTTAGCTATATCTGCATCATTCTTTCAACATAATTGCCACGTATGTAGTGGGTGGGTTTATTGAGAACTATGATGCCAAACACCAAATCCGACTGTTGTGCAAGTAGGCCATATGTTGTTTTTCTTTCTTGAACAATAGTTAATCAGGTTTGTTTTCCATGAAACTGTGAATGTAGCACAGAAGTTACTGAGTGCACTCCGGTATTGCATGTATTTTTGTACTTATTCTGGGTTTAGGACTTTGAAAAATTGTCCTTGTAATGGTTTCAAGTGGTTTCACTGCTGTTGCTTCTGCTTTATAGCAGTGTTGCTTACTGCACTTTTCCAGCTGTGTATTTCTGAACAGACTGGCTGAGAGAGTTCCATTTTTAGTGTCTGCAGTTGCCTTTACTTACAGTTCATATGGTTGGAGAACAGAGAACATCTAGGGGATTCAGAGGGAATTTCAGCAATTCCTTCTCATCCTGAGTAGCTTTTGAAAAGCATAAAGAAGACTTTAGCCTTAATGCAAAAATAAATAATGCTGCTTTTCTCAAGTATTTATTTAGTACTGTCACTGTGCAATATATCAAGTTCAGTCCCAGCACCAACTTAAATTTGATTTGCATATTATTTAAGAAAAATTCATTTGGTTATGAAGTGGAGATGTATTTCCTGTGCAGTGCCTTAGTTTTTAATGCAGAGTTTTTAAACAGAACAGTCACTGTGGGAAGGAATAAGGGCTATTTCCTCTTTCCAACATCAGCTCTGATGTGACCAGGAAGAACTTCTAGTAGTTGGTAAAACTGTCCCCTTCCAGCTCCATGACGGCCACAAACGATTCCCAGTGCCATCCTCTCTCTCTTGTCAGAGGCTATAAGGAGAGCGTCACAGGAGATGACTCTGCTGAGCCCTGTGCTTACTGGGATTTCATTTATGCCAGCTGCATTGCTGGAGGATTTCAGTTGCTTTCAGTTCCCTTGGTGCCCTGATAAGAACCTAGCAAAACCTTGAGTCTTTCTGAAAGTATGTTTTGCCACGCAGCTGAGAATATACTGGATATCTTTGTCACATAAAGTATTTTCTTGACCCTCTTCAGATCTCTCTGAGATACTACATCATAAGTAGTTCAGCAATGTAGGTTGAAGTCCAGATGAAGCACAAGGTACTGACAAAGGAGAGTAGAAACACTGCTGTTCTGATGGAATAAGTTTTTGCATTGTTGTAAGGATTAATGAAGTGTAAAGTAAGGCCATTTATTTTTAATATTTTATTATCATTGGCCTTTTTCTCAATTCTGGATGAATTTTCAAGGTGGAGTTTTGATACTAAGTCTTCTCAAACAATTTTTAGTTCAAATACAGCTTTTCTCAAGTTACTGTTAATTGCATAAGACCTAGATGTACTGTCAGCCTGAGAAGTATCTCACACGAAGTACGTATTGGAGTAACGAGATCCTCCATGGCTTATGAAGTCTGGCAGCCACTGAATTCAAGAATGTTACCAGATGTGGCTGGTGTAATACAGGTATCGGGGTGTTATGTAAGATGTAGTATGTGATGTTTATTTTTTTAGGATGCAGATGTGCCAAGAATTGCAGCTTCTTCCATGACTGTTGGTTTCATATGTCTCATACAAGATCTTGCACCAGCATCCTGCTAGGCCAGTTAAAACTACAGATGAATTCTTCCATGATGGATCTGAATTTTATCTGCCATTATATAAAGGGCCCAAGTGGTCAGGACAGTTAATTCCTAAGAGTATAATTGAAACTTACTTTAGATATATCTTGCATGTGTGAAAGAAATATATTTGGACATTTCCAGGTAATACATACATTTTTCATAAAAGCCTATTATTAATTTAGTAACTAAAGAAGTTCTTCAGGAAAAGTGTCTACAGAAAAATAAGTCTTCTGATTTGAATTGAGATGTAGTGGTTTTTATTGCGTAAAACTTTGGACCATATTTTTCATTTAAATTCTTTAACTGTTTTACCAGAGAAGACTTGTAAAAACAGTTTCAATTCCTGGGGGCAGTTGAACATATTTGGTCCATGATTGCTTAACTATGCATTACTTTAATGTCTATTCTCTTTTCTACAATATTAATATCATCTCTGAAATTGGTTTATGCTTAGTGAAAACTGACCAGTGTATTCAAGCAGTACAATTACTTTGGCTTTTATTGTCATGAATATAGGAAATGTTCTTCTTCTTAAGTTAGAGAAGCTTAGAGGCTTTAAAAATTTCTCCTCTATGTGGTCGATTGATTATTCTTTCAATATATTTCTCAAATACTGCTTTCATAATCAATGTGGTAGTGGGGCGATAAGCTATAGAAAGCAGTCAATTTGATTAGTAAGTACATGAATGTATTAGATATATACCTATGCTCATACAAACACACCTACACACGTAAATGTATATGTACACTATGCGCGTCAGTTTAGTAAATTAGTATGCAACTATATGGCTATGAAGAAACCTTATTTATTTCAAAGGACACAATAATTAAATGCCTAGATAAGATTAGCTTCAAACTACCAATTTTATATATATACATCTATCTGTTATATATATACGCCTATATATCAGAAATTAATATGATTGCAACTAAAATGTAGAATTGAACTACTATACTGAAAAAATAGGAAAAAATGAGTACAAATTACAATTTTTGTATATACATTTTTATGTATATAAAATGTCAAAATGACAAATGAAACAGAAGCAGCCAAATTTAATGCACCTAACGGCCAAATACTTGGTTTTAGTTTAATGATGAAAAAGGCAAAACAGTAGATACGTAAGTTTCTAAGTGTATTTTTATATTTCTTGAGCTTTGTGCAGTTCCTGTGTCATTTAATGCAAATCGTTATTGATTAATTCATATACACTTCAGCATATGAAATTCTTGCTAGTGATGCTTGTTGGTTTGAGAGCCCAGGTGAATGCAGTCCTCTGCCGATTGGTCCAAAGCAGACAATTCTCCATGCTATGCCACTTGTCTTCAGCTTCTATCTCCCAGTGGTATACCAGAAGCACAGTTGGCACACTTCATGCAATTGTGATTCTGTGAATTGTTTTGTTCTCCCAACCTGCCTACATATTAGTGTTTGCAGTATGAGTGCTAAAATGAAAATACCAGTTTCATCCTCCTGGACTTGAAGGAAATCACACAGTTGTTAAGCATGAAATGTTTTTAATCTGTACCAGATAGGATTGGTTAGTGCTATGAATCTAAAAACTGCTTTGAGAGATGTGGAAGCTTTTTAATTCCTAAAATTTACATTTAATACTAATTGCTTTTTCCTCTTTTCCCCTCCCTCCAGTTGACATAGATAGAGTTCCACAATTCCTGTGTGCATTAGCAAAAATTCCACTACAAGATATGGTTGCATTCTTGGGCAAGCACATGCTAGAAAGGTCATAGGCATTCTTACAATGACATTTCCAATAAGTGAAATACATACAACAACAAAAATAAGTCTCTAAGTAGAATGATAGATACATGAACTAATTTCTGAATAGTCTTTTCCTGTGAAAATGACCAGGTACAGTAATTTCAGAATTTCTCATTAACTTAAGAGGACCTCTGTTATATTAAACATAATATACTGAACAAATGCATTGTTCTATAAGAATGTCACTGTTGAAATATTAGAAACTCTGAAGTACAAAATACTAATTCTACTTTGCTATGGATGTTTATTACTGTAGCATAGTTGATGTCCTATAAAAATAAGAGTGAAGGCCTTTGTAGCTGTACTATTTCTGTGCAGCATATAGTACTTGAGAAAGTTTCATTTAAAAAAATAATTTTTAGGTGCTAAAAATCTAACATTACTCTTAGTTAAAGATGCATTTCTTATATTTCATATTTCTTGCCTCAAGTCTTTGATATTTTGTGGGTGACTTAAGCAGCTGTGACAAAGCTGTTAACTGCATTAGCAGTACTGATGTAGTACTAATTACATTAGTACACTATAGTTGATACGTTTCCTATTTTGTTTCAAATTTCTATTACTTTGCTAGCTTGTCTTTTGATTCAGAGAAAGTGCAATGTCTAGTCGTCTTTTTTTTTCTTACTATGTGTTTTTATATCACTTATGCTTAAGTGTTACAAGGATTCCACCTTCTCTTTGCATTACAGCTATTAAAAACACTAGAGTTGGGAAATCTACTTCTGAACAGAGGGTTATGTGATAAAGCATTATTATGTTCAGGATTTGGTTTTTGTCCCAGGGAAGACAGCTGCTAATCAGGTATCGTGAACTTCTTTCCTGAATGAATTGGACAAATAAAAGCCTAGAGTGACAAGGTTATAAAGTGTGGTGTCAGCTAATAAGCACAAGGTGAATGGAGCTAAATCCAGTTGGCGGCCGGTCACAAGCAGTGTCCCCCAGGGCTCAGTTCTAGGGCCAGTCTTGTTTAATATCTTTATCAATGACCTGGATGAGGGGATTGAGTGTGCCCTCAGTAAATTTGCAGACGACACCAAACTGGGTGGTAGTGTTGATCTGCTTGAGGGGAGGAGGGCTCTGCAGAGAGACCTGGACAGGCTGGATCGATGGGCCAAGGCCAACTGCATGAGGTTCAACAAGGCCAAGTGCCGGGTCCTGCACTTTGGTCACAACAACCCCATGCAGCGCTACAGGCTCGGGGAAGAGTGGCTGGAAAGCTGCCTGGTGGAAAAGGACCTGGGGGTACTGGTTGACAGCCAGCTGAATATGAGCCAGCAGTGTGCCCAGGTGGCCAAGAAGGCCAATGGCATCCTGGCCTGTATCAGAAATAGTGTGACCAGTAGGAGTAGGGAAGTGATCATGCCCCTGTACTTGGTGCTGGTGAGGCCACACCTTGAATACTGTGTTCAGTTTTGGGCCCCTCACTACAAGAAAGATGTTGCGTTGCTGGAACACGTCCAGAGGAGAGCAACCAAGCTGGTGAGCGGTCTGGAACACAAGTCATATGAGGAGCGGCTGAGGGAACTGGGGTTATTTAGTCTGGAGAAGAGAAGGCTGAGGGGAGACCTGATCACCCTCTACAACTACCTGAGAGGAGGCTGTAGTGAGGTGGGGGTCGGCCTCTTCTCCCTGGTAACAGATGATAGGACGAGGGGGAATGGTTTGAAGCTGCGCCAGGGCAGGTTTAGGCTAGACATTAGGAAAAAATTCTTCACCGAAAGGGTTGTCACTATGATTCAACTAAAATTTCATTGGGTTTTCTCACATGTTTTAGGTATAATACTCCCTCCCCCCCTCCCCCCCCCAAACTAGATCACAATTAGTTGATCTGATATTTATGTTGTACCCATGCTGTCAATACACTCCTGTAGTTACAGTAATTATCCAGAGATATTATTTTTAGAGAGTTGTACAACTATCAAGTAAAGAGCCTAATTTCAATAGTGAGTACATTTCTGTACTAAGATTAGGAGTCCTTCAAGTTAAAATAAAATACCAGTGTTGCTTAAAGACACCTAGGTCATGCATTTGTTGCATAAGGCTTTCTAGGGAAGTCCACTGTATTCAAGTTTACTGTTGTAAAACTCATCAAGTACAGGGTCTTTTTTCCCAAAACTTCATGTACTGTAACTCAAACAAATTTTACTTTCTAAGAATTGAAAAGTATTTTCTGTTTTCACCCTTTTGTCAGCCTTCACTGTAGCCTCATACAAATGTTTTGCTATGGAGTTTAAACTAATTAATCACATGTGTGTCATGAACTTACTGTATGAATTCTTAAGTGTATTAAGACTAATTATGCTACTTCATATTTGAGAGCCTCAGACTAGTTTAGAAAGGCCTTTATTCCTTTAAATACATTACCTTAGTGAACTTTATGGCTAAAGATGGTCCATAGGGTATGAGGTGGATTTCCCTTTCAATTTTGCCAATTTGAAAATAATTCAAGATACAGGTAAACTCTGAGATTTCATTTTGCTGTTTTACAGATCACAGAGAGTGAGCAGGCTGAGGGGGTTAAGAAGTAGAGACCAGAGGGAGGGGGAAGCTTGATAACCCAGGACTATCTTCCCCAGAGGAAATGAATCTTACTATTATACAAACTCCTGCAGCAGCTGGCAAAACAGCAGGAACATGTCGATTCTGCTTCCTTGGTTACAGAGAGTGATAGTGCACTTGACCTTCAGAGGAACAGGGTCACAAAGAGGGCATTTTAAAACAATACTGGCTGCTTTCTGTGATTGGAATCCTCAGTAATGGAGAGTGGATGAAAATATCTGTGATCTGACTGAAAGTGACCTTGACATTTCTCTTGGATTGTTTTGCCCTCAGAGGTTTGCTGAGGTAAAATGTAAATAAGGCTGCAGGAAGAACTTGACACTGTAAGTACTAGAGTCTGTACAGTGTACTGCTAGGGAGCTCCAGGAAGAAAGAAGTACTGAGTGTATTAAAGCAGATTATTTTAACCCTGTCTCTTAA
>NW_009258879.1:183605-200562 GCF_000687185.1 Egretta garzetta
GTAGGGAAATTGGAGGGGGGTTGAGATAACTTTTACATTATATGTATTATTTTCTGACTACGTTTAAGTTGCACTGTTAGTGGTTACTTCTAAATGATTGTTGATTAAGCCTCTGTAAAATGTTGTGCGCTGAAGTTTTCTACGATATATGTCCTATTTTGTTTCTTTCCTCATCTCTTGAAGATGAAGTCTCACTTGAGACTCTCTCCAGTCTTAAAGAAATTAAAGTGTATTTAATTTTTTAAAATACTTTTTAGAATTACAGAAACATGCCATCACTGACTTTGGAGGCCTAGGTTTTTGCATGTGCAGCTTCCGAATCAGTTGCTTTAAACGTGATACAGCTTTCATGGTGTCAAGTTTCTTCTGAACAACAGAGTAGGATAGTCAATGTTACGTTTAATCCTGTAAATTAACCTAATATAATGCTAAATTGTATTATCTTCCTGATACGAGTAGTTACAAGTAATTTGCTTTCAGAATACTTTGATTCAATTTATTTGGGAGTCTAATTAATGATAGCTTAATTTTTCCCATAGTATTTATATAAGTTCTGTGAAGTTAACCTTGTAAATCTCTGATAGGACTTTTTAAATATTGCATATTCTTGGAATGTTCTTCCTTTTTTTTTCTTTTTTCCAATATTTTTACTTAAGAAGTCAAATGTGGTGCAGTTGACTGCATAGGACCACAATAAAGCATCACATACTTATATCCATTCTGATCCTTTGTAGGTATGTGACAATGCTCAAGGTAGAAATTTAGCTGTCAAACAAAATGACAGATTTTTTTTTTCCCCCCTCACTCTTGTAAAGCGTGTATTTCAAAAAATGTTTCCTTTTTGCATTTGATTTATTTACCATGGTTGTTCTGCTGTTAACCAATGGCATGTGTTTTCAGTCTGGAAAATAAACTTGAGATTTTTAGTAGCAGTCAGAAATCTAAAGCTTTTCTTATTCCACTGAGTATTAAGTAGGCAATCCTGAAAGGAAGGTAGGTTTGCATTTCAGAGTCCTACACCATCCTGAGTACGTATGCATGCTAATAAGAGTATAAAAATAAATTATATGTGCACACTGAAGCATTTATCGGTATTGGACAAATTATTCTTCATTGGTGCACCATATCTTCTCAGCCAAGAGAAGACTAAAATGTTGTCTGTTTTAAGTTTAATAAATACATGTTCTTGACTATTCTAAACATGAAGATGACATCTAGGCATATAATGGCAGCTGGTCTCAAATTTACCCAACTTTATAGAGAACTCACTGTTAGACTTAAGATAACCAACTAGTCATGCAGTGAGGATGAAAAATAACTCAGATTAAAGGAGACTGGAGTCGATCAGTAAAAATAACCTTTATGTGAGGATGTGGCCCAGCCTATAAAAACTGAGAAAGTGTTTTAAAGCATAAAGCGCTAGTTTTTATGTTGACATAGTACCTGGAATCACTGTTGTACACTAGGACCCCTTTGCAGCAGGTACTTTACAAACCCAGAAAAAAATAAATGGTTATTTAGTCCAAAAATGTTTACAGAAGAATTTCAGCACAATAACCACATATATACTGGCATTCTTTTTATATGTTACTATAAATTGTTGAACATGGAAAAATAGATCTATTTATTTCCAAGTTGCCTGCAGTGCATCATGGGGTAGGGTTCGAAGATGCTTCAAAAAGAGGCTAAGGATTCTGTAATTGAAGGTGAAAGAACTGGAAAACAGCTTTAAAAGATCTTTTCTAATTTAGACCTTTTAAAGAGTGCATAGTCTAGATAATAATTTGGCGTGGAAGATAAGGGGATTATTGTTCAAATGTGTCCTCTAAGAGTCTTGATTTTGGGAGTCTTGGTTTTTTTATCTTGCCTAGGTATCTTGTTTTCTGCTGCTGGATGCCTTGTATCATCCAATAATTAAAAGTTTCTACTATTTCTACATCTCCTGTCTATTTTCCTCATTTGTCATGCAACTTTCGTGACCTGTGTATTAAAGATAATTAGAGATCGTGTGTTCAATTTAGGTTTTACTTTTACAGTATATGGGACTACTTATGGTACAGGCAATAGGAGAATAGAACTTAATAGGCTTTATTAAGTGCTGTTTATTTTAACACCTTTGCTTCCCCCAAAGACACTGAAGTAAATTTTCCTTGCTATTCAAACTGGTTTTTTTCTTTCTTTACATCACAAATTTAACTTTTTTGTACATTAAACAGGAGAGGTTATAAAATTAAGATTTTTCCATCTTGTCCTGTTGACCAGCTATATAGATTTTGAGAAACAAATCATTCCAAGATTGTTTAAAAGAGTATTTAATAAAAACAACCTGTGAGCTTCCTGGTTTTGGCCACATGTCACTGCAGATATTAAACACTAATTATTATAATCAGTCATACACTAAACACAGTCATAGCTTCTGTGGGACAATGTAAATGTGTACTTAGGGGGTATTTGTGAAAACCCAAATTATTGTTTACAATCACAATTTACAAGTATTGTAAATGATACAATTTACAATAGAAAATTGTTTTAAAGATGAAATTATCAAAATGTAAAATCTGTTTTAAAATGTAAGTAAGATTTATTTAGCATTAAGCAGACATACGTAAAAATCCAGGCTGCTAAGTCATTGACGTTATAGAACATTTTTCCAAAGAACAGAGTTTTGGCCTGTATGCATTGTTTTCAGGAACGTAGTTATGGGTTAAACTGAGCATAGAAGAAATCAGTAAAATCAGTAGTGCCGTATTCTGTTCATTCTTTTTATAGAGTACATCACTGCAGTATTTTATTCCAATTGAAACTGAATGTCTGTAGAAATTTATATTGTATTGTAAGACTTTACAATGCGTGTTATTCAGACATGCTGCATATGTAAAATTTTCTGTCAGCAGTCTTTTAAATATTACTGTGTTTTTCTGTAATTTTATATAATAACTTTCAATAAAGAATGTAACTGAAAAAGTATCCATGTTGTGCTGATGACAGTAATGTCACCTGGAGCTGCCGTAGTCCACACCAAAATACTACTTTCTTGTGTGCACTAACTGGTTTTCAAATATTTTTGCAACTTTTTTGAAAATACTAGTAAGCATACGCAGTGTATGGATTCAGAACCAAATTATCTCCTTTGTTTTGAATTTTCTCACAAGAGTCAAAACATTGAGCCATGTCATGGACTGGTAACTTGTAAAATGCACCAAGAAAGTGGAGCTTTTGTAACCAGTACGGCACAAATAAGCATATGTCATTTTCTTTTAGTTACTATATTACAAGTAGCAGACTAATTTATCTTTCCCTTCGCTTTACTGAAAACAAAAAATCAAAAAGATTTGGAACTAACAGTGTTCTAATTCTTCAAGAACTTCCAGGATAATTTTGATACAGTTTTGATTTTGTTCAGTTAAGCCCATTTTTTTTGTGTCGTCAGGTTCCAAACTAAGAATGGCAAAAAGGCATGTACCAGTAGTGAAAAAAAATACATGTAGACATTTACATCTGCATATACTTCTCTGTGTTAAAGACTGCTATAATAGCTTCAGATCATGTTTATATCTGAAAAAAAAAACCCCAATAATACTAAATAAGGTACTTTTTATAAGCATCTGTATATCTGGAGCTTAATAAAAATGGACTGGATGGCTGTGGGGAGTGGCAAGCAGTACCTTTCCAACGGAGAGGTGACTGTAAGGACTAGAATACAAGTGCTCCATCTATACTACATTTACAATTATTAAGAAGGAACAATTAGTACTAACAATTACATCAATAAATCTGAGGATGAAAAAGCACAAAGTCTAAATATGCACAACTGTAGAATTATGTGTGTAAATGTGTGTAAACAGAAGATAAGGCTGCCAAGCCAATGTTATCTTGCATGTTTAATTTAACATTTCATGGTGTTGCTCTGAAAATAGCTATGCAAGGGGTGTTTTTCAAGTTTTTTCTAGGTATTCAGAACTAGATTTCCATTATTGTTTGGTGCTCTAGAAAGATATGGAATAGAACAAGAAATTACAGTATTCAGTTGTAGTCCCAAATTTGATCTCTGTCACGCTAGTGAAATCCTCACTAGAATAACAAGAACTAACCACATACACCTGAATACATGCTGAATACATTGGTAATCTCTTGGAGCATAGATTCCAGAAAAAATCTCCACCACTCTGGAGCAGAAAAACAGAAATCGGGGGACAATAAAAAGGGGGAGAGGATATAAGCACACTGAACAACTGGAATTCTAATTTATTCTACTGTCTAAAACACAGATATCCAGATAACCAGCCATCTTAATGTTAACTTTTTACCTTAAAATACTGGCAGTTAAAATTGTTCTTACTTCTACTTGAAAAATGAACTCACTGTTTTCTCCAAGTGAGCTGTATAGACACCATGCTTTCAGAAGGCTTCACAGATTAAATAAGTTCAGACATGTTAAAACTAAAGGCCAGTTTGGTTAGATGGGAGTTCTGTGCCCTCTTCCAGTAGATTCTGTAGCTCTTGTCCCATATATGTTCCTGAGGTTGAGGACATTTTTATTTAGGGGCCTAGTGAAAATTGTCTACATTTGGGCTACCTGAAAATTTAAAAAGTAGTTCATTAAATACTTGAAAATTATTAAAAGGTGAAAGATTTAACATTATACGTTATGGTGTATACAGTGTATTTTGTTTTTACAGAAGCAAAAAATGAGGCAAATAGATAATTGAAAGTTGAAAAAGTATATCTGCATTTCAGTAAGCTGGAGGATCGCATAGTAATTATCCAGGGATTTATTTGGGGCAGGGTGTTGGTGGTTTGGTTTTGTGGATTTGGACATCTATCAGATACGCTCTGTTCCCAAAAAAGGGCAATGTTCTGATAATTCATTTAAAACAAATCCAAGTTGGTTTAATGACTGTAACCTTTCCAATAAATTTAGATTCCATGCTATAGGGCCATTTAATCTTTAATAGATACATGTATTTTTTAAAGTGTTCAGTACTGTAAATTAAAATTCTGTACATTATTTACAGGTGCAGACTGTTCAGACTTCACTATCTGAATCTCCAGTGATGACCAGCCCTTCCCAACGTATCCAGATAATTTCCACAGACTCCTCTGTAGCTTCACCACAACGCATTCAGGTAAAAATCCATTGGTTAAGTAAGTAACTGTTACATCATCTTTTTTTTTCTCCTCCTACCACTTAGGTTTATACAAAATTCTCTTTTCTGCCTCAGTATGTACTTGGTGATGACTAGTTGGCTGTATATAATAATCATATTGATGATGTAGTCAGTGAGGAACATTTGCAGAGGTTAAACTTAGCCTACATGTATAAGTCTCCTGAGCGATAGCCATAGCAAATGGGCAGACATTGTCAGCAGATCATCTCCAAGGGCGTTCCTCTCTCTCTCTTGCTCACTCTGCGCCATATTTAGGAGCCAGTGGGAGACTAGCCTATTTAGGATAAAGTTAGCCCTTGGGAATGCTGCACAGTGGGTCGTTGTTCCTGACAGATAATATAAAGATACCATTAATGTATCAAAATTTATGCAGCGACAAATGATCTAAGAATTGTTAAGTGTTAACGTTACTGGAATGTTGCAGTACTGCAATACTTTTAACCTACTTCACCTTGTCCTGTGCTAGTACAATACTCCCATGTACTTGTGCCAGAGGTGGTTCTGGAGAAGAGGATCTTGTACTCCAGGGCATTTGGAATAGTCCTAGCAATGCAGCCTCCATCACAGGATGGACGACTCTTGGGATATGTCTTGATCAGGGTGGGTGGGTGGGTACTGCCCCTATGAACAGCCCTGAAAACACTGCTTAAATTCTAAGTTGTCATTATACTTACTATATGTGACACAATTTTTTTCTGTAATGTTATTTTCAGAGATTCAAATTGCAGCATGTATAACAATGTGCATCATTAGTTCTTCTTATGAACCTAAATATCATTCACTTCTTATCCAGCCTAATTTTTTTGTCTTCTTTATATCATCAGTGCTTAATATCATCAGTGCTTATTTCTGATCCATGAAAAATTACAAAGAAGTCTATGATTTTTCTTCATAGACAGGGCCAAAGAGGTGTTCTTCAACACCATTAGCTGTGTATTTTATCAAAGATGTTATTTCCTAAAGTTATTAACAAAAGGAGGTATCAGGCAGTCTTATTGTTTCACATGCTGATTCTCAAGATTCTGTTATGATGGAAGGTTTCTATTTTTGATACAGTTGTCTGGTAACATAATTCTATTTCGCCTGGTAAAGTAACCATAACATAATTCTATTTTGCCTGGTAGAGTAACCATATCAATGTGTATCAATATTTCATTGCAAGGTAGGTGTTCTCACAACATGTATAACTGAAGCATACTGAATATTCAGCATTCATAAGGTAGGTATTTACATTGTAATTTTTGTTCAATTCTGCAAAATAATCTACCTCCTCACATCACTGATACTTCTGGAAAAAACCTACGACTCTATGGTAAAAGAGAACACTAAGATGAGAAGAGAGTATTCCCACTTCCTCAAAGCAAATACAGGCAACCATTGAAGTGGTATCAGTCATAATCCAAGATTAGATTTCACTGTGAATTGTCCTGTTAGTTAAGATCTGTATGAAAATGATGGAGGCTGAAGAAATTTCAGCAGGGAAAACTCTGGGGAGCTTAACAACTTAACAGTTTTACAACAGTGGGACTGAGGGGTAATGATTGTCCCTTAACCTTTGAGCTTCTTGTGAGCTCTATGTTTGTAGACCTCATATACTTAGCACTGAAACGTTTATGCAATAGAGACCTAAAATGGCTTACTCTATTCTGTAAACATAAGCATCTAAAGAGTCCCTGAAAAGCTCTGTCGTATCCAAAATTCAATAGAATGCTGGCTTCATCCCCAGTTTTGAGTACACCATTTCCTTTGTGCAGGTTTCTTAAGGTTTGTAATCACAAAATGTGAGATGAATTTTTCCTGAAGAGTTTCTGTAATCTAGAAAAATCCTCAGCTCTATAATTCAGCTCCTGCTTTGGGTAGTTCTAATGCCTTTTTAAGGCATTCTAGCTAGTAAAACTATTAGCATAGTCTTACTATTAAACTATTAGCATATGCCTTACTTTCTGTAAGACATATTACACAAAAAGGACATGACAACTAGATAAAAAGTCTAGGTTATTAAAATTAGGGAAATAAATACAATGTTATTGTGACACCTAATACAGTCAATTTAATAGGAGTATCACTGTGTGTAAATTCACTTCACATTTTATTTTCAGTAGTAGTTTGAACTCTGACATTAAGCCAAATATATAAATGAATTAAATCAAAATAGCTTTCATAGTCAGGTGTATACAAAATTAATATAAATCTCAAGAACGTACCACTATGCTTTTATTTTGTCAGCTGGAGTAATTTTAATTTAACGTTTTTATAAATGATCTCAAGGTAGGAGTCCAATGTACATTAAGGAAGTTTGGCAATGATACTAAATTAGCAGGACCTGTGGACTCCGTCGAGGTTAGAGAGGCCTTACAGAGAGATCTGGATAGACTAGAGAGCTGGGCAATTGCCAGCTGTATGAAATTGAACAAGAGCAAGTGCTGGATGCTGCACCTGGGACGGGGTAATCCTGGTTATACGTACAAACAGGGGGATGAGAGGCTGGAGAGCGGCCCTGTGGAAAGAGATCTGGGGTTTTGGGTGCGTGGCAAGTTAAATATGAGTCAACAGTGTGCCCTGGCAGCCAAAAGGGCCAGCCATGTCCTGGGATCCATCAAAGCACAGCATCGCTAGCCAGTCGAGAGAGGTGATTGTCCCACTCTACTCTGCACTGCTGCAGCCCCACTTCGACTACTGCATGCAGTTTTGGGTGCTTCAATAGAAGGACATCAAACTATTAGAGCGTGTGCAGAGGAGGGCAACCAAGATGGTGAAGGGTCTTGAGGGCAAGACTTACAAGGAGCACCTGAGGTCACTTGGTTTGTTCAGCTTGGAGAAGAGAAGGCTGAAGGGGGGGCATCATTAGTGATGGGTGACCTCGTCTCAGTCTATGCCTTCCTCAAGGGGGGCAGCGGAGGCAGAGTGCTGATCTCCTCTGTCTGGTGACCAGTAATAGGACACAAGCAAATGGAATGAAGCTGCATCAGGGGGAGTTCAGGTTGGACATTAGGAGCAGATTCTTCACTGAGAGCGTGGTCACTGGAACAGACTCCCCAGAAGTGGTCACAGCACCAAGCCTGTCAGAGTTCAAGGAGCATCTGGACGGCACTCTTAGTCATATGATTTAGTGTTAGGTAATCCTATGAGGAGCAGGGAGTTAAACTTGATGATCCTTATGGGTCCCTTCCAACTCAAGATATTCTATGAAATTTCTATGATGCTGTTTCTCTAGGCAGAGCATACCCTGCCTTATACCTGCCATTCATCAACTGCAGTCCTTAACATTGCATTTTGTTCTTACTATGTCTGGGATCCACTATATCTAATTCCTTTTGAACAGTTAAATGTGATTACAAGATCTCCCCCTATCTCTTTGTTCTGGTTTCGGCTGGGATAGAGTTAATTTTCTTCATAGTAGCTAGCATAGTGGTGTGTTTTGGATTTAGTACCAGAAGAATGTTGATAACACACTGATGTTTTTAGTTGTTGCCAAGTAGTGCTGTCGTGGGCAGAGTGATCGCTGCTCGGGGGGAGTGATTGCTGCTTGGGACGGGCTGGGCATCGGTCAGCGGGTGGTGAGCAATTGCATTGTGCATCACTTGTTTTATATATTCTGTATATTCTCTTACCATTATTATTATCACTATTGTTATTATTCTCTCTTATTAAACTGTCTCAACCCACGGCTCTTACTTTTTTTCTTTTCTCCGATTCTCTCCCCCATCCCACTGAGGGAGGGGGGGGAGTGAGCAAGCGGCTGCGTGGTGCTTAGTTGCCAGCCGGGTTAAACCACGACACTTTTCATGATTAACAGTATCAGACTCACACTTTTCACAACTCTGTCTAGTATTTTCCATCTATGCAGTAGGTATGCAGATACATACATATATTTGGTTTTATTATATTGTTTTGCACTTATGTAGGTAGCTGCAATAACTTTGCACCAGTGTAATAAATGTACAAATACCAAAATAATAAATAGCAAGGGACAATTATCAGAGACTATCATATAATTCTGAGACAGAATGAAAGGTTTTAAAATGTAAAGTTTACTGTGGCTCATAATGTTCTTCAATGTGTTTTACAGATTGTGACAGATCAGCAAACAGGTCAAAAAATCCAAATAGTGACCGCAGTGGACTCAGCTGTATCTCCAAAGCAACAGTTTATTTTAGCCAGTCCAGATGGAACTGGTGCAGGAAAGGTGATATTGGCGGCACCTGAGACACCCAATGCCAAACAGCTTATCTTTACCACCACGGACAACATTGTGCCAGGCAGAATTCAGGTAAATACAGTAATTGAGGTAGATCATAGATTTTTGGTTTTCAGTTTTTTATTTTAGATTATTTAAGTCTATAATTGCTTTAAGACAAATTGCAATAGTTTTCTAAATATCTAATGACATGGATTAGACCTTACTAATTGTAGGCTTCGTTATTCAATTATGCATCCTCCTGTCTTTACATTCCTCATGCATTCCATTGCACTCATCACCCCCTCATTCAAATTCCAAAGATGTAAGCAAATACTTAAGATGGTGCTTGTGAGGAGTGCCAGGATTTCAGATGGTCTGTTCAAGATTCACAGATGCACAGAGATACAGCTCACCTGAGCAAACTTACATTCACAGTGCAGTATCAAGACATTGAAGTAAAAGCTCTTTGGAGCAGAAGCTGTCCTCTGTTGTAGGTGTTTGTGGGTCTTGCACATAATCCAGACCAATGGGATCTTTGCAAAACAAAGTATATAAACAATAATCTCTCCCTAGTGAAATTTTAGATTTCTTCCTAGCATTCTTAAAAAAAAAAAAAAAAAAGCTGCCTGGTCCCTATTGCTACTGTTACAGCAGAGAATTCTTTACAAGGAGAAGTATCATTCTTACAGAACTATTTGAAAAATTGTATTAACAGTGTTTTAAAATGTATTTTACTATGCTAAATGGGTTATCTGATGTTACAGAGGGGTGGGGTTTTTTAATTTTTCTGTGTCAAGTGAAATGTTCTGAACAGAAGTTTCGAATCTAAGGCCTTTGGAGGCTAAACTTTCTATAATGGATGTCAGCTTCAGGCTATCCCCTCTGAACCATATACCCCTATATAGCTAGTGAAGAGATAAATGGGAACAGCATCTGAAATACAACTATATTGGCTAAAACAGAGCAACTGTTTGAGAGTAGTTGCAAGAAGGCAAGAATAAGGTTGACTGCAGAAGTGAAGAAACTTATTTGTACTGAACAGAGCTAGAAGTTTTATTTGGGATTTGTTGCACTATGACTCTTTCAACAGTCTCACTATTGACAGTAAGAAGTCTCATTAGCTTGTATTTTATACTAAATTTCATTCCATCTATCATTCTTACTCTCAAATTCAGTCACGTCTTCCCAGTTGGTAGACCAATTTTGTTCTGTAGGCAAACTCCTTACTTCCACATCAGAAGAAAAGATTGGCTAATTACCTCTTTTTGTTCTGGAATTTTGTTTTAGATAGTGACAGACTCTGCTTCGGTGGAACATTTGTTGGGGAAAGCTGATGTTCAGCGGCCCCAGGTAGTAGAATATTGCGTAGTCTGTGGCGATAAAGCATCAGGTAAGGAAACATAGAAAGTAGTACTCAAGAAACTTGATTGAAAGGATGGCTGGGATGAATGGTGGAGGCTTTATGTATTTTAGCCATGCTGATGGCAAAAGCAATTGAGTCTAAAATGCAAAAATATATCATTATACTTTGTATCTATACACACAGAATAGTTAAACTCTGCTTGGAAGAATATTAGTTTGTACTTCAACTGCAGTGTATGATAAATCGGCATGTGCTGAAAGACAAAATAATGATTGAATAGCTCCTGGTAACTGAAAGGGACTATTTGAAGCATTTAGTCTGATTCCCCACAGCTCTGGACACCCATGCAATAAACGTGTCACCTAGAAAAGTCTACCACCTCCAGGAAAACACTTCTTAGTGCTTTCTAACAAACTTAAGACTTCCTGTTAGATTCTGGTCTTTTACTACCACAGAAAAAGGCAAGTAGAGATCATGTGAATCCTCAGTGTTTCAGACCCATGCAGTAACAAGGAGTCTAGGAGGTAAAGTTTCTACACTAGCCAAGGAAGCGGTCTGTGCTTTCATGCTACAGAGAAGACACCTTTCTGTCTCTCTGTTTTGCTTTCTTTTATTTTTTTAAGTGTTTATATAATTAAAACAATACCAGAATTGATATGTATAGGAATTTTAAATTAAGATTGCATTTCAAATTTCACTGAAAAACTTCTTATATTCTGAAATTACTTAAACTCTTAGCCTGTATGTTCTTCCAGAATGGCAACTACCACTTCACAGGCCTCTCATTCAGAAATAGGCTTAGCCTTCCTCTCTCTCTCCACTATCCCACCAAAAAGCGCTGACAGTAGGCAAACAAGAAACATCCTGTAAGACTGTAACAATGCTTTCATAGTCCAAAACAATGGTAAGAATACAAAATAAATTTAAAAGGGTGACTTTTACAATATTTTACTTGCTTAAGATAAATATCTTTATGCTAAAATGTAAGTCATTTCTATCTGATAACAATATATATGTTTCCTAGGTCGTCACTATGGTGCTGTCAGTTGTGAGGGATGCAAAGGTTTCTTTAAAAGGAGTGTGAGGAAGAATTTGACCTACAGTTGTCGTAGCAACCAGGACTGTATCATCAATAAACACCATCGGAATCGCTGCCAGTTTTGTAGGCTTAAGAAATGTCTAGAGATGGGCATGAAAATGGAATGTGAGTGTTAAGTACCCAATGTGATACTGCGCCTACCAAAAATAAGTATGTGGACTACCACTTCTTAGTGTGTTCTCTCCACTTGGGTGTATGTTGCTTGAAGGAGACAGAATTTTCGTCAGCCGAAGCATCTACTGTACCTTTCTTTTGTCACCATTTTATGTGTGAGGTGCAGTAGTGATTTGTTTTGAACCATGTCTCATACTACTGTAGTCTTCGAGGAGCCCAGTTAGAGCCTCACTTAGAATGCATGTTACAAACACAGTGTATATTTATAATAGAAATATTTTAATATGGATGGACATAAATCTGAGTCTAACGTTCCATGTTCAGCATCTGCTTTCCTTCTGGTTTATTTTTGCTGCTTTTTCATCCAGTGATAGAAAGTAGTTGATGTCCTTTTTTTTGTTTTTCTTTTTTAATTTTTACATGAATTCGGTCATTTGTGAGCATTGTATTATGAGGCTTTGTATAAACTGTCATATTTTAAACAATATACTTTCATGGTTGTATGCAGTGCTTCATACAATTCCAGTGCTAGCATCCAAACACCTGTTTCAATGTATTTTGTTTCCAATTTATAGCACCTCTGCTTCTTCAGTCCAGCACTTCGTGAAGCCTATTATCTGGTTGTTTTGTGGTAAATTTATGGAGAATTTAAGGTGAAGCAACCAATACTTTTCTTTTTCCACTCTGATCTGGGCAGGATAAGTTCCAACCACTGAGTTCAAGGGAGGCAGAACTTTAAGCTGTAAATAGGAAGATCTTTGTTGTATTTGAACTGTGGAACTTCAGACCCGTAGCAATGGTTGTTGTGCTTTGCACACCCTGTGCTGAGTATAGGGGGAGACATTTGTACAGGAGAAACTGCTGCATTTCCAGAAGCTAAACCTTTCTTATCCCAATATGATTAGGATATACGCTCACTGACTTTACTGGACATGGGGTCAGGTTTCTGATTCATATCTATGTACCCACCAAGCCAACAAAATGGATAAACCTACTTTTAAGCCCCTACATTTTGCTGACAGTAACAATATTAGCAAAAATAAAATCAGGAACTAAATAACTTGCTGGTTATGAGGATAGATAGAGACATATCCATGTATTTTACTGTTATATTCAAAAGGGCTAGAGAAGAGGGTTGAATTTTTTTGTGTGCGTGTTAATAATGTTAATCCTCTAGAGGAATAAAGGCTGTATGATTAATTGATACAATGAATAGCACAGAAATATTGCCTCCATTTATGCTATGCCTTACATTTGCAAAGTGTGTGAGAATTAATATTAGTACAACACTTTAAAACATTCTTTATGTTATCCTCATAGTCTTTTATTAATTTTATTATCCTCATTTTCAGGTGAAAAGTCAATGTAGTCGAATGTTATGCCAAGCTGTAGAGGAGTTTGGAAAGTTTAGTGACTTAGATTCCAGACAACTTTCTGTAATTTGTTTAATAGTAATACCTTAATATTCTAAAGATGCACTTTTCGCTTCCTTTAAAATTACAAAGTTACTGTTTCTTACTATTTTTTTAAAAGATTTACCACACTTGTTTGGCACATTGGAGACTTGAGCTTATTTTCTTCCAGTTACCAAGTAGAAATATTTTAAATTCTGAAAAGGTTAGTTTTGGAATACTGGGTGGAAGTGTTGGAATGGATGTGAGTGAATTGCGTATCATGCAGAGACTCGTCTCCCAGGGAGTTAACCCGCATCTCTCACATAACTTGCCTGTCTGGACTTTTCCTGGGTTTGCATTGTTTTCAATCATCCAGAGTATGACTGCATCTAACATTTAGGTATGGATTTACCTGTAAAAAAATGAACAAATAAGCAATTGGAAAACACATCTTGCAGAATGTTCCATCCTATTAAATGCCAATGAAATAGCAAGCTTTAACTTCAGCAGAGGTTAAAGCAAATCATCAATCTGTGACTTTCTTACTTAAAAATGTATATAATCACAGGTATAGTAAAATTGGAGCCTGTGTTTCTTCAGTCTTCCTACTGAATTTCCAGTTTTGCACTGAACTGATACACCATAACTGTGCAAACTGAAATCCTACTGTGATAATTTTACTTTCTTTTTGTATTTTTCAGTTGAATTATTTCCTTTAAATCTTCATGTTTCTATCTTTATGTAGCGGTTCAAAGTGAAAGAAAGCCTTTTGACGTGCAACGTGAAAAACCAAGCAACTGTGCAGCTTCCACTGAAAAAATCTATATCAGAAAAGATCTACGAAGCCCTCTAATAGCAACTCCAACATTTGTGGCAGATAAAGATGGGACACGGTGAGTACCTCAGTTTAACAGGTCTTGTGCATATTCCTTTGCAGGCACACCTATACTCTCTTTCCCCGTCTGCTCTGAAGAATTGGGCAGAAGAGAGCTCCAATTCACAGATTGTCTGCTTCCATTACCAAGACTCATCTAGATTGTTCTGCTTCTCATGAAAGTTTTTATGTCTGAGTACAGCTGGGTGGTTTTCCTTTCAGAGCTGGCTCTTGTCCAGCCAGGTCAAAGCACAGGCAGGGCAAATATGTGATATTCAAGCAAAAAGCATGTAGGCTTATGCTGTGATGCAGTCAGGTTAGCACTTCTCTGAAATCAAATCTGCAAATAGCAGACTCAGTCTTCCTTCTCCTGAAGACAGTAGTAAAAGAGACTGCAGTGACTGCTGATTCAGATCCCAAGAGACTGGTTTCAACAACAGCAAAACAGCAGCTTCCTTGTACTGTATGGAAGGTATTCAGAGACTGTTCCATGCTCTCAGTTGTCTCCACAGGCAGCGGGTGTGGAAACGCATATCATGATAAATAGAGGCAAGATTTGTCATCTTCTGAGTAGAATAAAAGAGAACTCTAGGTTAAATACCACATTTTTAAAACTGTAGGTCCAGTTAGTTTATGAGTGGATAATAACCACCTAAAGATACTGGA
The DNA here is from genome assembly GCF_000687185.1 of Egretta garzetta. Taxonomy (NCBI): domain Eukaryota; kingdom Metazoa; phylum Chordata; class Aves; order Pelecaniformes; family Ardeidae; genus Egretta; species Egretta garzetta. The sequence goes on from NW_009258879.1 coordinate 198,464, forward strand.
TCTCAATATCCAGTTTATATATCTTTTTTTTTTTTTTAAATATGTATCTATATTCTTTGTTGAACAAATGACACTGCACTTAGCAAGACTGGGCTGCAAATTTCTTGGAGAATTGTTTTTCAGTGTTCTCATTTGCAAGTCAGATTTTTCAAAAGTACTGCTCACAGACACATTTGCTTCTTTGAGATTTCCTTGTGCTACAGATCCCTTATGGTCCTATAAACAATATTATAGTCGTTGACTTATTTATGTAGGATTCAGATTTGCATAATGCGTGACAATTTGCTGCCTGTGATAGTTCACAATGCTAGTTGTTAGCCTCAGACCCTTTAAACTATAAATTCCCTGCAGCTTGAACCTGTTGTGTGCACATTTGTATTGGGCTATGCAGGCTTGGAGTGTTCTATAAGTAACAAACTTATCCTTGCTGACTGCAAAGACTTCCCACTGTCTCCCTAAATTAGATAAAACAAAGGGAAAGCATGTTTGATCAAAAAGTAGCAGAAGTAAAGGCAGCAGAGATTTTATGCAGACCTTGATTGCACGACTGTTTATGGCTGTATTTTGGAATGTAAAATATATTTTCTTGACGTAACCTTTTTCTTCAGTACTGTCTGTAGTCTAACTTGGAATGCATGGTTATGCCTTCCTCCACAGTCTAATGCATAGCTCTAGAGCTATTAAGTGACTTCTGAGAGCATGAGAATCAAAGAATCATTAAGGTTGGAAAAGACCTCCAAGACCAAGTCCAACCGTAAGAGGACAACAACTTCCCTTAAAACAGAATAAACCAGCATAAAAAGCAAATGAGAGGTTATCTGTTTGGGAAGTTGTCATTGCTTTTGCACAGGAAAGAAAAACACATTTCAGTCTTTCTGTCTTTCAAGCTACTTTTTGGAAACTGTTTCAGAAGGGCTTAAGTCCTGATGAATAAATCCTGAGCTTCATTAAATTGCTAATTTAAAAATCGGTAATCTCTTTTATTCTGACATGGGTTGTTACGCATTATTCTGATAAACGTAAAATGCTATTGACTGTCAGATGCCTTACGCTTTTGAACAGGTCAGCAGGTCTCCTTGATCCAGGAATGCTTGTGAATATTCAGCAGCCTTTGATCAGGGATGATGGAACAGTCCTCCTAGCTGCTGACTCCAAGGTATTATTCTTTCAGTTAAGTTCTGAACATACATATTTATTTGTTCAGATTATTTTAGCTATGTACATAAACAGAAATAATTCTTGTTCCTGAGAAGAATAAGGTTGGGGTAAATTTGAAGATCTGAACAAATTAAGGTAATAAGCTGATCAACAGGAACATAATTTCTTTTCACAGACGTATTCCTGCAAAACGTTAGCCACAGGTAGTTCCACACATGATATGTCAGCTGGGGCTAGGATTGATGATTACAGTAGTAAATAGATTACAATTTAAAGATCATTGTGAGCCATTGTTCTTCCTGTAGGTGTTCAGGATAAAGGAAAAGGTACTAAGGGAAAAAGAATATAAAGATTAAAAATGGGAAAAATTATGTATGATACATTGCCTATAATTTTGACCTACTATTATGGTTCTTCCTTTTTAGGCTGAAACAAGCCAGGGTGCTTTAGGAACACTAGCAAATGTTGTAACATCTCTTGCTAATCTCAGTGAGTCACTAAATAATGGAGATACTTCTGAAGTTCAACAAGAAGAGCAATCCGCAAGTGAGATTACACGGTATGCATTTATATTTGCACCTTGTTTCGCAATTTGTAACCTGTATGGTGTATACTTAAATTCATTTATTGAAGTAATTTGGCACTGTGACACCAAACACAGTAGAGATTGCCCCCTACTTTGAAACACAAACCCAATTCTTTAGAAATCCAGGTTTGACTGTTTTCCTCTTGTGGAGAACTGTCTCCTGTGTTAGAAATGAAGTGTTCTGAAGCTAGACCAGATTTCATACTCAGAAAAATAATAAATTGCTTGTTTGTGACCTTGAGAGACTCTGAGAGTAGCAACGCTTCAGTACTGTTTTATTTTATAGGGTTGTTATATGGAAGCTTCTCCTGTGCAAAGCTCATGCCCTTAGTCCTGCTCTTCAGTGGTCTGTATG
>NW_009258879.1:200607-217948 GCF_000687185.1 Egretta garzetta
TAGGGAAAACGTAGTTAAACTAAGATTAATAAACTTATTTTCTTTTAATGCTTAGAAGGAGCTGGAAGTCTTTGATGTCCTTATTAATGAGAAAAATGGGGAAAAGGAACATGGAATCTTAAAATTTCCAGCAGAGCTGAGATTTTTACGGTTGGGGGTTTTGGTGGGGTTTTTACTGGGGGGGATGTGGGTTGAAAGATAACATAAATTGGCAATAGAGTGGAAATAATAAAAATACCTGGTCACAAAACTGTCCATTGTTTCTCAAGTAGAAGATTTTTTTAGAGGAGCTTAACTTCAGGCTCTTAAGTCTTTTTTTTTTTTTTTTTTTTTTTTTAAACTCTGTGAGTGAACTGATATTTAAAAATACTTGACACTGCAACTTCAACTTACGTCAACCTTGTACTCTCTTTGAAGCAGAAAAAAACATCCAACTCCCACTACCCCAACTCCCCCCCCTCCAACTTCTTGACAAAAATACTGGAAAAAGAGCACTATGCCATGATACTGTCCACTGGTATGAGATTGGAGCACAAAATTCTTCGTTAATTCTGTTACCGTAAGAAGGGAATTTACACTGCCTTATTTCGGTAGTGGCCCAGCTACAGCTTGAGTACAAAGGAGTCCAGGGACCAGTCTCTCATGTTACTGTCATAAGGTTTCTACGGCTCTGTCTATACTGTGAGATCAGGAACGTCTGGCCATAGCTCATCTTAAAGGAAAGGAAATTCAGGCATGTTGTCTAGAAGAGAATCACACTATTCTCCACTGTTCCAAGAAACTGGACGTCAAGGACAGGGACTGCAGGGTGTTCTCCAGAGTGCATCTGTCTATAATCCTCACATAATCTGTTAAGCATTCCAAGGTGAGAAGGAGGGGATAGTGAATGCAAGTGCAAGTGACCCCTTTGCTAGTACAAATACTAGCATAAAACTATTAGAGCAGTATTTACAGTAGTAAAAAGTTCCCCCCTTACAGGGGAGATCTTTTACCAGCGATATATGGGCAGATCTATTCCTTTTATTAATGTCCGAAGAGTACAGAGAGGCCAGGTTGTAATGAAAAGTCTGACCTTGTGTCTTAGCATAAACAGTTCCTGTATACATTACTTCTAAGTGGAAATGCTTCATAGCATTTAATTTGACCACTACTCTGAATTTTTTTAAGGTGTAATGAAAGAGTCTTTCATTGTTCATTACTTTTTTTTTTTCAGGGCATTTGATACTTTGGCTAAAGCACTTAATACCACAGATGGTACAGCAGCTCATAACTTGGCAGATGGGATAGATCCCACAGGAGGAGGGAATATTCATGTAATCAGTAGAGATCAGTCAACACCAATTATTGAAGTGGAAGGACCCCTACTTACAGACACACATGTCACATTTAAGGTATGTGCTTCTTTAAAGGTCTTACTAAACAAAATAACACTTAAGGCATAACCCAAAATCAGTTTACTGTGTTTTCCTTATTCTTATATTAATTTTGGCAATACAGCACTCTTGCATGATATATCTAAAGAGTATAGGTGTTAGAAGACCTTTTAATAGACAGAAGGATGCTTTAAAATTTATTTCACTTCCCATGCTGTTGATAATCAATTTCCATATCATCCATATAATATGATGTCATGCTTAATTAATTTATAATTCTAGATAGTGTGAAACTTTAGTTTAAAAGGCTCCTACGTATAAAGAGATTACAGTGCCTTCTTAGATGCTTATGGTTAGACCACTGAAAAAGATCTTGCATTTTAGAGATGCTTCAACTTCAATTGAGTACAAACACATGTTGATAAACTGGGTACAAGAAGCAATAAGGGTGTTCATCTTGCTGTAATTAAATTGCACTGTTCCAAGAAATACAAAAATATTATTGAAATAAGTAATACTTAATGTACTCAAACTTTTATCATAACCTGCTTATTCCCATCAATGGTGTTTCATGATTGTAGATTCCTATGATGTGACTAGCCCATTCAAGATACTTAAAATCTAAGTGTTATTTTGCCTCTCTTTAAAAAGTTTTAAAAGATTTTTATAGCACTGTCATGCTAGCCAACATTCCACAGGGCAATGAAATTTATAGACTTAATTATTATTCAATTAATATTAAAACATTCTAAAAGGAAACATCTAGGCACTCTCCCACATAATTTCTTGTCTCCTATTCCCATTTTGCGCTCCTTGCCATTAGTAATGAGTTATTTATTGTCACACAATTGCTTATGACAGACTATGAGAGTAGTTTAAATGTTCTTGCTGGTTATTTCATTGATAATAAAAATTGGTTTATGTCTGAAGTGTATATATTGTACTGTACTTTCATTTTTTGCAGCTGACAATGCCCAGTCCAATGCCAGAGTACCTTAATGTACACTACATCTGTGAGTCAGCATCACGACTACTCTTCCTCTCTATGCACTGGGCTAGGTCCATACCTGCATTTCAAGCTCTGGGGTAAATGGACATATTCTGTTGAATGGTTTGCTTTCTAATGAATTTAAGCACTGATCTGAACGCTTTTCAGCTATTTTGAATTTTAAATGATGATGTTGTTTAATTCTTTTAAATGTGTGAAGACTATGCAATATTTTCCTTTTTGAAGAATAAAATAGAAGATGGCAGAGGAAGGGATAACTACAATATCTGATGTTACTGCGGTTACAGAAGCTAAAGCCGAATCAAAAGCAAGCATTTAATTTGTAGAAATATATCTTGATAAAGAACTGGTGAGCACCATTTTACAGATAACCTGAAGTGGTTTCCTGTAGTTGGCCTATCACTTCTTTTTGCTTTTTGAAATACTTGTAATATGCTAATATATGCCTTTTAGTAAAGTGGTTTGCAATATGTTAATCCTTATTATTAATTGTTATAATTAACATAATTACACATAGGGTAATACCAACCTGAGATGAAAACTACCTACAGTTGTTTGATTTTCTGTTGTTTATAGGCAGGACTGTAATACAAGCCTTGTGCGTGCCTGCTGGAATGAGCTGTTCACCTTAGGCCTGGCACAGTGTGCACAGGTGATGAGTCTGTCTACTATCCTAGCAGCTATTGTCAACCATCTCCAGAACAGCATACAGGAAGGTATGTTTTCAGTGTGTGATTCTTACACATGTTCAGTCCTGTCAACACCAGGGACATCTGTGTAACATTTCTCATGAGGTGTTCTCTAATCGGTGGCAGAATTGCTCCCCAGGATCCAGGGGAAGGAGAAGCCTTCTCTTGCATAATTACCTTTCCTCTGGTGATCTACAACTTTTGTGGCACTGACCTCACAGAGATCTCTGTGGGATAGAAGTGTCCACAGAAGAAATGGGGATAAGGCTGGAGGGTGTATTCTCCTGTCTTCTACATCTGACTGGCAGTATAGAGAAAGGCAAGTACGTCCTAAAGTTGGGTGTGCTCACAGAGATTTCCTCCCATCCAGATGTGGGTTTTTTTTCCTCTTAGAATAATGATGTCATCTTCCAAACCACACCAGAATTTCTTCCTTCCAGAACTTTCCTTCTTCTTTTCGCAGTGTAAAACTATAGCGTTTGCCAAGTATCACAAGAATATTCTTGCAGGTATAATGGGTTTGGATGCTGCTATAATGCAGTAATGATTAATGTATTTTGAAGTACCCTCTGAAGCATTAAACAATCTGTTTCCTTGACACTCTTAAGATGATTTATGTAATTTTATTTTTTAATTCAGTGTTGGCCTGTTGATAATGATTAGTAAATCTAGAATTGATGATAATTGTTACGGCTGCTTTTTTTTCCATTCTTTTCTTTCAGGATGCTTCCAATTAATATGATTGATTAGTATGAGAATAACATTCCATTTCTAATAGGAGGAAAAAAAACAATACTAGCAACTTTAAACTCTGCAAACACAGCATATTACATGAAAGCTAGCTTAACTTTAAATATGAGTTAAAAGTAGTTACAGAATACTATTTGGTACCAATTTGTTTGATGATTTTTGTGGTGCCGTTATTGTGTGCACAGCACAAATTGGAAAATAGGCTTTTACTGAGCAGAGCAAAATTTGATTATAGAACTATAAAATGTACAGAAGTAGATAATCTGAAAAATGTTTAATATCCTTCAGTCCTAGTACATTTGTTTTAATCTACTTTATTAGCTTATGATAAAGTAAATTAGACAGAAATTTGATTCTTAAATTGACAGTACACTTTAATAATGAATATAGTTGGAGGGTGTCTTTTTTTCTTGTAATTTAGGAGAGCCTGGACAGCCCTCAAAATACAACAAACTAATGCACCTTTCAGGCACACAGAGAAGTGAGAGTTTAAAAGACCAACAGGGAAACGTGCACATTGTATGTTCTGCACAGAGTTAGTCTTTTAATTATATTTCTGTTATTCTAAAGAGAGCTGTCAATTCCATCTACACTTCAGGCAGTGAGTCTGTGGAGGAGTAAGTGGTGGGGCTATTACATAGCTTTAAGCTGGTTCCACTTCTGTTCCCATGTCTCAAAAAAGAAAAAAAGAAAAAAAGAAATTTGTTCTACAACCTGTACTTCCAGTCATACCATGTTGCCTAAGACTGGCCAAGAAAAGAGGATGATTTGTTTTACTATGATTTGTTGATGATTTATTTATTTATCTATTCTGCAAAGTTATCGTATTACTTTGTGTATTATAACTTTAAAATGCAAAACAAGTGAAGAAATTTCAGAACTTTATCTAGGAAGCATATTAGTGATGACGCTACTTGGAAACTCTGGAATTCAAGTTCACTTTTCCTGAGTATTTCTGCACCATCGTTTCCCACTTAATATAGAAGTAAAAATGGTACGTCATGTCTATCTTGATCGATAGTGAATAACTAAAAACTCGTATCACAAGTCATGTATTTTAGAAATGTAGATTATGCTTTCATTCTTATTTCAAGACATTGTGCAAATAATGTTTTTTCTGTTCGATTTTTTTCTTGCGGTTTCAGAAAATATGTAAAATAATCATGAATTACATCAAAGTTTCCTTTTAAGGCACACGGGTCTAAGCAATCATATATGCTATTAGCTGTACAGAAAAAGGTAAAATATTTAAGTTATAATTATATGAAATATTAACATTAGAGATCATGACTTAAATAAAATTCTCGTGTTTCTCAAGAAAAAGTTTTATCCCTTGTGAATTGACTTATCTCTGAAGTTTGATAATAGTAATTATATATTCAAAGATTTATCTTAGTGTAATCTCTGAAGTTTTCATTCTTTGACTAGTTTGCAGATACACAGTCAGAGAGAAGGTATATGTACCAAAACAGAAATCTCTCCCTCCCTAGCTGAGCAGCTAATACCACTCAATTGTAACTTATCCACAAGTAATACAAGAGTATGAAGCCAATATAAGTAACGTGATGTTTCGAATGATGGAAGAATCTATGTACATGTATTTGAGTGAATTTACCCCACCAGAAGGAAAAAAAGTACACTTCTAAAAGTACAGATGGAGGAAAAAGTAGCGCTATCATTACTGCTCTTGCATTCAGTTCTGGAAAAGCTAACTCAATACTGTTTGAATGTAAAATTAGGCTTGCATGATAGCATTTGCTTTGTGCTTCTGTTCATTCTTAGAATCACGCTAGCCATTTGTAGAATAATTTGCCATATTTTGAGGGTCTCTGCTCAGAACAGTACATCACTGGAATAAGATTGGTGTTGCAGATTATGCTGTACTGGCAAAATTATGCAAAAGAATTAATATTCTGTTTGCGAGCCCTGTGTCTCTCTCAGCTTTATAAATCTTCGCTTCCATAATCATTCAGGCCATCCTTACATGCTAAGTGGTTTTAAGATAGCAAATGACATAAAAGACTTTAAAATGTCACTTCACTTGCTTTACAAAAGGATATTGGTTAATATATCAGATGTACTTGATCTCACATGAAATAGTAAGCAATATCTTTTTGTAGATAAACTCTCTGGAGACAGAATAAAGCAAGTCATGGAGCACATCTGGAAACTTCAGGAGTTTTGCAACAGCATGGCCAAGCTTGATATTGATGGATATGAATATGCATACCTTAAAGCTATAGTCCTCTTTAGCCCTGGTAAGGAATTTAGTAACCATATATTTTTTAAATAATAAGCATTCATATGTTAACGTTTTAGTAATTTTTTTAATGACTGATGTCCTGAGATGAGACTGATCTGTTAAGCTGCAGATAAAGTGATTGTTCCATAATGATTTATCACAAACAATATATGCTTTAAAAATAACTTTGGAGCAATGCATCCCTGTTATTTACAGTTCAAATGTATCAGGTATTTCCTGTATACCCACCTTAGAAGAGTAGACTCTCAATTATCTTCAGCTGAGAATTTATGAGTAATAAGTTATCTGGGATGCATACTAGCAATCCCAGTGAAGTAAATGGCAGGAAGGATTAGAGGAAATAGATTCTCACAGTGACAAAAAGAAATTGCCTTCAATTTTAATAGTTTTAATACACTCATAAGAGGGATCGATGAAATATGAGCAGAAATACCACTGTATTTTATATGTAACTTCCACAAAATCTCTAAAACTAAATGTAAACAGGCTGTCTTCCATTTGTTACCCAAAAAATGACAGCAGACAACTAAACATGACAGGCAGTGCTTATGAGATATGAGGATTAACTCTAAGACACTTGAGATTTTCTGGAATGATAAGGTAAGGACATTAAAGAAATGGGAAGGGTCAGGCTCTTCAGCAAAGGTGGAGAAATGTTCCTAGGACCTAGAAAAGCTAAGTTAAAACTGCTGACAGGCTGAGTGAAAGGGTAACTCTTGCTCAGAAATGTAAATTATTTACTTTAATTCAAAGGTGTTTACCAGTTTGAATTTAACAAAATACAAAGAAAAGGTGTATTTTGATATCAGGGGCTTGGGGTTGGTTTGGGGTTTGGGTGGGTTTTTTTTTTTTTTGCGCTGATACTATTTTTCTCTTCATAATAAAACTTACTTTAATGAGAAGATATTGGTGTCCTGAAATCTGATTTTGAAATTTTTTTGCAGATTGTACCATTAGGGTTAGGTTTAGTAAGATTTTTATTCAAGTTGGAGGAGGAGCAAGAAACTCCAAATTCAGGCTAGCCTTGTCCCGTTTCAAGGGAAGAGCAGTTGGAACACAACACTGAAGATATTTGGGCATAGTCAAATATGTGGTATTTTCTGGGGTTTTTTTCCTCATCATGTGACTCCCTTTGAGGAGCTGAGCCAGCTGGAACTAAAACAGGAGACAGACTTGGGAAGGTCAAGAAATTGATCTGTCAGGAAAACAACCCTAGATACTGCTCAGACAGCATAGTTAGTTGAAATCATAGAGGCAAACACGTTTAAAAAAGCAAGGTTAGAAACATAAACTAGGAGTGTCACTGCCTGCTATATACCTACAGGCTTAATCTTTTTCCACTTTCTTGTGGATGCACGCAGCTACAGAGAGAAAAGTGAGCAAGCTAATTCTGAAGCCAGGAAGCAAATGTTCAGTTTAGTGTTTCCTTTATACAGCTACCATGTTAAACATCACAATACAAGAGAAATATTTAAATGAAATTAAATGCGAGAATCTTATAACTACATATATTTCACAATGTATAGGGAAACAATCGACATACAGAAATGTTTTGTTTCTTTAGATCACCCTGGTCTGACCAGTTCAACCCAAATAGAAAAATTCCAGGAGAAGGCACAGATGGAATTGCAGGACTATGTACAAAAAACCTATCCAGAAGATACTTATAGGTATTTATTGTCTATAGTACCCAAAGTAATGTTGTGGGCCATAGCTGGCAAAAGTGCAAAATAACATCATTGATGTAAAAAATTTCCTTTTTTGACATCTGTTCTTTTTTGATTATGGATGAGAAAGAACTAGAACATTGTTCATAAAAGCAAACAGGTTTGTTTAAAGATAGGTAGAGGCAACAATTTTTTTGAGAGTCTCACTGATGTGTTTAGAAAAGTAAACAGACTTATTTTAGTAGAAGTCTCAAGAATAACTGCCTCCTTTAATTCAAACTGCCTCCTTTTTCAAGTTAGTTGTCAAAGAGGCATTGGGATCAGGAAAGGTGATGATTATCCTCTAAATGTTTGTCAAGTTACATATGCAGAAAAGTATTAAAACTGTCAGTTTATAAACCTTGGAACAATAAGGATGACGTGGGGAACAGTAACCAACTCTTAAGCTTCTGTCTAACTCTCTGAAAGTATCTAACTTGTACCTCTCAACTGTTCCTGTTTCTTACTTGCTAGAATTAATTAACTATCCTGTTTTCTAATAATCTCCATCAACACAGTGATTCTCTGCACTACAAGGGAAATTCTAACTTCTGTCTAGCAATATATCCTAGAACATACTCTCTTTTACTGTGAAAGGTATCCCCATGTAAAGAAGCATGCAATCCCATACATTTAATGAAGGTCTGAGGGTAGTGTAATTTTAAAAAAAAAAAAAAAAAAAAAAGAGCCTGTGAAAGAGAGAGCATCTCCCATCTCAGAAACTGGTTTCTGCACTGATCTTACAGAGTTAACATTGTGTAGGGCAACAGAAAGGGCAGTAGAATTCCGAGTTAGGTACAGTGAAGATAAGATTCTCTACTTCAGAAATATCCTCAAATCTGTTCTTTTCTGTACAGTTCAATTTTTCTGGCTTGATGCATGAGAGCTGGGTAGCTGCCCTAAGAAGAAATATAGAACTTGTTCCATATAGTTACTTCTCTTAATAATGGCTCAAGGAAGAAAATCAGTGTGTTACATTTCCCAAACGCTGTCATGTATTTTACCTGATATTGTCTGTATCCCCATGCTGACCCATAGATAAGTTTAGAGTACAACTCTGTTTCTGAACAACTGAATGCTGGCACAAATTGAGATAGATGCACAAGTGTTACAGTTTTCACAAAAACACCAGCATAGCTTGGATCTTTTTGCAATTTTCCCCTAAAATTTACAGGATATGGCATATTAGCAGAACAGACCTTGTACATTTTGTCTGTAGATATTCAAGCATTTTCCAGAGGCCTGTGTTCAGTGCTGCCAAAGGTTTGCTATTACATGGCTCTGGCTCAGGAAATTTATTTATTTTGTATGTGATGTGAAGTACATCTGCCATGTAAGCACAGCAGGTATGCTTACATCATTGTCCTAAATTTAAAATGCATTGAAAGCCCAGAAATTCAATACAATCACTTCATGATATTGGATGTCTGTTAACGTTCTGGTACATAAAAAACCACAGTGTTTGGCAATATGTATGAGTAACAGCACATCCCTCCAAATTCCTTTTCTCATCAGAAGCAGATTCTCTTACTTCCTTTTATACATACCCAGTCCCATTCTTGTTACCTGGTTTGTCATTAAAGTGCAAGGCAACTGAGGATAATGCTGTTCATGGTTTAAATTTTAATTAAGCATTTTACTCTTAAAATGGTGCAAATATTCTCATTAGTCAGTATGCGTATTATTAGTCTCAGCATTGTCCTGAACTATGAAGTGCTTCCAGAGCTGGGAATTTCAAAAGCAGACCAGGAGAACTGCATCTTTCTACATATGCATTGTATCTACAAAGGGCATTAATATGTCCTTTTCATTGGAAAGCCACAAAGAAAGGTGGTGGCTTTTCATTTCACTTGCAGGATAGAAAAGTAACCATTCTTTTTGTGGTAGCTCAGTTAGCTTTAATTGCCTCTTTACTCCCATTCATGAGTTATGGTAATAATAAAAGCCGATCCAGCTCTTGAGCCACAAAGTATTTTAAACTGGTATTATCTGTATTTGTAATCCACTGAACTTCTTTTTCAGGCTAGCCCGGATTCTAGTTCGCCTGCCAGCACTTAGGCTGATGAGCTCTAGCATTACCGAGGAACTATTTTTTACTGGTCTCATTGGAAATGTTCCCATTGACAGCATAATCCCCTACATTCTCAAAATGGAAACAGCAGAATATAATGGTCAAATAACTGGCACATCTGCGTAGTGGGAACAACACAATTTGATGGATCGAAGTAATTTTCATAAAAACATAGAATTACGAAGTTAAAAGTATAGCATTTTGGTATGTACAAATATTTCCAACTTGTTAGCAGTTTCCTGTCAGATTTCTCCTTGTCTGTTTGTTGACGTTGACAAAATTTAAGCAGCTATTAAAAGACCTGCTATAGGACCTTTTCTGCCACAAGGAATATTTTTGATGCCTTTCATTTAAAAGGCTATAGATTACTGAACATACTTTTCACATGCTTTGTATTTAGAAATTATCAGTGGTTAAAAATAGAGTTTTATAATATCAGAGATTAGTAATAAAATTACTTTAAAAGTAAAAACAACAGTATGTATATATATAAAGATATCCTTGGAATTAATATCTAATAAATGCCAGGGTATAATACTAGCACTTTGTAAGCACTTCTTGTCAAAGCGACAACGTCATCAACATCCTGCTTATGAGTATGGAAAATTAAAAAAATTGCATATGTCCTTAGTCAAAATGCTAGTGATTTCTGTGAAAATGTAGAATGCTACATGAGACAATCATTTATTCTATAAAAAGTCACTTGCTCTTATGTTATGCATGAAATATGAATGTGGATTCTTAACTCAGATATCCACATTATACAAAACTATACTCTGTTAAATTAGTGCAGTTGTAATTCACAGTACGATGCAGTCCTAGTGACTACTACGTGCTACAGGAATTACCCAAACTAGGAAAAAAAAAGTGTTTCTTGCCACAGTAGTGATGAAACATTTAAGTTCCTTAAAGTTTCTCTTCAGACCAACACAGTCATAACAAAAGTTACTCTAATAGGAAGCCTTTCGGATTGTGGGGAAAATCAGTCATTAATTGGAAGAACAGTCATTTTCAAGTGGAGCTGCGTGGTGCTCTTTGTATTTCCAAATTTACTCCTCCTCTCTCTACTCCTAAACACCCTCATCATCCAGACAAATGTACAATTTAAAAACTGAGATGTGTAGAACCTCTGGCTGTCATCAGCAAAAGCATTACAAAGCTCTCTTACTTTATTTCTCCCCCTCTCCCTCCCCTTCCCTGACTGAGCACTCCCAATTTTGCAAGGCTCTCAATCTTCCTGTGACTCAGTGTGAAACTGAAATATAGTTAAGATTTACATTCAAGTCATGTACAATTGCAATTAATGACTGATATACCATGGAGTTACAAAATTAACTACTACTTAATTGTCTAGAGTGATGAGCCGTCAACACGTTTTCTAGTACTGGCCATTAGCTGCTAGCATTGCTTTCTGTTTAGTATAATTTATTATTATTGACGTTAAATATTTTAAACAATCAAAGTTTAAAAAAAAAGTCATGGCAATTAATACCTTCATCTGATCCTATCTCATTAGATGCATCAATTATTTTAATTATTTGTATGGTAGAGGCATTTTCTACTTGTGTATTTTTATGTGACAAAAATCTGACAATAAGTTCAGCACTTTTGTTTTTCTTCTGGTATTGACTTCTATTTAGAAACACCAACCAGGTTGGTGTTTGTGTCTTTTAAGGTTCTGAATTGTAGCCAAAAGACCTTAAGCAGCTCTAGATGAGGCTTCTGATGTAATGAAAAGTCTTGACCTGGTATACTTCACTGTCATTAGGAGGCTCGCATTTGTAGCACTCACTGTGACACATAAGGCTACTTAATTTTAGCTTCTGGATTCATTGAAGTCTTCTACAGTTACCATTGCTACAGCATTCAGAATCTTCTTTTCTCAAAATGGTGTTACAGAGTGTCCAATATAGATGCAGAGATTTGTAATATTGCACTTTCATTTCTCTTAGCTTTTGCTATAGCAAATGAAATTGTCATGTTTTGAACGTGAGGGAATGTCCACGCTCTGTTAAGTCAATTGGAATGCAGAATTTTGTACTAGCTGCCTTATTGCAGTGTAACTTCTTGTGTGATTGTGACAGCACTTCAGATGCAAATCCCTGTTTTAAGGGTATGCAACTTAAAAATTAATTGCAACATCAGAAGTAGTATCTACCTTGGAAAGAGTTGTGGCCATTTTTGTTAACATTTAAAATTTATTTGGGTTATGTCCTTGTTCTAAAAGCAGTATGCATTGAATTATTGTGATATTTTTCATTGCAAAAAGATTATGCAGTTTAATTTGCTTTCATTATTTTGTTAAAATCATTTAAGCAGATAGGTAAGCATCATTAATGACAAATGAAATATTCCTCAGCACAAAAATTAGCCATTGGAATATTTTTTCCCGAATTTGAATACATACCAGCTGGCTTTTTCATGACAAGCATAATTTCAACTTCCAATTTTTCAAGTAAAAGGGCCCCATTTTCTGTACAAAAATTTATTTTCCTTTTTTTCTTACTTGTGCCGTGAGCGTAACAGTTCAGGAAACAAAGTAAAGCCAGTACAGTTTTTTGGAAACAGAGGAATCACATGAAATAAAGCTTAAAATGTATGTATTGTATTACATTTGTAAATCAAAATGGTAAATATCATGCAGCTCTGTTTACAAATAAACTACACCCCCTACAAATGCAAGGCCACATAATGCTATCCGTGATCAATCTCTGGTAGTCACTTACTCTGCAAATAGTTCCCTGGACTTTAGGGATAAAATATTAATTTGTATAAATGAAGTAACAACAATGAAATCCATATCCAGGGTTTATTTATTGCGTGTGCATTTAACAGATGAAATTAAGCAGTTCCATATTTAAGATTCTGATATTACCACCTAAAAGCTATAAAGTCTCCCTTTGTATAGCATCATCAGCATGACTTGCTGGCTTGCGTTAGTCAGAACCAAGCTAATTTGGTCGTTATGCCATTAACAAAAAGTACTTTCTCTGACTATACGCTATTTTGATTCCAAGACTAACAGTTTGGACTACAGAAATTTGGACGGCAGATTGTCCAGATTGATTGAGAGGGAAATTTTTCACAATGGGAACAGTAAACCATGGGAATAATCTCCCCAGGGCAGGGGTTGACTCCGCCACATTGGACACTTTTAAGGCTCAGCTGGACAAGGTGCTGGGCCATCTTGTCTGGACTGTGCTCTTGCCTAGAAAGGTTGGACTAGATGATCCCTGAGGTCCCTTCCAACTTGGGATTCTGTGGTTCTATGATTGTAGGTCCTAGAGCTTAAGAAGTACTCGGAATCTAAAATGTTTTGCATATTTGAATATTAGCTATAAATAATAAGATAGATGTGATGAATAACCTAACACTTCTTTCTCACTGCCACAAAAATGAGCCAAAGATTTGGCAAATGATGGAGACGCTGAAAGGAATCACTTAAACCACTGCCATGTAAAACTATAAACCATCTTAAGTATGGAAATGGCTTGTTTTCATAGAGGCCAAATTTCAATGCCAAACTTGCATTTACAGAAGTAGGAGTCAAAGGGTCACCGTCTGAAAACTATTCTAAGAAAAGTGACATCTCACTGAGCTCTACTTAGTGCCTAAAATTCACTCTCTCCAGAATTTTCAAGGCCCTGTTTCTGCTACTCTTGAAACAAAAATATTTTAACTGAATAGAAATATAGTGGTAAACAATCTATCTATTAGATCTATCTGAACTTGAGTAAGAATTCATTCAAATGTTAGAATTCTGTGCTGCCTGAAACTAGGGCATGCAGAGGCTGATAATGAGGCAATGATGTCCATTCTCCACGTGCTTTATGTGTCCAGCTCTTTTGAGAAGGAACTGGATTTGAGTCTTGTAGATAAAAAGAACAATTATCAATAACTGTGTAGGAGCATTTTGGGTTAGATTTGTAATAAATTATTTTTATTGCATTTGTGACAAGGGCAAGAAGGCATACTACTTCTCTTCCCTTAATTTACTTACGCCGGACTAAAGAGACACAGAACTAAGACCACGTGCAGAAGTCTTCTTTCTCTGCCTATTTACATTGCTTGTAAATTGGATACAATGCTTTTGGTGCCAGTGGAGGTACTCTGGCATGAAACTGGTAGAAGAGGAAAAAATAATCTCTAAGGAGAGAACCTTCTAAGAGATCATGCAAGCCTTTAATTTAGCTGCCTTAAAATGTTAGGTTATTAAGGAGGCTTAGTTTTCAGAGCACTCTGAGGCAAGAAACTATTGTTGGTGACCACTGATTAATTGGTATCGTTTACCAAGTCTCTTTTTACCATCTTCTGAAGCACCGGGCCCTCAGGGCAGCCATAATGCCTCCAGTGAATAGTGCTGACACAAGATTTCTGTGCTGAATACAGGTAGCTCTGCATTAGCACAGTTGTACCCTTTGGGGCAAAGGGCATGTTCTGAGGTGTGATAGGGAAAAGTTAGGGCTGAAGCTTCCAGGTGAAACCAGTTTCCTGAGTGTTTCTTCTTTGGCAGAGACTGTAAAACACTTGGGTGTTTCCCTTCCTGTGTACGGTACACAGGACTTTCACAGATTCCTGAATGATTTCATCCAGGGTGCTGAAGATGTCAGTACATTTTCCTGCCCATTAAAATTAAAAGGGTAGTTAGGATTCTTCCCTGATTACCTGCTGTTTCATTAGCAAGGGATAACTTAAAAATGCACCAAATAGCGTAAGTAGCAAGAGTATCAGGAACAGGTTAGCCAGGAAAAGGGAACTGGAAATTATGGGACTGAGGATACTGCCAAAGCAGCAGTCAGCAAAGCAGCTTTCTGCAATAACAGCACCAGTTGTCAGGGGCCCTGTTTGATTTGGGCGGTGTGAGCAGTAGAACTGGCAGGTCAATCATAGCCAGGAGCACCAGCAAATACCTACAGGATTATATCACCCTGAAAAGAAAAGAAAAAAATTAAAATGTTTTTCTATTCAAAATCCCTCTCCTTTCCTTTGTTCACTCTCTTTAGAGTGCAAAAGCAGGGTAGGTTGGTTCTTCTTCATCTACTCTTGCCCATCAGAGAAAAAGCAGAAATACCAGGCAAACAACAAGTAGGTTCCCATCTGTCCCAGTAGCTTGCCACACTTCGCATACAACAACAGAACAGCTGCTGTGGTGGTTTGTTCTGATGATAATCCTGGGCCTGCTGCGAGAGCAGCACACAACACCCGCAGCCCTAGTGCCTCCATCTATCCAGGGAGAACCAATAAAATACGGCCTTGTGCACCCTATAGAGGAAAGTAAGGGGTAGAGTAAGGACAAACTGGCAGCATCCACTGGATCTTGAATGACAGAAAATTAGTTTAAAAAACAGCTTTACATGAAAAATTTCCAAGAGGGCATGGCAAAGGGGAGAAAACGAAAACATTTACTTTTTGCACCTTTTAATTCTAAAGTTGCTGAGTTATTTTAACAGTAAATTCTCCTGAGCTTATTGTTTGATGAAAATGCCATAACCCCTCTTATTAGATAATGCTACAACCCTACTTCTGCTGCAGTCAATGTTATCAACATTATATGGGAAATTATTTGTGGGGAAAAAAAATTAGGATTATTTATACTGAGGTTGCAAGTTAAATTCTTTATAGAGTTTAAATGCTCTAAGTCTAAATACTTTAGACTTGGAAAACATCAAACCCCCGGATTACCTTATGACTGAGCTTTTTGTTGTGAAGTCATGCTAAATTCATCACAGGTAATACTGTCATCATGTTCCCCAGTTCCCACAGCCTGTTTTAATCCTCTGAGTTACATGAATGCTTTGAAAATGGGTTTTTATTGTTACAGTCATGCCTGTCTTCCTTTTTAAAGGTTTTGATAGATTTTTACACATCTTCATTTTGTGCCTCCCGCCATTGTGCATTTCTGGATGTTCAATTCTGACTCATTCGAGCAGCTAATGCATATGTACATAGTTGTATGTATGTGTGTATGAATGTATATGTTTATACCTGTCTAAATACATTCTGTACAGTGTATAGAAAGTGTGTAGTGTATGTATATATGTACAGTTCTGTAGCCATGTGTTCATATCATTCTATATGGTAAAGCTTTTAATTCATTTCCTAATCCAGAGCTTCCTAGTTTTCCTTTCTTAGCCCAAACTAAGCCTCACTTAAGCAGGTGATTCCTCGTCACTTTCAGAGCTTTGCACCTTTTTTCTAAACCCAGCCTGAATTTAGTATTTTCTGTTCAGAACTGACAAATCTATTTCATGACTTTTCTGGCTTTTATGCTACTCCCTCTACTTTTTCTCATTTGACATGTAGAGGACTGCCAGTGAGCAGTTAACTGAACGTATAATGTCTGTCAAAAATAAATGCATAAATAAATGCAGACATAGAAAATACTTCCTCTTTTCAATATATACCCATTCTCTTTCAGCCTTCTGCAGGACTTTTTTGTAAAGTTTTATTTTGCAGTGAAACTTCTTAAGAGATTGATTTTCTTTTAAGTCTTCAGCAGTGGCTAATCGGAAGAAAAACAAGTTGCCCTTCATCACTGAACTGTAGCACACAGAACAGGATGCAATGGATGCTGTTTAAAAAACCCAATGCTCGTATGGCCATAATGTTAACATGAAACCAAACTGTTAGCTAAGCAAAGACTACGTCCTCTGCTCCATGAAGCGACGGCATTTCTGTTACACTGGTAATTAAGAGGGAGATTGCAGTTAAGTTTATTTCTTAGCAAGCATCAAGACTTACTTAGGATTTTCACGATTAAATTCAGCTTCCCAAAGTTATTCCCTTTATTGTCTAGCTTAAACTAAACAAAGCCGGTTAGTTCATTTAGTTGTCAGACTAATGTCTATTTTCACATTCTGTCTTCTCCTAAAACCATCATCCGTGCAGGTCTTGCGCTGTGTGTGTGTGTGTGGAGTTTCCATTGTTCGCAGGGGAGCTGGGCACATGGAGCATATATGAAATCAGACTTGCAGGAAGACGATTTATTACTTACAGGGAGTATTGAAGCATTTAAATTATCAAAATATAAGTAACTCTTGCTCCTTTTCCCTTCTGATGACTTAAGTTACAAAGGAAGCCCTCTGTAATTCTGTTAATTTGGGTTTGTTTGGGTTTTTTTAAAGCATTTCAGGGACTGTATAGGGAGTAGTTCAGCAAGTGTTGTTTCTGTCGTATTAAAAAGGTGAAGCGGAATTTTCTGGGCACTTATTTCCACCTTTTGTACTCAATGTGGCAAAGACTTGTGCATGTTTAAGCAGATGAGCAGACACCACTTACTTAAAATAACGTGAGTTTCTTGCATGCTTAAAGTAAAACACAAGTCTCCTTCAGAGTCAGGCCCCACTGCTTGTAAAGTCTTTGCTATGGAAAATGCTGAGAATGTTCTGTTTCTTGCTCTACCGTTTAGTAAGCGTTTGTTACCTTTTATTTCAAATAGAGAAAAAACCTGGAAAACATCCATTTTAACATTTCAAACCTT
>NW_009258879.1:218032-219525 GCF_000687185.1 Egretta garzetta
TCAGTGCTGTCTGAATAATGCTGGCTTTCCTCTTTAAAGGCTGAGTGGAAACCCGGATGTCTATTAACGTTGTCGTACTGTAGTAACACGTTTAACGATTGGGAAGCCAGCTGGGGTATTGATCAGGATTGACTCTGTTCAAAAATTCAATTGTGAATTTAGTAAAAAAGAGCATATTTTAAAATTGTGAACTTGTTTTATATACGTGTTTGAATGTTTGTATTCTGAAAGACAAAACGTGCTCGCGTTTAAGCGGCAGTAAAGGCTTTGCTGCAGTGTCCTGTGGGAACTGTGGAATGTGAAATCAGCTTTCTGCACCTCATCACAGAAAGCAGACGTCTGAGAAGCAGCCCTACTGCCAGGCGTCGAGCACCCCTGAGGAGCTGGCTCCTCGTGCATTTGTTAATGATCTTAGATAAAGGATAATAAGGCACAAGTCCATTTTAAAATATTTTCGATGATAGTGGGTGAAAAGTAGAACTGAATACATTTCAAGCAAAAAGGATATTCTTCAAGAAGAAAACACGTTACTTACGTAGCACGTATGTTAAACTTCTCATACATGGAATCAACGTTAAATGTGGGAATATTTCTAATAATTAATCTTTACTCCAGAACGCATTGCAAGCCAGTGTTCAAACAGTTTCCTAACGGACAAACTGCACATTGTGTAAGTGTTCTATCTGTTTGGCATACCCAGGTGTTCCGAGCTCCTACACCAATAGGGAATTTTTAAAAAAGGAATCACCTACTTTTAATTCCTTGGGATATTTTCTGGAAGTCTCTGTTCATTACAATTTAGAAAACTATTGTTTATGCTATTATATTTTAATTGCAAGTTAAAGACCTTGCAAAAGCTGTTAATTTCTCACAGCTTCTTTTGTGAAATCTACATTGTTATGTGTGATGGCATTTAAAAATGACAGCATGTTCTTTTTTTAATCTGAATTTTGTATCTAATCAATGTCTTCAGTCATGAAGAGGAATTTGCATTGTTGTGTTTGTATATAGAGTATTGCAGTGCATGATTTAGCTTATGCATTTTATTAAATGCTGTTTAAGTGTGGCATTACATTGTTGTGGCTTAATACTACTACCTAAATGAGGTTTGTACCATTAAAGTGAGTTACAAATTAAATGACTTCTTGAGTTTTATTTCTAAGTTCACTTAACTTGTTCTGAACCATTAAGTGTCTAAGCTAAACACATCATTTACTCTCTTTCGGGGAGAAACAGTATTTTCCCTTCACTACGCTGATTATCTTAGGAGCGATTTAGCTGGGTCTAAGATGGAGGACAAAGCCCGCGAACCTTACCGACAGCTCCTTCTAGAAGGGCCCTTCCCGGAGGGTTTAGTTCTTCTTTAGCCTCCTGTTTGTCTCGGGGATCGTGAGGAGATCGTCAGCTCAACAGACAGCGCTTTACCTTTGCTGTCACCCGGGAGCTCCCCCGCTCCCCGCTTTTGAACTCGGGTGCTGCACCGGGGCGCGGGT
>NW_009258879.1:219950-220258 GCF_000687185.1 Egretta garzetta
GCGGTTCGCACGCCCGAAGCACGGTTCCCACCCGCGTTTCTGCGATTCTGAGTCGGCAGCCGTGTCTCAGCCCGCGACGCGGGAAGGCGGCTGCTGGTTTAGGAAAGCGGCGGCCTTCTGTGTTAGCGAAGACCCTGCACTCGCCTCCCCCGCCTCACGCTTCGGGCAGCTGTCCTGGAGTCATCCTAGATGAAGACTTTGCTTCTCCTAGGGAAACATCGTGTTGTGCATTAACTGTAGCGGAGAAGCAGACATCTTAGTTTTGCATGTTTAACTTTTTGCAGCTACTGTGAAACAGCAGTGTAGGG
>NW_009258879.1:220273-221604 GCF_000687185.1 Egretta garzetta
CCTTTGACATACTATTGCAAATCTTTCTTGACAGACAATGGAGAACAAGTTTTGGTTGATGTGGAAGATAAAACCAACAAAGAGATAACTGAGCACATTAAAAAAATCTTGGGGAAAAGCAAGTAAGTAACACTTAATAAGCAAATGTACAGGTTTCAGCATACATCATCATGCGATCCCGGCAAACTTTTGTCAGCTATACAGCAGGAAATGACACTTCTCCCAGACAAAACTGACATGGTGAAGTCCACCAACTAGGAACTGTAAATCCATCTTTGTGGTGGACTGGGTCCAGGGAAGGGAGAGGAAATGTTGCCATTCAAGCTTCTGCTAGTAACAAACATCTCTTTTCTAGAGAAACACTTGAAAAAGAGGAAAGAGAAAGGCAAAAACTATCGCACCCAGCCACTTTTGGGCCCAAGAAGTATCATCTGCGAGAATGCATGTGTGAAATCGAAGGCCAAGTTCCCTGCCCTGCTCTTGTGCCACTGCCTAAAGAGATGAGGGGAAAATACAAAGCTGCTATGAAAAATGAAGCATCAGCCTGACAATTCTCGTCATGCAGTTGTTTTTCTTCAGGGCTGGATGATCAAGGTACTGCAGTGAAAGAGCTAACAGCTCCTGGAAACAGGAGCAATCAGGGTCATGTAATACAGGCAACCTTGTCTCATAAGTCTTCTTACAGTTAAAACTAGACAAAGTGAAAAATAAAAGTTAAAAATCCAGCTTTTTTGGTGCTAGTTTTACAAAGCATTACAATCAACGCTTGCATAAAAGGAAAACAGTGGCTAGAGCCTGCATGTATAAGGTTATGGCAAAACCAAGATCATGCTTACTGTGGGATAGACACTAGACTAAAAAGTTACTTTAGCTTAGAAGCAGCACAGAGTGCTACAATTTATAGGAAGTGGTGTAAAAGTGTTCTGCTGATTTCTGTCTTGCACTAACTGAAGACAGCCAAATGACCATGTAACTCCAGGCTCAAACTACACACACAGAGTTTTCTTAATTCAGAAACAGTTAAAAAAAAAAATCTCATTTACAAGATACAACTTTTGCAGTTGATACTGCAGCTCCAGGCAGCACTGATCAGGTCAAGAATAGCAGAAAGGAGAGTATGTAAGCTGGTATTTGAAAAAATACTTCACAGTTATCTTTATTGTCTTTCAAAATTTTTTAAAACTACACTTAAATAAAGACAATTTCCTAAATAGTCTTCCTTTAAAAAAAAAAATGCCATACAAAGGAGAAGTGTGTCTAGATATGTCAGCTTCCAGCAAATTCTGGCCAGCAAGTTCATTCTGCTTCAAAGTCCAGTGCTGCTGTACAAC
>NW_009258879.1:221656-237227 GCF_000687185.1 Egretta garzetta
CTGCCTCACCAAACAGTTGCACTATTCCTGTAACAGTATATCAACATATGATGAGATTGCACTACATTGCTTGGGATTTGGTAATTGCACATACCTTTAAGTCAGGCTTATATATGCAAATCACTGTCAAACTGTAGTTCAGCATTTCTGAGCTAATGGTCAAGTACAAAATTTCAGCTGTCCTGTAAAAACTGTCAAGGACAAACACAGCACAAAATAAACATGTTGTTTTATTTCATCTCTGTTTACAAAGTCTCCATACAGAGTAGTGCATGCAGTTTTAACAAAAGTCAATGCTAGTTATTGGGCTTTATGGTTAAGGTGTCTTCATTCCGTTGTGCCTTGTGAGCCTCACAGCAGTCTGAACGCCAGCATAAAGTCTTCGCCTCGGAGGTGACTTTCGGATCAGATGTCTACCACATTGAACACTGACAAAGATCATGAGGTATGCTAGTCTGTTTATCTGCTTGTAAAAAATACATTTTTACATGTACTTCAATTATTAGTGTATTAGACTGAAAGTACAAACGAGGCAGGATAGTTGCAACAAGGAAAAAAAAAAAACAAACTTTTAAAATATGAGAGCTGAAGCCGAAACATTTTTTTCATGTTGATACCAAAAAAAAGTTTTGTGTTACAGTGCAGGGAGCAATCCTCTTGACTAGCAAACAAGTCTGTCTTAAATAGCTACCTTATACTAGTTCTGTTAAACAATTCCAGGTATTACGTTTAGCCATCTTAACACTTTTTTTTTGCTGCCTTTGTAGAT
Source organism: Egretta garzetta (assembly GCF_000687185.1). Taxonomy (NCBI): domain Eukaryota; kingdom Metazoa; phylum Chordata; class Aves; order Pelecaniformes; family Ardeidae; genus Egretta; species Egretta garzetta. The sequence continues at coordinate 222,426 of NW_009258879.1, forward strand.
CTGGTGCCACAGTGCATGTTTTGTTAGTTTACAACCTTTCAAATCCTCTGCTCATTTCACCTGGTGCAAAATAACACTTAGGGACTCAGTTAACTCCCATGAAACAGCTCAGTATAAAGACTTCGTGGTCTTAAGACAACCTGTTCGGCACACCTTTCAACTTCAGATTTAGGCTACAGTAAGAACATCAGCTGTCCTTAACTGGCTGCTCCAAGTCCTTTTCATCAGTAAGTAGTGCTATGAAGTGTGGATATAGGCAGATTGGGTTTTTTTAAACAGCATTCCTCAAGTCCCAACCTCCACTTAGTTACAGCAAAATAAATCTAGAGTTCCTGCTCTTTAGGTAGCATAATTATTTGTGTCTAAAATACTATGCAGTGCTTGGCTTACAGCTATGCTAATATATATTCAGAGACACAGCTAAAAGACATGTCCCACTCCGTAAGAGTTTACACATCTGAGTAAGCCCACTCTTAGTAGTGCTACACAGTGGGATCTGCCCGACTTCCCTCTACTTCAGCTTTAAATAAATACACCCTTTAGACTAACGCCTCCCCTTCACCCTTTCAAACCCTGACACCTGATGATGGACCTCTGCCTTTCAAAGACAAAAATCAAAGCAGCTTAGGCTCCATCTTTCGCAAAGGTACAGGCTGACCTAACCCCAAGGTGATCCTACATCTCTGGTATCAGCCTTCAGAAGCCCAGCTTTAAGCCCTCCTGTATCACAGGTGCTGGCTGTCACCTCATCATCCCCCAGACCACAGGATCACAAGATGACTCCAATCTGGAGCTTCTGACTTCAGACAGATGTGGCTGATTCTTGTAACAGCTTCTGAGGGGAATCACACATGGAAGAGAATTGCTGTTTGGCACTGCCACAGCCACAGACTTTTGTCTTCCAGCTTTCACAGAATTCCAGTTCAGTGGCACTTCAGCTCTCCATTGTAAACAAGATTTTTGTTCCTTGAATGCTACAAAAAGAGGGTTCCAGTCTCACACATATAACAAACATGATCATTCTGGCACCCAGAGAATTTGAAGGAATGTGTAGATTCCATAAGATAATTAGGAACTGGGGGGTCACCCTTTATACTGTAGTTTGAAGTGGTGCTAGCGTTTTCTCTGGAAACGAGTAGATACTCACTCCCTCACACGCAGATCTCTGAAGCCAGCATGGTGCTCTGTTACACTGTAGTTTGTGCTCAGAGCACATGGGAAACTAAAAGTGATGAAGACAGCATCCAAATTTTACTTGGGAATTTTTATAAACACATAAAAACATTACTCATATTAAGATTAGTTATAAAGTTCTTCTCAGTCTTAAAATCCCTTTTATATATTAGCATTGCACAAAATTGATCTGCAAGCCTGTATATTCTGCACCTCAGAGAGCGACCGTAGCCTGTTAACCGCACCTCCTGGTAACACCATTAGGCAATTAAGCTAGCCTGTAACACTGCACTGTGCCATGAGCAGAGGACACAGACATTCTAGAAAAGTTTTTGTCTCTCCTTAGTCAAAGCCCCTCTTCAAAGGCCCATACTGCAACAGAAAGTGGGAAAGATGACAGACCAACACTGCAACCATTTCCAAACCATAGGTCCCCTATTAGCACTTGACCACTTTGACCAAAATAAGCACACAGTAAGACCAGTTAGCATTAAGAGAGTGTTGTAACAAGTTATTTAAAAATTTCTCAGTATAAGCGTTTGAGGCCAGCAGCATACCTCAGTTATTCTTTCTTCAAGACTGAGTAGTAGTGGAAATGCCTAATTGAAAGTGCATAGAAGTCAAGATTCTCCCAATTCCCTCTTGTGATCTGTACTCCTGTTTATAAGCATCTGTCCTATGTTCCCACATTTAACGGCAGACTTAATTATTGTACAGCCCTACTTCTGCTTCAGCAGTTGGATTTCTCCTTCTGCTTTGCTAATGTGCGCTTCAGTTCCTTTAAGTTCTCTGTCAGTACCTCCACCTCATCCATTCGTCCACTATGTTTGGCATCAAATATATAAGCTTTGATATTATCTATCTGTTGAAGAAGCAGCTCTTCCTCTATAGCCTCGTCTCCAGAGATCTCATTGCCATCTTCTACTTCAAAGGGATTGGTAGAGGATCCCTCTTCGAATGGATTCCCAGAATTCCAACCACCCCCAGGTTTTTGAAATGGATTTTTATCCTCTTCAAAAGGGTTTGAAGTACTGCCAGGTGCTCCATTAGTTTGTTCAGCCTCCTCCTCATTGTCAAATGGATTGTATTCTTTTTTACCACTTTGCAGAGCTGCGTTAGAGAAAGAGACGACTGGAGAAGGGTCTTTGGCAAATGGGTTAGCAGGATCTTCCTCTAACTGAGGGGTATCCGCTTCATCTTCAAAGGGATTTAGACAGGCTGTCTGATCTTGGTCTTTGTCACACTGTGGGACATTCTGAGGCTTAAGCGTGAAGATCAAGTGCTCCTTAGCTGGCAGCTGCTCAACAGCAGGAGTTTCAAAACTTGGGTTCCCTTTGATCTGAGTAATATCCAAATCCAATGCATGTGCTGTCAAGTTCCAGTTCTCTTTTGCAACTTCGTGCTGATGCTGCTTGACTTCTCTGAAGTCTAAGGAGCGTGTCCTTGAATGCTGAGACATGAATTTGTGGTGTTCTCTTTCCCACTCTTTTTCACAAAGGACCTGAAGTTCCTCCCTCTGCATCTCCTCCTCTTCTGCCTGTTTTTTAGAAAGCTCGATAGCTTTCAGAGTTTGTTGTTGATCGTACTCGTCCTGAAGCTGCCTCAGGTTCTCTTGCAACATACGCACCTCATCTATCCTGTTAGCTGCCTTTGCTTGCTTAATGAAGGATGTGATATTGTCAATCTGCTGAAGAAGTGGGTCTGCCATCTCGCGCTCTCTTGATATGCTAGATGTAGGTAACCAGCCTTCAGACTTCCTGACTGTGCCTTTTTTCAGGTGAGCTGCATCACCATTAACTGCAGCTGCAGATCTGGAGATAAAGTCTTTCTGCTTTTCCTCTTGTTTTCCATGTGTTTCAAGAGCCACCTAAAACAAAAAACATGTAGTAAGAGATCACCATGAACTTGAAAAATTCCTTTCTAAATATCCGTAGGTACAAGAAGTTAGCAGGTATTAGACATTGCTGGCTCTCACTGACAGGTATCAGCTGCATTTTAGGTTACTTTTGCAGAAAGTAATATAATAATAATAATAATAAATGCTTATTTTATAATATTACCTGGATGCTTCCCTTCAGTTTGTTTGTGGTGGTATTGATCAAAACCCCATGACATCTGCTTCTAAAACTTAAGGGCAAGTAGCAGCAGTGACAGTGCTTTATACAGAGCAAAAACATGCCTAATGCAACTGTGCAAAGAGTGGTCTAGATTGAGTTGGATGGGAACTGTATCACATCTGACTACAGCAGACATCTGTAATAGAACATCACTGTTAAAGGTCACTGGTAACATTAGCTTATGGAGTGCAACAATTCTTATTTCTAAACTTCTGCCTCAAGATAAAGCTGGTTTAGATTACAATGAATTATGTCCTCCCTCCTAACTGAAAAAACCCTGTCTCTCTGAAGAGGCATCCTTATTCTAATATGTCCTTTTTCACCACCAGAAGTCTCCGAATTCTACTTGTGCAAGTCAACTCCAGAACACAATTTGAAAATCCACTTAAACGAACATACTTAGTTTAGGGCTTGTGCTGCGTGCACTGCAGCAGAAACAGCATGTGCAACCAAGTCACGGCTGTTCCTACACGTGTTCAGCTGCTCAGTACACACCTTATGTTCTGGATAGAATACAATGACGGTGCTACATGAATCCCTGAAAAAGGGTATGGAACAATCTGCATAAGAAAAATGAAAAACTGAAATCCGCTGTTAAAGTCAACTATTTATACACACACAGCTACTAGGCTGAAGCCCTTGAAGGAGGCCCCGATACAAGATACAATGGATCTTAACCTGTCTTACCACATGCAGTCTTCTCTTCTTCAATTCTTCATACTGATCTTTGGTTGGCAGGGACATTAGGCCAAGCAGTTTTTCCTGGCAAAAATGGAAATATTTACAGTGTTGCCCGCAGGCATTCAGCCAGTTTTCAAGTACTTGAAGAGAGGGATACCACCAACAGAACACCCAACAAACAAATAAAAGGTATTTCTACACTGCAGTCACTGCTGCAAGTCTGAGCATGTCTTGGCTGCCGTAACTACGCTGCTAGCTAGGTTCGCACCTCAGCAAAAGACAAAGCCAAGATTAACACATTCTCTTAGTCCCTAAACTCAATGCTGCTCTGAGTACACTATCGGTATTCAAGCTAGCTCATTAAAGACTGCCATAAGTCATATGGGGAACTACAGAAAGCATATAGAACTAGACCTCCTGTCAAAATAGTTTCAATTCATTCAACGGGGATGCCTGGCAAAGAAGAGAACACTACATAAAATGTACATTCAGCTCTTAACACATGCTCCCTTTACCTGAACAAAAAGTGTAGCTGAGTATCTTATCATCCTCTGAAGTTGTAGTGTTTTAGGATGAGGTTGGGGATCCTCATGCAAACCCAGACTCAAAATCTTCTTACTGAATCAAAGCAAACGTACAGCCCCATCAGTTCAAGAACAAGGCCCAGCAAAAATGCAACAGAAAGGGAGAGAAACAATACCGGATGGAAATTTTCTGATGTTCTTTTAGGTAAACCATTTTGGATATTACAAGTTTTAACACTTAACTCCCACCATTCTTTAAAAAAACCAAAAGCCACAACCACAAACCAACAACAAACCCCCTAAAAACTTGTGCTGCTGTTTGTTTCCTCTGTGCTTAGTTACTTCCACTGCAGAGGAATGCAAGATTTTTAAGGCTGGAAAAGAAAGTAGAAATTGATGGTGCACAGGAACAGCATCTACCTTTTCATGCGCTCTTTACAAGTTGAGTGAATTAATTATCTGTGTGAATAAGCACATACACACTACACAAACACCGACACCAACAGTTGAGAAAAACTACAGAGAAGTCATAACAGAGGGAGATGCACACGTGGGGGGATCTTCTTTTACCTTAAGGCATCTATGAATTCATAGGCTTTTTGAATCTCCACCCTCAAGGCATTAGCATGTTCAAGATTGTAGGTTGTCTCCCCAGCACTAAGAAATAAATACAACATTACTGTAAGTCATGCATCCAGCCGACAATACATGCAACACTAGAAGTTATGTTATGCCAAGACGATTAAGATTCAGCAATGGTTAACAATAGCTAACACTAAAGGGGTTGAATGATTTTATTTTGAGCTCATTGTGTTTAAAAACCTCTTCTTTGTGACAGAATTGGAAAATGCCAATCATCTTGCGAACACAGACACTTCATGAAAGACCGTTTTATTTATGATTGTATTATTATTTACTATTACAGGAAAAATTGTGTTTTAACACAAGAATGCCACTCTACCAATAGTATCTAAAATATACACATACTTAGCAAATACATCTATTCTGTGTTCTTTTCCAGGCAACTGGGTGCAGAAAAAAGACTGACTGATTGAATAGGTAACTATACCATTAAAGTAAAACAGTTATCTCTGCTAATGTCTGTCAGAAAGTGAAAGCCTACAACCCCACATGGGTAAAACATTCAAGATGCCAGTAACCAACTGTCCACATGGGGACACAATCAATCACAGGCACTTTACCAGCATCTCGTGTTTATTGATATAACAAATCAGGATTTAACGGGGAAGACTCTTCACCAGTTTTTAGCTTCCCTCTGCTTTTGTATCATAAATATAAAAGATAAGGATCACTTGCTCAAAAGCAACTTCACCATCCATACGATTTCAGTTTCTGGCACTCACTACTAGTCAGAAATCTTTAACTTCACCAGTAAGAAGTCTGTTGTTTTCTGACATGCACTACCATTATTCAGGACATTCGTACTTTTACTTTTCTCCAGTTGTCGAGCCACGTAACACCAGCTCTCATGAAGTCATGACATAAAGCAGTTAACAGCTTAGCGTGTTTTTCACCTTCTATGCCTCTTTCTTCCTTTTGGGAGGTGTGTTTTTACAAAACCAGTTTTGTTACAGTGAATGACAGCCTAATTTTTTTTTTTTACAACCATCAGATCTGAAGGACAGGTACAAAAAAACTTGTTAACTTTCACTTCCCAAACAGACATGCTTCGTAGTCATAAGACCAATGTGTGCATTTAACTACTATAGAAGCCAGAAGTATAACCTGACAACATCTTGCTGGAGAGATTTAAGTTACCCCAGTGAGAGAACACTAATGCAAGAAATTATACACAGAAGTGTGATATGTGAATGTTGCTTATCCACTGCAGCACAGGGCAGACCAGCTAGATTTAAAACAACTGTCAAGTGAAGGCAGCTTGCTTTACTCAAGAACAAATGAGAAGCATTCAAACAATCCTTTGCTGCTGGCACTTGGAAGCCACACCATGCAGCTGAGGGCAGTAATTACCCTACTTCAGCTGTTTTGAAGAGGCTCATCTACACAACAAGAACTGTAGCCTTGTATCCTTTTTGCAAAGGCGACACGTCAAAGCACAACAGTGGCACCTCACTGGCAAATGGCTTAAAAAAAACCAATATATCAGACTTCTCTGTATGCAATGTTACCATTAATTCAGTACTACTTTGTTTGAAGAGCATCCGAGAGAACAGATAACCTAACACTATTTTTTCTTGTAATTTACACACTCTTGCAAGCCTTAGCACACCACTTTCTTACTCCTTCCCACAGTTTTGGGGAGGGAAAAATAGATACATTCATAAACAAAAATCAGTGAATGGGGCTTACTTTAGTGATTCTGCCATCCTTACATATTCTGGTGCCTTCTGGTCAACCTTCTCCATGCAGACTCGGAGTTTCTTGTTTAAAACAAAATGTGTAAAAAAAAAAGTGTGTATTAAAACACTAATGCAGGAACATGCTGACATAAACCTTTCATGCTGACTGTGCACATTAAAGTTCAACTATGATGACAGCCATGTAACTAATCAGGATGGCAAGACCCTCCAGTTATCTTCAGAACACAGATGGCATGGTCAGGAACACAGAAAGACTCCCTGTACCCCTGCAAAGTGAGTTTTGAATTAATGAGCTGTTTTAATGGATGACTTGGACAATTTCTTGCCTTAAATCTCTTCACAAAGAGCACCAAACAGAAACTCCTATTAATATTATTCGCAGACTCTACTGAAAAAAGATACCTGATGACTGTTAGTACCTGCTTTCAAAGCATATTTGAACACCACATTCCAGCCATACGCTGCTGATAGATATAGATGGTTCAAAAAGGCCATTTGCCATCAGCGTGAGGACAAACAGTGCTGGCAACCCCGAGTCCTATAGTTCCAGTGCAGCCCATCAACAAAGTGCACAGCATATCATTGGTTTAAACAAGAACTGTTCTGAGGAATCCCAGCTGACAGAGTTAACAATTTTAAAAGCAAGGCATCTCAGAACTATTAGTTCCAGATTATGAGAATGAAGATACATCTTAAAATGAAGATATTGTGGGATATAAATACTATGTGGCAACCGGCTCCATCATTTCAGATATATCTTTGTCATGTTACATAAACACCCAGCAGGGTCTACTGTAACACAAGCGAAGCATCAAGTCAAAGTAAGAGCTTGGACATGAGGTAACAAGCCAAAAGTCAAGTAGTGACAACTGCAGATATATACACTGAATATGAAAGCAGCAGAGAGTTTGATTTACCTCATAGAGTTTCACAATCTCCGGAGTGTATTCTTTCTCATCAATCTGTTGTTCTCTTTTCAACAGGGTATCTTTGCAGTGCCGACAACAACGGATTCGGTCATCATCCTTCTCATCCAGAACTGAGCTCACACTGCTTATGCTGCTGATGCTGCCACGGCGGGAGCCATGGACACTATTAGGTGAGGAGTTTGGGCTAGTATGAGATCCCAAGGCCTCTTTGCTGGCACTAGTGAGTTTGCCTAAAAATTATACACAGGTAATTTTACAGTGACTGGAGAAGCCAACGGATTTTACCAACACAAATTAATTGCACTTTAACAGAAACCTTACATTCAGGTAGTATTAGAGAAACCAAGTTGAAACAGTCTGCTGAAAGACATGCAAGGAACCCGACAACCAAGACTACAAGTCAGAATTTGGGTCTTCGCTGTAAATCCTGCTCCGTTCTAAAAGCAGCTAGAGAGCAGGCTGCTGAAAACCACCCATTTTGCTTTTGCCTAGAAGCAGTCTCATGTTGGGAGCTTGCATAGTTACAGAATATGTGCAGAAGAACAGGTATGATAATGCTGTCCATGTTTTGTGCTTGAACGCTCCAAAGAGCACAGTTAATGTCATTTCTTTCCACAGAAAATACCATCTCCCCTCCAATGCACTAGACGAGGAAATTGCAAGTTCAAAGGGTTTCTTAAAGACTGGTGGATGAATTTCCTTAATGTCAGCATTTGGACAACCATGGGCAAGACTGGAAATATCTACAATAGTTTTAAATGCCAAGAACCTTGGCAATTATAATTCCTAAAGTTAATACCTTCATAGTTATGGTACTCAGTAGAATAAGACACTAAATATTAACTATATTTACTAGTATACTTATTAGTAGTATATACTACTACTACTACAGTAACCTTTTCAGTGTTACATAACACTTCCAAATCTGAAGGAGGAACAGAGACACCATTCTCCTTATTCTGTTCCACAGACAAGCGTCTGCATGAAACTGCATGACACATTGAGGACCAAGTTTTCCACACAAGCAGAGTATTACCAGCAGCTTTTTTTCTAATGGCAAAAAGCCAGGATGCAGTTAGCACCCTGAGTGAGCTAAGGAAAGGAGGAATCGACACCACACACTGGTACCTACTTGCCAAAGGAAGAGTGACAAGTTCCATGCACTTCTTGCACATAATAGACCCACAAAGGCGGCAGTGGTGACGTCGGTTTCGAATACTGAACTTATTGCCACAGTCTGGGCAGAACGGAACATCCTGATCGCTGACCCAAGGCACAACAGACTTCTCTATAGCTGTGATCGGTCAAGAGGGGAGGCAATGCACGCAAGGTAAGATAATAATTCAGTTAATTCCTCAGATGGTTAAACTATAGGAGCAAATAGTCTGAGGTAAGCTCATACCAACCTCTTATTTTAGCTGACTCAGTGTTTGCTCTGTCAAACGATGTAAGCTAGTAGAGATAAACAATACATTCAAGAAAATTGTACTTTTGCAAGGAAAAAAACCCAATACAACCCAGCCCAACAAGAAAAAGAAACCTGGCATTTTTAAGAGAGAGGAGACTCAGCCTGTTTTACACCAGACTCCTGCAACTTTCCTATTTATTTCTAATGCCATATTCCTACCAGTAGTGCTAAACAATGACTGCCAAACCTGTAAAAATCAGAGCACTTTGGACATAATCCTTACGGCATCTGACATTACTGCACCTGAGCCAAAATGTAAGTATATCATTGCTAGATTTTGAAGAACAAGAAGCTGGAAGAATCATGACAAAAACGTCAGGGAGAAATTTAGTAAAGTAAAAGATGGAGAAAATACACAGGAAAACAGATTGTTCTTGAAGCACATGGAAGTAGCATCTTCAGCTTGAAAATAGTGCATAGAAACAGAAATCATATCCACAGTACAGGGTCAGACCAAGCACAGTACTCAAGGATAAAAAAGGAAAACAGTAATGTTTGAAGAGCATCACATTTTAGTATCCTTTATAAGAAGTGCACTGCTAGATAAATGGGCACACTTCACACTAAAATATGATTTTTTTTTAATCTAGGGGACATTCAGAAGGCTGGAATATTAAAAAGCAGCGAATTTACCTTTTCTAACCTGATTATTAACTTATTGACTTCAACTACATAGTGATCAATCCTGGCTGCTCGGTATTTCTTGAAATCAGAAAGATGGCTTCTCATAGCACCTGGAGAGAGAGCAGAAAGTTTTCGTAGTCACCCAGGTGTTCTGTAGGGATTTAAATGCATTTGAATGCCTCTTGAAAGACAACGCTCTCTTCTTTCCACCATTCATTTCTCATGTTCAAATTGAATTTTAAAGATGCAGTAGAACCCTGTATTTTCACAGCGCACTCTAAATAAAACACACAGGTTAAAGCCTAATCTCCAAGCTAGCGATAAACAGCTTTTTATTTCTAATACAGAAAACAACAGGCACTATGTTAAAGAGGACATCTGCCCCCCCCCCCCCCCTTCATCCCTCAGTTATTTTTGGCAAGCTATTATCAACGAGTAGTATTCTCAAAATGAACTCCCTTTAGTTTCCTGGTTACACATTGAGCAAAAGGTAGAGGCAGATCCAATGATTACTGGAGGTCTACGCAACAGCGATTTCTCTTTCAGACTTCTGATGAACCGTCCACCTTTAGGGGTCTGAATCAAACCCTTGATGACAGTTCAGATTCACAGAAAACCGATCACCGAGTATACAAAAGAACAATCAGCATCTGTTTAAGAAATGTACAATTCACACTCAGCAACGTTGGTTCAAGTTTTAAGTTTTGATCTTTCTCCAAGTAACATGAGCCAGGTATTAAAAAAAAAAATAAAAAATCAGTTACAGACAAAATAAAAATCTTTCTTCTGACTGATAGAACACAATGATGAGATGTTGCTTTTTGGTATGTAAGTGTAAGAATCTTACTTCCTCATGCTAATGAGATAACTGAAAAACCTCCAAAGCTGAATTCAAAGGAATGACGGGGCCCCTCTGGGTAACTGAACTCAGCCACTGCTTTGGAGATATCACACAGTCCCTTTCACAAACCCACCGAATCCCATCCTAAAATCCGTAAGGTTCATCTTCTCCACTCTGATCAGTTCTCACGTCTCTGATGTTCAGAAACCTTCAGTTCAGAAACGTTCAGTTCACTGCCTAAGTTTATCTACAGAACTCAGACTCTGCAGACCCAAAGGACTAAGTCCTAGTCTGTCAGCAGCACAGGAGAAGCTTTCCCAGGATCCACCAGAGACAGTGCTGCTTCCTCCCACTGAAAACAACCATAATATTTCAGTAAGAGGCAATTTCCAGTAGCAGCATTTGTAATTACAGGCTCAGTCAACTTACCTTTGAAATTCTACAAATATAGGTTTATGTTCAGAGGGGTGGGGTTGCTGGTTTTTTGCGGAGGTTTTTGTTCGTTTGTTTTAAAAGTAAACCTCTTCTTAACAAGAGATGATCTACACCTCAAATCCAAGGAAAGCGTTGAAAGAGTTTAAAATCAACAGACAAGCTTTTTGTCAGACATGTATACTAACAGCTACCTCAAGCGTAGGCCAAAAGCCGGAGATTTTATACAGCTATAGCTTAATAACTAATTAGTGGATTATCTGTTTTATAAAAAAAACCACAAGATGGTTGCAGAACACTTCATGAAGCTAGATGCAGAGAGGACAACACATATCCAGCAGGCCTCTACAGCTCAGGCACAATTACACAACAAACAGCTGTCCTGCTCTCAAGGTTAGTCGGGGTACTGATTCTATCCATTATTTTTTTTCTCTCCATTATCTGCATTTTTCCCCATCACCCTACACAATGTAGGTAGGCTGCAGAAAATCAATATGCAAACCATAACCCCTGCTACAGCAAATCAAATGCAATACAGGCCAATTCCATGAAACTTCAGCAGTACTGTAGCACTTTCCCCGATTAGGATTAAACAAAAAAAGTTATCCCCACTGCATAATGCTTTTTAGCTCTCCTACCTACTTCCTGGGGCTCCCACATGTATGGATCTACTCCACCATAGCTGAATGACTCGTAGCGTTCCTGAGATCCAGAATCAGTTCTGTCATCTTCTCGTTTCAGCAATTTCTTCTTTGCTCTTTTGGCCTTCTGGACTAGATCTGAAAAAGATAAACCCCAGTTATGAAATGTGGCAAGGGGCCACCAAATATTTGTCACATGAAACCAGTATGGAATATTCCTCATCTTTTAGCACATGCATTTTTCCTTGTCATCAGGTTTATCCTCAGCACGGTCTGTTTAGAACCAGAACGTGGTTCAGAAAATCAGAGATGCCATGAAATGCTCTTTGTTATCTGTCATAAAGTAGCACTAAGGCCCTCATGACAGAACAGTAGTTTTAGACACTCCATTCAGGGACTTCACTGTAGAACAGTAAGCTGTCTTAAACTATGCAACCTGTTTCACAGCATTCGGGAACATCATACAGACAGTATCTTAATTCCCAATTATTTTCTTGGGATTCAAGGGGTTTCAGTGCTTTCTTTGTCTTGTTGCACAAACTACAAACTAAGAATTTCAGTGTGCTTGTACACCTAAATAATTTCAAAAGTACTAAACAGCCCACTGCATTATCTCACATGAATGCTAGTGAGAAGAAGGCAGTCTCCTGGGCAAAAAAAATAAAAAGACCATGAACTTGAAACTTCAGAGCTTTTACTGCCCTTGCAGCTATCTATGCTTCTCTCTAGATGCTACCAGAAGTTGAGGACACTACTTTTCTTGCCAAACACCTGCAGTATCTCCTTGAACTAGGTCTTTTATATATCAACCTTTCTAACAAGCTGCTGGGAACCATGAGTTAGCACGTCCTTTCATATTTCTAGTTTTCTTATTTATTGTCCAAAACACTGGATTCCCAACCTTGACTTTCCCAGAGTCTGTCCCCCCGAGCTTCAGCCACGAGGGCTGTGCCAGCAGGCCCCTCATGCAGGCATCATAATTCCTAGCAGTTCTTCAGCTGCTGAAGCTATGCTACCTCCCAAAGTGACACTCAGTGATACAAAACACACTTCCCAACAAAACTGTGTTGGGTTGGCAAGGGCTTTTGCTAGCATTGTAACATCATCTAAGAAATAGGATTTCTCCTCCCACCTACTCTCAAGCCAGCATAGCAAATGCCAGCTAGACATTGCAGTTTCTTAAGCAAAGTTTCCACTGTCTAAATGGAAACTGTATTTGCACTCAAGACTTCAAAAGTCTGACATATTCAAAAAGAAGTAGGGATGTCTCATGGCTTTGCCACAGACACAAAAGGTTTTCGAGCAAACCTCAAAATCTTGTTTGCCATGAAGTCAAACTTAACCACCTCAGCATGACTCAACTGAAGTTATAAGCATTTCTAGAACTACACAGTTAGGATGGCCGGCACTCAGCACAAAGTCATGCAGCCACTTGCAATGTGCAGTTTGAACACTGGTCCCTAAGCCAAGTAATTTAAATAGGTGATTCTGATGGTCTGCCTTCTTCTAGAAGGGACTTCACTGGACAGACCTTGACATGACTAACTAGGACAGAAAGTAAGCAGACAAAACCAGCACCATTTATGCAAGAACTCATATGAAAGGCAGCCCAAAGAGTCACAGTACACTATTTTAGATTAAAAAGAACACTAGGGAGAACAAAATCAAAATGCAGGTGTTTTGTATTAAATAAGAGAAACATTTGGGAAATCTTACCAAGCCTAAGTTATTGTTGTTTTCCTTCCTCCTATCACAATGAAAACCACATTGCTGTTCTGGTTTAAACGCTCCATGGAAGCATCTGTGATTCAGCTATTACAGCACTGTACCCATGGTGAGAACATGACTGCAGTACTGACCAGCCTAGCTTCGCTGTCCAGGAAGAGCACAGCGCTGAGAGCCAAGAAGCAGCCAGGCTGATGGAAAGCAACTTAAAAATTCACAAAATAGTCCACTATGACACCCTTAAGATAGGCTCGTTAAAAACACAAACTTTTAATGGAGAAGAAACGTTTAAAGTAATAATCATCAATCTTGGGGGGGGGAAAAGCGGGGGGGGAGGAGAAAAAAAAAAAACCCAAACCCAAACAGCTAAAAATTCAAGACTGCCAGGCCACTACCTCTAGTATAATAAAACAAAACCAGAGAGATTTTTTACAGGGAACACACAGAATTATTCACCAGGTTTTGCACATTTTTCTCTCAACGTAAAATGACACCCTGCGACACACACAAAGGGGGGTAAAAAAAAGGGAAGTATTTTAATTTAAAAAAGAATTCAAAGGGATTTTTCAAACACCAGTAAAAGTTGGTAATCTGTAGCACAACCCTGGGACACTCCCAGCATCCACTGCCAGCTCCACCACCCACATTCTTTTCCATTTTTTTCCACCAACAACCTTCCTTAACTTTACACTTTGACTACAGTTTTATCTGCTGTCACAACAAGGGATTAACAAATTGGTACCCGGCAAGCACCAGAGATTCCCCATGTTCTGCAAGGTCTTCAAATAATACCTGGGAATTCCCCTGGGTTACAGTATGAATCAAGAGTTTTCAGATAAAAACAAAACAAAAAAACCCCAAAAGGCCAATAACGAAAATCATGCATAAAGCAGACATTTGAAGAGTGATGTCTTTTAAGTGCTTGCTTTAGAATTCACTTATAGAAAGCATCAGGAATAACACAAAAATTATGCCTTAGCCCAAGGTAATTTACAGAAAAATGGAACCCCATACCTCACCTGTAGCTCACTTTGATTAATATCTCGGTATTCTTGGACATTTTGAGAGAGCTCGCAGCGCGAGCAGCTTTTGTCCTATGGAATTTTACATGGCAAAACCGAGCGCATCAAAACAGCCGTCACGCCGCTTACTTTTGAGCTGTCCTCTGACATCTCTGTCCTCGCCCGAGTGCTCTTCTTCGTAGTGCGACTGCAGCTGGTAGAAAGACTGGAGGTCCTTCAGGCAGAGGGGGCACAAAAAGCCTTCCCTCATCTCCCCCGGGTCGCCGAAGGGCGGCGGGCAGCC
>NW_009258879.1:238001-240894 GCF_000687185.1 Egretta garzetta
GGTGGGCGGCGCCGGCAGGAGCGTCCCGAGGCTGGCAGGTGTGTACGAGATCGGGGCGACAGGATCCTCGGGGGAGCGCCCGGGGCGGGGGGGCGGCCCCCTCAGGCCTCCCGCTGCTCCGGGGTAGCGCGCCTGACGCTCACCGCTTCCGCTTGCTGCCGGTGCCTTGGCGCTCGGTGTCCTTGTCACCGAGCCTGCTGGGAAGAGGACCAGCGTTGCTAACAACAAGCCTGCTGCTCCCTTCCTCAGCCTGCCAAGTCGCTCAGAGTGTCCCAAACCGTAAACCCTGGCACTAGGTGACATACGCAGAGCCACAGACAGAATCCAAGAATCCCACTGCTGCTTGCCCCTGCCGCCTGACAAATAGTTGTGTAAATCAGTGACACAAGCTTTCCAATACCCCCTGATGCTAGTTTCTGCTTAGCCTCAACTGGCAGAAGTCTGTGCTGTCCCACGCTCCCTAGTGTACGGAGCATGTAACCATACTTCTGCTTCATGTATTAGAATTTTAGGCTTTCAGAGGCAAAAATTTGCTTAGCAACAACGCTGTTTACACTGGAGTCCTATCCATTAAAGGTGGATTTTCATTGTTAATGTCCTGCACTTTTATCCTTGAAGTTAAGTCCTTTAAAATATTTGCAACAGGGATTGGGGGCAGGGAGTGTTTTCCAAGGCATGAATTATAGCTAGATGCCCAACTCCTAGGGACTTCAAGTCCCAGCTAAAGGGTATCAGATGATCCCAGATGGGATAAGGGATTCATCCACAAGCTGGTTTTAGTAGCCATTCTAAATTTTGGTCGAATCTTGCAATCTGCTCTTTGTGGGTTGACTGTTACATGACCACCCATGACCACCTTGTCACATCACCAATGAATTTCACCTGGTTTGTATTTATAGTTCCATCATCCAGGAAAAGTATAATGGGAAGTCAGAGTTTTAAAACCGAACTGATTTAGCCAAACAGACAAAACTGTGATTTTTTTACATGTACAATTTCTTGTTAAGAACCTTTACGCTCTGGTTCGTGCAGTCCTGATTCAGTTTTGAATAAAGCAACGGGCAGCTGTGGAAATAATGTAGAACCCCGGTTACAATCACCTTCCTTTTCAGCATGCAAATGCAGACCCAATTTCTTTTTGATGTTAAAAACTGGTAAGAGATCTTACTATGCTGTAAAAACTGCCCTGGTCAGGTACTCCCCCCACCGTGCACTTAGGTAAATTATAAGCTGCTAAACTTTTTTTAGAAGGTGTGATTGATTGTTACTTTTTATTACTATTTATTTAATAAGTTAAGGGGCTGTATTAACCCCAAGGTCTTACAAATCTGAAAATACTTTTAAGTGTTGCCAGTTTAATTTTAAAACTTGAAAAGTCCTCAGCCTATAGGGATGAACTAGAAATGAAACTAGCAGTGTATGTAAAGGATGGTACTTAAAGGATGAAAAGGAAAAAACAGAAATAACCATCTGACTTTTCATACTGGTTTTGTTATATAAAACGTATGTTTCTGGCCTCTTCCAGTCTTAGCTGGAAGGATTTAACCACACATGGAACAGGCCTGCCAAGATGCATTCAACATACTCAGTCCTGAGCTGGCAAAGCCTTCTAGCGCGCACATCTCATCGAAGCTCCTGGGGTTTCTCATTGCATAGGCCTATATTTGGAATTGGGGCTTCAACTAATAAACATCTCTCATTACTGTCATCTTTCACTCTCCTCTTTTTTTCCCTGATGCCTGTTTTCTGATCTCTCTTGCTGTGTTCACACCCTAAGAAGGCACCTTTTCCTAGGAAAGCCTTGAATCCAAGGCAGGTTCGTCTCCTGTGATCTTTCTCAATAGGGAATGGTTATCTGCACCAGTTTTGGGTCCAAGACTTTAAGCCTTGTCTGAACAGGGAAGATCCTGGCATAGTCACTGTGCAATAGCAGTTATTCTACGTTAGCTCCTATATAGACTTTTACTTCTCCTGTGAGCATCACATTCTAGCACCCATGTTACAGAAGGAGATGGGGGGGGGGCAAATTTAGGATGGCTACGGCACTTTGAATTTCTGCTTTCACAGATTCATAATTATTCTGAGAGCATTCCTTATCTTGGCAAATCCTGATATTAAAAACTGTTGAATGCAAGAATTACAATATTTGCTTATTTCTCTAATACAGCTAGCAGATTTTTGGGCATTCAAGTATGCTTCTAATAGTAAGTACATCTGCTACATCTTTCAGAAGCTAAGAATTGCATTAGTTTGTCTGCAAGGCAACATTTCTTTGCAAAAAATCCAGGGTTTAATTGATCCCCATAGCTGATGAGGCACCTGTGTACTAATCTGAGGACTTTGTATGGATTAGGAGGAAGTGGGCAGTTGGGGATGTGAAGGAGGGGTTTATAGTTTAATGCTTGAGGTGGGGGGAACCTGGAACAACACAGGATGCTGTTTTTCCCAGTTGTGTTCCTGTCCTTGGAGGAAGAGAGCAGGAACCAGCCTGAGGCTCAGTGCCTTTGAGGATTCACCTGCAGTGGTGTCATCCTCATTCCCCTGGATTTGCTGAAGCTGGGCTGTTTCCTAGCATTGCTGCCATGCTTGTGCCTTAGGAGAGCTCAGATGGAACCAGCTACCTCTCCCTTTGTTGTTACCTCGCTCCTTTTGTCCAGACCTCTGTTGAGGCCAGTGATTTATAACTCACTGAGCCAGTGAGAGAATGCTCCAGTGATACAAGTGTCTCTAGAAAAGCTGCAAGATCTGTGTTTGGATGGGAGAGTAGTGAGTATGAGAAGGGTGATAGTAGGAGTAAGTGAAAAAGAAAAGGCAAGAGTAGATGCAGGGCTTGTAGGGGCATTTCAGTTTTCTTGCTCCTGTTTTGTGTGCCTGTTGTTCATTTAGTGGGTGT
>NW_009258879.1:240947-289857 GCF_000687185.1 Egretta garzetta
AAGGGGCAGGAGAAGGGGTAGGTGGGGAATGGAAGAGGTACCTGTCACTAGATGGCACACCCAGCACGCCTGAGAGCAGCCAAAGACCTGCTGGGGGCTTTTGCAGTGGATTTCACAGCACATGGGGCTGTTCAGCCGTTTATTTTAAAGGCTAGTCCTGTCTGTTGAGCTCTGAGGCTCTTGGTCCTCTCCTGTCATTCAGAAGTAGTAAGAATCAGGTATAAAGAAAAGCAAGACTGTACTGAACAGCAAACTCTTTCCTTAAACCTGCATTTCTCTACAGCTTCAGTAACTGCTCATTTTCAAAAGGAAACTTTTAAAGGCTTATTAAAATGGTAAATACAATGATTGAAGTCTAATAAAACACATCTCACCAAATGAATCTTTGAATTACTGATAAAACACCATGTTATGTCAATCACTCTCGAAAAAAAGACATTTCATTCAACATTTTGAAAGAAAAATGCCGTTTGTTTGCATGTTTCTGAATATAAATGGTGTTTAGCACTTCCAGAGGAATTCATTCCCCATTAAGTGATTGCACATGTTTAATATGATTTGGATCTTCATGAGAGTATTAGACCCTTATTGGGATTCTCTCGGAGAGAATTACAGAAGCACTAATACAAAGTGAGCATGCCAGATGTAGTGATATGTTGAATGGTGTCCATTGATTCCCAAACGAAAATTTGGGCTCCTGTGTCCCTGAGGGCCCATGTCCCTTCACAGAGGTGGAGCATAATCTAGGTTTGTGCTGGTGTAAATGAGAATAGACTCTGGCTGCTTGTCACTGAGGTTCATCCCACTTTCCCACACAGGGAGTGTTCACAAAATTAAAAAATCCAGGTCAGTCTAAAGCAATCTTGTTTATGCTTCTTCAAAAATTAATTTGTCTTCATCCAGCTAGTTGCAATAGGAAGAGAGGTACCTGGGGACAAATTAAACCTTACTGAAATGCTACAGATGCTGTTGGGGACAGAATTTGAATCACTGCATTGTGAATCAGTGTAAAAGAGCAACCGCACAGGAAAGGCACATGTTCCAACCACTTGCTCAGGAGGCAGTCAGGCATGTACCACCCCATTCTGATGCTGGAATATAAAAGCTCAGCCTGCAAAACCCCACACCCATTATGCAAGTCCTATGCTGCCGCCCTCAAAGTCCTTTGCAAACACTGAGTAAATAAGTTGTAAATATGTCTGTGAGCTGTTATTTGTAACTCTTACAGTGAATTTTAGGACCTGGTCTGTTCCTAAGTTGGTCATTGCTACTGATGTCCAAGAGGAGGGACTTCAGTGGGAGTAGAGTTGAGAAGAGGGACACAAATCAGCCCTGTAGCCATGGCACAGTCCTGTCATAAATGTATTCCAGTTAGGGTCACGTGTATTCTTCAGCTTCTTGTGGTATCTTCAGTGCCATTTGCAATGTTAAAAAGTGGAATCTGATACCAGCACAGGAGAGGTAAATGTAGACTAGAAGTAATTCTTGATGATGCCCATCTAATTCTCAAGGAATGCAGTGGAGCACTTTTGCACAAGTACGGCTTACTGAAAGAAAACTTTAGATATCTGAAAATTAAGTGTTGAGTTCAGTATAGACTTTGGGGTGGAAGCAGAGTGGAAAAATCAGAATGTTCTTCCTAAGTATTCCCTAAACTAAACAACAAGTTAATTTAAATTGATGCTGTGTTTAAAATTGGACTAAATTCAATTTTATAATTTAACAATACATTTTTAAAAATTAATTTTAAATCTAACATCAAAATGGGTGGCACAAAATTCTTCCTACAACATAAAATGATCTTTGATTTTAATTTATCTCAGAAAATCTTTTTTGTTGGTTTGTTTAGGTGGATGCAAACCAACGTTTTCTGTATTATTCATTTTGCTCAGAGAACTAAAAAATTTGCATATCAACTGTTCCTTTTACTGAAACTCATGTTCAATATACTCAAGTTGCTTATAGTAAACATTTTGATACAAAACAAAATTTGTTTAATTAGTCTGCGTAGGGAGGATAGAAGCTACATTTCCCTGCCAAAGCCATGGTTTTTCCTGTGTTTGCAGACTCCTCAATCAAAACTGACAGCGTGATGATTTGTAAGAGCTGCAGCTGACAACGTGTTGAGCCCCTCTTATCTGGTTTGCCCATTAACTGCTTCAGTCTCAGCAGGCCAGTCACCTACACAAGTTTATCTGGTCCCTTAACACCACTGAAGAATCTGGCATATTGGTCCTGAGTGCCATGGAATGGCACCACTCTGACATAGAATAGGTGAATTATAAGGAGGGGAGACAAGAAAATTCAGAATTCCTTTGTGTTTACATTTTATTTTGTGTTTTAAATGTAGGATCCATTTGCCACAATGTCTAGATTACATTCAGAGCTCATTTCAGATTTAAAGCACACCCATATTGGGGTGCTCTCTCCTGTAGCCTCTCTTTTCTTCTATTTCCCCTACAAATTTGTACAGCAACCAATTCCCATCTTGAAAGCAGCGTGTCTAAAATGAATACCCTCAACAGTGGGTATTCAATAGTGAATGATTTGTGATTTTTTTGCAGGGCCGTTGGAGAAGACAGCAACACCACCACCTGCTTGTTTAGAGGGCCTGCTTGGCTCAGAAAACTTTTCATGAAGTCTTACTGTATTTTTAATTTGTCTTGGCTTTTCTCTCTCATCCTCCTCTTTTTACAATAGCTTCTACAGGTACCCCACACATCAGTACCAGCTTTAGAATCAAGAGGAAATTTACGCTGGAAACTAAGTTTCTCTGTGAAAATTGGTTTTAATGACAGTCATATTTCAGGCAACCTCCTCAAAGCAGATCACTTTCCTTATTTTTCCCAGTCACAATCTCACATTTCCCCTATACCGGTCAGCTATTACAGTGCCTACACTGCACCATACTCAATTGCATTCAGTTAGGATATCCATTACAGAGACAATATGGCAATGAACCTACCTGCTTTGATATGGCAAGTTGAATCCTGGTTCACCTCCATCCCATTTTGTAGGACTACTTGCATGATTTAGGAAGTCCAGATTTTCCCTCTTTCCAATTCACACGAGCACGAGGAAGGTGCAGTGGATGTTAGCTGTGAGTAGATGAGGAAGGTTCCTTCGGTCACTCCACACCTCCTGTGCCAGTATGTCTGCAGGGTGCTGCTTTCTTGTCTGGGTTACTGGCTGTCAGTTCAAGCCAAAGTGGTTGATACAAACTCAAGAGCTGTCTTTGCCTTTGGGCTAGGATCATTCCATTATATTAGTATCTGACATGCCCCATCTCTATCAGGAACCAATATCATGCTACAGCATGCCAATGCCATTTGTGATCTAACAAGATTTTGGTTCTGCAGCTTGTGCTCCTGCGTCTCATCTAAGCAAAGTGAATTGGCAGATAACTGATAGATGTCCTTTTCTTTGTTTGCTTCTTAGGACTTTTAAGCTGCAGCGGGAGCTTAACTGCTTTCATCAAGGAAAACAAACCACAAATGTCTGCACACAGGTCTAGAAGTAATCTCAAGGCAGGTAGATAACTCAGTTTTCTCGAGGAACTTCCCCATCTGTTTTTATCAGAGTTCACCATGTTCAGCCTGAATCCTTCCTCATTACTTCTGCACTTTAGTGCAGATAGTCCACATATCCATTTCCTAAAACCAGAAGGATTTCCCTGTCTGCATATCGTATGTCATGTCTCCATACAGCCTAGACCTTGCCCACACTCATCCCTTCTGCAGCGCTTCTCCACTTGACTGCTTTTGATCATAGTTCTTATTCATAGCAATTTCCTGACCAATGCTTTAAAATTGCAGCCTGGCCATTTAATGTTAACAGAATGAGTTACCAGGCCAGCAGTGACTCTACTTCAGTTATGATATTAAAACTTTCTCCAACTAATGAGTCATTAAAAGTAGTAATAAAGGGGTTTGTTGGGGCTGCATATCCCTCGGAAACACTCAGCCCATGCTAATTACAGTGGATTAGCAAAGAGGTCAAGGCTGATAAGTATGTGGGAGGGGGGACAGAACAGTAATGGTGAGAGGAGTTGAAAATAGTTGCAGGAAATGTTAATTACACAGCTTGTTCACATCAACTTTCCCTTCCCATTGAAAACAAAACTCATTTTGAAGACACTTGTAAAAGTTGCTCTTTAGGAATCAAACTCCCTTGTGTCTCAATAACTGGTAACATGCCAAAAATGTAAAACTGCAGTAGAGTAAACAAAACTCATCTGTGCACAGTTGTTTTGAGTCTCAATTAAAGCTGGAAATGAGATTTTTGCATGACTCCGCTGCCACGTTAAGGCCAGCACACAGCTTTGCTCTGGGGACCTTATCCAGATTTGGCAGAGAACAAGGGAGATTTTTCCACTAATTTCCATGACCTTTGACCCAAGTCTGCTATTGATTTGTTATCATTCCTGAAGAGCCACAGAGCCTCCTACAGACAGACAGGGCACTTCATCAAGGAACTTTGCAAGTTAAACGGCCTGTTCTGCAATTACCAACATGTATATTTATGTGTGTGACTGAGCAAAGCTAATAACGTGTAGATATTTGCTTGATTTTAAATTCTGATAAAAGATGACAGTGAAGGGAAGGTATACAATAAAAATAAGATTATGAGAGAGGTGCAATTAGCAAATTCTTACCTTACAACTAAGTAGTATATATCTGTGTAGTTGCTAAGAATTGCACTATATTTACTATTCAAAGAAGCAGGGCATTATAGTATAAAAGCTGGTTCTTTTCTGGTTAGTCCAGAGCCAAAAATATTTTTATGTGTAGAAAAAAAATCTAACAGATACTTAACTTCAGAACTTGTTGTTATGTGTGTTTCATAGTCACAAAACCATCAGATCACAAATGGCAGGTGGTCCTCTGAGAATGATGAATGAGAAGGAAAGTACTTGAATGGTGGTATGCCTGCAACACTGCAGGAGACAGGAAGACATGAACTGATAGAGGTGAAATTTTCATGCAGATACAGAGAGAAAAATGTGCTTTCAGTCAAAACAAAAATCTGGACAGATTTTGTTGGCAAGATTGAAATACTGTTTTGAGTTACTTGAAAAAGAACTCTTAAAATACGTCATCTTTTTCCCCAATGAAAACGCTCTCTTTCCTTCTCTTGAGTGGCAGTCCTTTATGGAAGTTATAGACTGACTGAGTTATTTTCTCATTGGAAGTAAATACTGGCCTTGGAAAGTCTAAAGGGAAAATTTAATATAAAATGGAAAACCCCAGGATTTTTGTTCCCTTTTTGTAAATTGTCTTATGTTTCAAAAAATGCCTGGGATTAAGTAAGGTTATCAGATCCCCACCAGGTGCAAGTACTGACCTACCTGCAAAATGTGAGTTTTGTCATTAATTTTATCCTTTCCTAGGTTGCACTTGTAGCTCTATCTCCAAGTCTTTTCAGAGATAGTGTCGTTCTGTGAGCCATGTTTAGCATAATCAAAATAATCACATAGGTGCAGGAATCCCAGGATTAAAGAGAACTATGGCTAGCTATAATTAGACAAGTACCTGTGGAAGGTTAAGAGCATCCTACTTCATCCTCTTGGGATTTCTGTCAGGGCTGTCATTTTTCTGGCTACTTGGCAATAACAGTGGCATTTTTATGGTACCTCAGTAGCAGATTTGCTGGCTCTTTTGACTGTTAAATACATGGGAAATACGATGCAGCAAGTTGTCCTGTGCTCAGTTATGCTTCCAGGGTCATCCTCTCTGAGTTTCTAGGATTTTCAAACCCAGGTCATTCACAGAAGACTTCTGGCTCGTGTTTCAGTCTCCAAATTACACTGTTTTCAGCATCAGGACCCATACACTTGCTTCTCTGAATGGAAATCTGTGTCTTGTCCTTTAAGCTCGCTACCGGCCTACACAGCTTGGAAGGAGATCTTTCACATGTGGTACCTCCCCTGTCTAGGAGTCCCTGAGAGTGTTTCTATCGTTTGCCAGAGACCTTTTGCTGGAGTAACAAAGCTCTTTGGTTTGTTTTTTTTTTCCCCCCCCAAGTAATTTAAATGGGTCAGAGCTCTCCCAGTATCTGTCTACATTGTGCCTTTCCCAGCCAGGCAAGTACATTTTCAGCAGCTCCAAACTGAGGCAAATTTTAAAAACTGCAGGCGTGATAATAAAAACATGATAAATCTGATTTACTGTAAAGCACTATCAGCTCAGGCTTGACTTTTTTTAAAAAAAAAAAACAAAAACAAAAAACACACAAACCCCCCAATAAAACAACTCAAAACCACAAGAAATAGTTCCTTAAACAATTATAGTAGTGATAGCCTTGCTTTTAATCAGATGACTAGCCCCAGCAGACCTTGGCATCTCTGAAAATACTGGAGCCCTTAGAATCTAAAATACAGAAGATTGAAAAAAATAGACTTACCTAAAATCAGTTGTGCTAGCTTTTCACTGACCACACTAAGAAGACAGCACACTCATTCCTTTTTAATAAGTGATTAATTTATTGATAATGAAGTGCATCTGAGATTTACTCAGAATGGTAGATTTTATAGGTAGTAACCTAATAGCCCCAACCACCTGTTTGTAGCTGCACGTTAAGCACTTTGACCTTGCAGTTTCATGCGTCTCTCCCTTCCCCACCTTGGCTTTCCTGTAGCAGCCACAGCAGCATCCTTGCCTTGCAGGAATTGTGATGCATTTTTGCTGTTGCCCATCTTTACCCACTTGGCAATTTTTTCTTTCTTGTTTTTCACTTATTTTGGACATTTTATGGCAAGTGGTGGTGGTCTCGTGTAGTAGTGTTCCCGGAGGCTTAAGAAGCATTTATTCATTGCTGGAAATAGGATATGAAATGGTATTCTTTAGAGAAATCTTTTTTCCCCTTATAGAATGAAAACTGAACATTTTAAAAGGCATCATATACAGAAAGTGTGCTGAAGGAATTAGAAGTGTATGGAATGTTCCCAGCTACCTCCTCTGAGGATTCCTTCAGCGCTTGTTAATTAGAAAAGCCCTGTCAACAGAAGAGGTCTGCCTGTTGTCACATATATTAAACAGTGTATTATCGACAAAGTTAGAAATTGTTTGATAGACCACGTTAAGTGTTGATCAACCTGGGAACGTCTAACTTCAGTGAAACTCACTGAGATGATTAATTGTTCTTCAGGGCAACTAAACCATATGGCAAAACTAACTTCTATAACAGAGGAAGTGCTCTGAGGCGCTGAGTGGGGAAACAATCATATTTAAAAGGAACACTTAGGGCACTTAATGTGTCCTGATGTTACTGAGAAGGATGACTATCAGTGGAAAACATAGTTATTTGTTTGTAAAAAAAAAACCACTCTAGTGAAATACTGACATGCTCTAACATCTTTGAATGTACAAGAATATGAATAACTTAATACACTCAATAACTGCATTAATTGCAAAAATCAGTGTATCTATTGTTTAGACCTGTGAACAGGAAATCAGACTTGTAGTAAAGTTCCCTGTGAACTAGGTGGCAAGTTTGCTGTGGGTTTAGCCCAGACGCATAGTTTTGTGGTCATACAGGTAGCAGATTTAAAAAGGGAATCTATCTATATGCAAATCATCTTTCCACTTCAGTAGCAAAACAGTTTTACGTATAAACATGTGCAGACCACCAGCATGCAAGAAGATTGTGCCTAGAAAAATACCCTCTGATGTTAGTTATTTATTTTTATTTAGCTTGGGTTGGTTTTACGTTTTTCATTCTATTACAGTATGTTTGCACAACCAATAAGGACACCCAGAGTTGACTATTAATGTTTATTGAGTCATTCATATCATAAACACTTTCGGGAGTTCGACCATGGCAAGTAAAAGCATTCCTTTGAGAGGAGAGAAATCAGAAATCCTTATTGGAAGGAAAGGATGTCTGCTTGTTTAATTTTTAAATGTCTGAGGAGAAGGCATGATTTCAAGTGGCACGGCTAAAATGTGGACACACCAGGGTAGGAATTCTAGTACACGGTGTACGCAGTCAGGTTCACAACTTTCAGCTGAGAAGCTCTGGGATGCATTAACCCTGTGCTGTGCAGCCTCTTAGTTGAAAGGGTTTTTATGTGCCAGTTCCAAGTCAAACTATGCAGTCAGTCATCTAATCTGTTCCATTTGGAACACTTCCTATCGCTGTTCAGTGCTTACTGTCTGGACAGATTGTAGTGTGCAAGGGTTCAGGTCTCATTAATGTGTCATTTAATGTTGAAAACCTACTCAAGTTAATTTTGAAATAACTGGCATAAGTTGTTCTTTTTTCTCCCTCTCTATTAATTTACTGGTTTCACTGACATGAGAGGAAACCATATCATTATTCTACTTTAGTAGCATCAGAACAGATATTTAAGAGCCTGTTCTAGAAATTCGGGAACAGAAAATTAGACACACACAGTGGGATTATCCCGGGGTCTGGGCCCATAAGAAAATGAGCACTCAACTTCCTAAAGTGGGGGAGTTGAAGACTCTCAGTACTTTCCTGTCCCATTCAACTGAGTCCTTTAGTTCCTTTATGTTAAGTGTGTGACAAAGCCATTAACATAAATGGGAACATGAACGCAATGGAAGGTAGGTGCAGAGGTCAGCAGCAGGAAGCCAAGAGGGAGTGAACAGAATTTTTCAGTGATCTGGCAGTTCACTTCACCAAATGCAAATGACAGACAATTATTTTCTCATTCCTCTGTTTCACTCTCCCATGCTGATCTCTTTCCTGGGTGCTGACGTTTTTCTTCTACCCTGTCTTTGCTAACGGTTTCTACTAAATCAAGCAACAAGCTGCCTTTGTTACAGGTGAAGGACTCCTGAAAGTTGCAGGGGCCTGCACCATCTGGGCTGTTAGAATTCCAGTGCCTTTTTCCAGGATGCTGGCGTTTCTCACCATATTGGTCATTTAGGTCTACCTCACCATTCCAGCCTCTTTTGCTAGGGTGCTGGCGCTTGTACATCAGATACCTTCTGCCTGGATGCTGTCTTTTGGATAACTCATTCAAGTAGGCTAGCTGTGCACTAGGGATCTCAGCATACCGATCCAACAATGGCCTTCTGCCAGGATACTGTTGCTTTTTCAGCTCCAGATAGCCGTCAAGGTCGTCTTCTATCTCTCTTTTCCCTGGATGCTGCCTCTTCTGAACATCACCGTAAGATGTGTCTTCCTCAGTATTTCTTTTTCCAGGATGCTGTCTCTTCTCCAGGTCACTTAGGTACTTTTTCCCAGGGTGTTGTCTTTTGGAAAGCCATTCTGGCAGAGGGGCATTTGATTCTGTCCAAGGAAAAGAATAATGTTAATGAGTCCCCATAATCCTCACTAAGGAAGTTGAAATGGGAATTTGTGGAGTTCTGTGGTGCAGGATCATAGTCTGTTGCTCCTTATGTCCATTTAATTGCACAGTTAACTGTATGGTCTTGAATTTGATCACTCTGGATGGCATCTGTCAAAACAGTTCTGGCACGTTTTTAGCAAGTCTGGATTGATACCTGGGGAACTAGCTGCAGCCAAACAGGAAGACATGCCATGACAAAGCCTACTGCGTTGATTCAGGTAAATGTGTCAGATTCAGGTAAAGGGAGGTGAGTAACAGATGCTGAGCAGCTGGAAGAAATCAGCTGCAGAAGCTGGGTATGGGGAAGAGCTGGAAATCAGCATGAGATGGGGAAAGACACAAGTAGAAGCAGGGATGTGGACACTTGAAAGCCAGCACAGTATTTCCAGCTAGCAATCATGACTCTATTAGTATCTCTTACTCATCTTTAAGCTTTTTTTAATATCTCAGGTCTTGGATCGACATGACCAATTCTCAGCATTCATGTGAAGAGGGAGGAAGGCTTTTTCTATGGGCACTTGGGGCTAGCTCCTTTTTCCATTCTGAAAGGGCTCTGTGCTCCTTGTTGGTGGCAGGCAGCTATCTGCTGCGTCTTGCAATCCCTGAATCTGATTTGCTTCCACTGCTGTGACTCGTGAGAGCAGGGCATCTGCAAGCTAGGAGGCAGCGGACTCTTGAGCAGCCTCTGCGTTCCCAGCCACAGAAAAGCCCACTGCTGTTGGGGTGTAGAAACCAGTGGGTTGAGGTATTAGGTGAATGGCAGCACTCCCACCTCCTGGTGTACCCATAGGTACAGGGTCCACAACAGGGGACTGTCCTCCATGTGTCCTCTTAGAGCTTCCCTAGGGAAGTACCTGCCAGACAGACAAGTTTTTTGTGATAGGCTTCTACCTTCTTATTACGCAGCAGCTGCTTAGAGATGGTACAGCATTGCCTAAGCAGGGAGATCTTAGAGAAGAAAGTGCCTTTTGAGAACTCTGTGTCAGTGTATTACAGCAAATCTCCTGTCCTTCCCCTCTCCTTAGTTAGGGCAATAAATATATACATTGGAACCTGGGAACTACACATGGGATCTAATGATCTCAGCCAAGTACTGTGCCACCATCACCAGCTGGATGTCCCCAGTGTTATATATACCTTTATTCATCTCTTCTTCCTTTTCGGCTTTCTGGAGGACAGGCTGAAGAATGAGGCTTTCAGATCTCTTCAGGACGTCATCCAGGGGACTTCTGCCCATGTTCTCACTTCCCTCTGGAAGGGGCTGCCCCCCGTTGAGGCAAAGAGCAGACAAGGTCAGGCAGAGGAGTAGCAGTGGCAACTGGATAGATGGCATTGTGGGACCAGGGTTCCTGCAACTTCCATGGGAGAGAGAACAACAGGGGAGGAGGATGGAGCAAACAAACCTAGCAATAATAACAATATTTCCAGACACCGAAAAAGAAATATGGCACTGCTGTAGGGATCAAAGTCTCTTGTGAGGGTCCTTCCTCATTTCTGTTACTAACCTCTCAGTTTATTTTATATTTTTCAAGGAATCTGTAAATTCTTCATAATTAAAACCAGGCATTTGTTCATTTTTCTGGCAGAATAAATATGAACATTTTAAACACCTAACTTCCTGATGCACAGATAGTTCTGAAAGCCAGTGATCTTGCTTTGCCTTCTGCCAAGAGGCAAGAATAATTTCCCTCTTGAGTTCTGTGTTAACTATTGCCCAACGTGAGGTACACACACATATACCTGCACTAATAATCTCCACCAGGTAATTCCCTTTGCTAAGGGTTCATTTTAAAATAATACTGGGATTTGCAGCACTTTCATTCCACCTTTAGTTAAAGCCCAACATTAATAGTCCATTAGTTTTTTAATATCTATTTCTATACATTTACAGTAGCCATGTGTCTGTGCATTTGTCAATATAATAAGGTAGCTATGCTCCATTGGTCAGGGAGATTTCTTGTGTTGGGGAAGCACTTCATATTTTTTTCGGAGACTTAATGATAATCGTATCCTCTATTGCCTCTTGCCCAGATAACAAGTGTTTTTCTACTTCTTCTAGCTAGCCCTGGAATTCCTAACGCACTTATAATGGATTTATTTCCCAGTTAAGCAGAGTTCCTTCAGTAGAATGGAATACATCTTTAATCCTAATATAGCAGTCATTTAGCTTAATTATATCTTCAGAACATAAAAGAAATGCACAATTTTACAAAGTTCTACAAATTTTTAAAATAGAGAACGAGTTTATTACCTTTCGTATTGGCAGGTTTCTATCCCTTCTGATTAAGTCCTTGGATAACAGCCCTAAGAATATCACATAGGCTATTTGGCTCAGAGCAACCTTTAGAAGGAAAGTTAGAATCTGCTAAAAAGGAAATTATTTGGTAAATTACCTGCTTTGTAGCTTCAGATTTTTGCTTGATGCATCTGCCAAGAGATTTAGTCCTTTAAAGCTGTTTGCACATCTGAGCTTCAGAGTTGCCCTTTTCCTGCTACAGACACACAGAGTACCCAATAGAGCTGTTGCTAAGTTCTCTTTGGATGGCTTGTGTCTCCGTACTTATACTGTACTGCCTCTGAACCCTTTATGCAAATAGCTGTGAGGTAATTTAGGTGATGTGTTGTTTTCTTCTTTTTTTTACTGATGTCAGAGATCTGCATTTTGAATGCATTTTAAAACTCTGATGGTTATTTGCTGACCTCCGTGTGTCCATTCTCGACTCCCAGAAATTGCTATTTTTCCATTCTCTAAAGAGGCTATGTTGAATT
The DNA here is from genome assembly GCF_000687185.1 of Egretta garzetta. Classification (NCBI taxonomy): domain Eukaryota; kingdom Metazoa; phylum Chordata; class Aves; order Pelecaniformes; family Ardeidae; genus Egretta; species Egretta garzetta. Next base: position 253,036 of record NW_009258879.1, read on the forward strand.
TTATGTATCACAGCATAGAGAAAATGAAGTTTTTCTCTGACTGACAAAAATAAGCTTGTCTATCCTCTATTAAGCAAGCACTGTGGAGTAAATGCAGAGAGGTAGGTAATTTATTAAGCTAACGAAGAAAAACAGTGAAAAAAATGTAATGATTATATTTAAATAAGTTTATAGCATGGATTCTTATTCTGAATGACACTATACAGTTTTTGGCTGACAATTCTGTATTTTCTTGGCATAGGCTTCCAGACACAGTACATTAGAATATAGGGTGCATAGCATTAGATATTAAAACATAGTTATGTTGCTGCTATGTGCTTCAAAAAGCATTACACTATTGTAATTAGAAATGAGACTCCCTCTTTTTAACCCATCTGTCTATTTAAGATATTCTTCCACACAGCACTACTAAAAACAGATCATGCAGGGGGCACAGAGAGAGCACTAGTGATTCTTTGATCATCGTCGTGATCCTGATGACTATACGTAGGACTAAAACTGGAGTACAGATTGCTCACATTATTGAAGCAATTCAGGATTCTTTTATTGTTACTACATGGAAGGTTTCAACCAAATGAAGTCAATGTTTTTCTGCTTTCCCATTTACTACCGTTGTCATGAACACAAAACCACCTTTGTAAGTCTCATCACTGCCATCAAAGTGTTTAAGTTAAAATTTGTCTTCAGCAGTAATTAGTGACAAAACCCAACAACCTGTCACCATGGCTTGAGGACGCCTTTCTTGGAAGGACGCTGGCATTCTAGCAGCTCTCTAGGGTGCTGTGCCACAGTCTGAGACAGCAGGCATTTTGGGGATACTCTTAAAAGCACTGTACTTAAAAGTGGATCAGTTACGCTTATAGCTAATGTGGATCCTCATGTGGCCTGTAAAATTTTCTTAAGGCAAAAGGCATTTTGTGTCTGAACAGATCATGGAAATGCCATATAAAACTAAAAAGGGCTGAAGTCCGTTGTTCTCTATCAATGTGATTTATTACCCATCAGAATTTAACAAAAAACGGTCATCTTACAGAGCTTCCCCACCTCATTCAGCTTTATATGATGGATCAGAAGATGCAGAAGAATCTTGTTTTCAGTTCGTTAGGAAATGAAAGCCAACTTCTTTGGGGTGACTTCAGTGGAATGCAGCTGTTGCCTCAGTCTTAGTCCGTGAGAGTGTGGTTGTCTGCTGAATTTTATCTTAATATCTCAGGAAAAATGTATCAGTAATTGTCCATAGATGTGCTTTTTGATATTAATTGCCCTGATGTAATTTGAGAAGAGTCATGGATGTCAGTGCACTTGTTCCAGATTTGCAGTATTTGTAACAATTATATTTAAAATGGAATATATGTTCCTTCTTGTTCATATTTCTAAGGGAGTTTGAGACATCATGCACGTTATGTGCAGAAAACATCTATGACTTTATGAAGATGTTGTCTTTGCCAATCTAAGACCACATCAATATTGTTTTACTGAGCAGGCATCAGAACCAAAGATCTGCAAGGCGATTAAATTCAGATATCAACAGGCAATTTACTACAGTGGGCCAGTAAACAATGACTGGGCCCATAATAGTCCCTCATCCAAAGCAACGATACCTGTAAAGACAGTTCCTGTGTATTTTTAGTTTTAAGCAATGCACAAGGGCTTTCCAGGAGTCTAACAAATGCTGGAAAGAATTATAAATGCTTTCATTAATAACAAAGTTGCTTGTTTTACAAAGCAATAGCGGTCTGTAGCTTAGCCCCAGATTTGCCCTAACAAAATGCCTAATCCAGAGTCCACTGAAATCAGCCAGATTTCTCCTTTAATTTAAGTGGGGTTAGCCTTAGAACTTGTCTGCCTCTGACTTGGAATGAATCACATATCGAATTGAATTTTAAAAAAATCCTCTCACACTTTGAAGTATGGCTCTTAAAAAACATAGATGGGAAAAGAGAAGGTTAAGCAGCCGAAGCACTTTCACATATACAAAATCATATAAGCAAATTAACTCAAGGAACAGCTAAGGATTTGACATTAAAAATAGCCTCCCATATGAATGTATTTCATCTTAGCATTGAGTGAATGGGTCAGATTTTGCTTGTGATAACAGCAGTTGGCACACTGAATTTCTCAGCTACCTAGAAATGATAGGATAGCTCAGACTTATGCTTTGGAACTTTGTATAACTGCAACTTAGTAAAAATATATTTGCCACATATCTCCAATGTGAAAATCCTCATAATATGTAATTATGAGCTGGAAATAATTCTTAGCATGTAGTTCTCCCTCCCATCTGCAATTATTCCAGACAGCATAGAAGGCTTGCATGTGTAGCTCCAGCTTAGCCACAGCAGGGCTGCTCCATGCAGAAGCCTCTTACTGAGTCTTGTAATGCGCGTGCAGTAATGGCCAAATGCCTGAGACCATGCAGTCAATGCCCAGTCTGTCACCTAACCCTTGGTTACTTTCTTTTTAAGGCTCTCCAACCATCACAAACCAAACTGTGCTCCCTGATGTCTCTGGACAAGCTAACGGGTCACCTACTCCATTACGCTATTTCTAGCACAGTCAAATACTAATCCCATGTATTTGGGAACTGCTATTGCATTTGTCACAGTGAACCTCATAAGGAATCACATTTACTGCACACTAGCTGCTTGGCATTTCCTGGGTGTAGTAACTCCTTAAGATCTCTTATGGAACGACACCTCAGTTTAAAAAATAAATGTATTGACCTATAAATTAAAATGGGCATTGATGGAATGGGAGCTGCATTTTTAAACATGTATTTAGAAAAGTAAAACAGAATTCTGATGCTGGATCCCTACAATGCTTTCTTTATAAGCTGCAGAAGCCAGGCATGCCTTTGAGATGAAAAAAAGAAAAAGGATGTTTTCATCATGTTGTTGAAGGCTTTTACTGCCTTTATGTCCTTACACATGGAGAGGATAACAACAGGGTGTTCTCTGTCTTTATGCTGGTAAAAGCATAAGAAGGAATAGTACCTGAAAGCTGAGGTTTAACAAATTCAATTGAATTCAGATTCCTACCTATGATGATAATTAAACACTGTCATAATTTTCCATATGTAGCCTTGGTGTTGCTTGGAGATTTAGAAATTAAATTCATTTTCTTTTCGCAGGACAAATGTTTTACTAAGACATTTAAGGAAAAATCTTTAGGGTGAGGAAAGTGTTTTCCTCTGAGAATGCAAGAATCTTGGTGGCAATGGACAGAGATTCTGCTCTGTGAGCCAGGATCGTCAGGGCATCTCGGCAACAAACTCTCTTCAGGAGTACTGAGATGTTTCCCCAGCGTGGAGCAGTCTGAGTTCTGGGAAGAGAAATACTTTAGTCTAACAAATTTTTTTAATCTGATTTAAAGTACCTGGATGAAACTTAATTAGATCAGAGGTAGCTAATGATGCTTTCTATTCCTCTGAAAGTAGGAACCGCCCAGCAATGAACATCTATGTTCTAAGACTGCAATTCAGTTTTCACCATAAGTGTGCTTAGAAACAGAAATACTACAAAGAGAGTACTGAAATGAGTACAGAGAGTATCTTAGGCCTGCATGCCTGGCTACAGCAGCAATGTGATTTCAGATTCTGAACAGGGTGCCTCCAAAGAAGTTGTGGGGTTTGATTTTTTATGTCTGGGCAGACTTCTGGACCTCCAACACCAGGTCAGAACAGGGGTAGTAGCTCCAAGTTGGCTTCTAGACATTGTAGATGAGTTCCTGGTTACTGGTGCGGGTGTTCTACATGGCATAAAAATGCAGGCAAATCCCTCATTCCAGCAGGTAGGGGCTAGGAATTCCCTTTCTCTTAGAAATACCATCTATGCCAGAATGAATAGGAGTACAATCCAATGCTACGTCAGAAATCCTACACTGTTTCCTACGCTGTCCAGGGATTCCTTTCCCATAGGAGACAACTCAAAGAGAAGGTATTCTCATTCGTTTTATAATCCTAATTTCGTAAAAGAAGTTCCCTTATCTCATTGGCAGAAACTGAACGTCAGAATTATTCACGGAAGCACATGAAGAGAGGTCAGCATGTTTTCATGCTCATTAAAACCTGCTTCTTGACACCTTTTGCTGAGGACTCCTTTTAGAGAACAGGGATGAAATCCTGTGTTACAACTACATCCCCATGCAAAGCTTCTCAGTAGGTGCAAAATTATGTCCACAGTGCAATGCCCAGGGCTTCCAGCCAAGCATCCGGCCCTTTGCTTAGACTTATTTTTGTCTTATTTTGGACTGATTTAGTAGAGCTTTAATGCTTTGTTTAAAGGAAGAAAGTTACATTTAGGCACCTCAAAGGGTCTTTTGTTTTATTAACAACGTCCTTTTCCTATTTCACAGCTGGAAAACTGTCTCTTTTTAATATGCTATCTTTCTTTTTAGAATTCTCTTTTGCTTTTTTTTTTTGGCCACATTTTTCTGTTTCATTTTCCCTGCAGGTGATTTTTCTATTTAAAAGACATCTGGAGGTTTATTTCATAAGCGTTAATGTCCTTTCTTCCTACTCACTGCACAATTACTCATGACACTATGAGTTGAATTCACGGGTAGGAGGGAGAGTTTCTTTTCTCAAACTCCAGAGCCATCTTCCAAGCTGTACTTTTCTATCTGTCACAAACCCACTGACACCCCAGACTTGCCCAGAGCTTGTGTCAGCACAGGGTTTGGCTCCCAGTACGCGTGTATGTCCATGGCTGGTTCTAGAATCGCACAGAGATGTCCAGCACATTTCTTATGTAAATACAGCATTTCAGCACCACTGTGATCCTCAACCCCTCTGTCCAACCATTGCCTTTTATCACAGGTGCTTCAAGTACCTTGAGCTTCTATATCAACTCTGTTGATGAAGTTCCTTATTTTTCTTTTGAACATTCTCAAGGGCACACCAGCTTCTGAAAGGGCTTCTAAATGGAGAGTCTGAGAGACAGACAACTCCTTCAAACCCACAGTCAGACCTTTACATGTGAGCTGTGAGGATCAAGGTTTGTGTTCCTCCTCTCGCCAAGCTGCTTGCTGCTCAGATTGCTGGCTCAGTCACTCCCCACGTGTGTGCAGGAGCCTGGGCCCTCTGCCTGTGCTCAGTACTCGCTTAGCTCAATGTCAGCGTTCGTCACAACTGGGCCTTAGCATTAGGTCTGTCACTGGGCTCACAGTGGCTGCTGCTAACCCACGACTGACCTCTGTTTTAAAGAACGCTATGTTTTGTGCAGTCAGTCCACTGTGACAGCCTGGAGTCAGGCAGAAAGTTCTCCTTGGCAGATTTTTGCGTTTTTACATCTTCCTTGGGACGCCTTGCTCTGGTCACTGTCGGAGGTGAAGTGTATTGTAACTGAAGTGTATTGGTCGTCTTTAGTCATCCCTCTAGGAATCCTGAAATGTAGAAGTTGTTATGGAAACTGCTCTTTTCTTGAACTATAGGATAAAAGAATATTGTTGTGTGAAATCAGTGCCACCTGCCATTGCATTTGTTACCAGTTTCACAGAGAGGTGCTGAATGTTTAAGGGGTTTACGCGAGGTCACAGAGCTGTAGTGGCGGAGTCAGAAAATGAGACCAGAATCCATTCACTTCTTCCATTCTCTGAGCATTCCCTTATTAAAACAGCTTGGGCTTTTTGGTAGTACATCACAAGACACACAGCCTTCTAATTTAAATGGTTTCCTACGTGACATCACTTCTGTGGGCAAGGCTAAGAGAAATAGATCCACTGGCTATTTAAAGCATCCCATTAATTTTTATTAAGTGTAAACTGTCACTGGGACCGTAGTTTTTAGCTTCTCATCTCTTTAAACAATTTTATCCTCTTGATTACTTACTGAATTGTGTTTCTTGCAATGACTGCAAATCTACGTTGTTCTGTCTGAACCTCCTCTTGTTAACAGTGTTGTAATTGAGGAATGACTTGTTTGCCAACAGAAATGAGAGGCAAATCAGCTCTTTTGTTTTCTCTGGAAAATCTAAAAGCACAGCTTATTCGTATCACTTCTCCCAGTTTGTTCCTTGAATTGAACTAATCAGGGAGAAAATCATGGAGATGGATATCAGTAAGAGGTGGACAACTCTCTTCCTGTGTGATCCTTTCTAAAATGCAGCTCCTCATGCATCAGAATATGTAAATAGTTTGCCCTGCAGGAGGATGTACTGTATTTTTGTAAGACGTGTAATTCCTGCTTCTCTTCATCTTGATTTTAATCACATCAGAATGCCAGAGTGGGCACACCCACAACGATCTTTATATGGTCCCTATTATTAGGCCAATAGCATTGTTCTACAAGGCAGGCAAGCTTTCAGGAATACAGACCTTGCTTAGAGCTGAGGAAAGGCATTTGTGTCTGAAAGTTTGTCTCTCCTCTTAGGACTAAAAAAGGACTTCAGATCCCCCAACATTGTCAGTGTTCCCCAGTGACAGAAATCACTATAATAAAAGGTAACACACCTAACCTACAAATCCTGTATTAAATACTAATCACTGCTGGAGGCAGGGTTCCAAATAAGCTATATCTACCTAGTCCTCAAAATTAATTTGCTAAGTAAGTGGGCCTAGATACGATTCAGTGGATTTAGTGACATATGAACTAAGCTTCAGAAATGCAACCCTCTGCAGTCACAGCCAGCATTAGCCCAAGCGAGCCCCGGTGGGGCAGATGTACCCAGCTAGAGAAGTGCCACCATCTCACAGCCCAGCTGCCTTTGTTGCCATTCATCAAAAACCAAAACCACTGAGGAACAATAACAGTTTTTCCATTAACTTTCTGTAGTGGGGAATATAAAATCTAGGAGGGGAAATGAAGGCGACTCCTCTGCCATGTTCCTCTCTATTCCGGTACCAAGCCCTGGCTGTAGTCCTGCTGTTGCTCAGTGCAAGCGCCTGTGGTGGGAAATACTTGTTTCTGATACGAGCTCTAAGGCCTTTTTGGGGGTAGCTGCTAACTAAAGCCAGGTGAATGAATTGGCCTAGAGAATCTGGTGAGATCTGCTGGCTAATGCTGAATGTCATTTGAAGTGTGGCCTGAAAATGGTGAGGAAGAGCAGTAAAGGGCCTCTTTTGAAGCTGCTGTAACTCCAGTTTAAACCCTTCTTCTCAGAAGTTCCAGAAATGGCAAATCCTGCTGCCCTAACTGTAAGCCCCAGAGTTTCATAGTTTTGCAAACGCAGAAGTGTTAAAGCTTAATCTTTTGAATTCCTTGAAACTAATAGAAAATCCTTTGAGGAAACTTGGTATAGGGAGAGATTAGGTCTTCTGTTTTAAATCATTAATAGGATGAGTGTTGAATGAGATGAGAACATTAATTTCTGTGCAGGGAAGCTCTTAATAGAATTACTGTGTAAATTCCGCATGGAGGAAGCCCAGCTCCCCTCACCAATTTCAATCCATAAAGGCCAGGGAAGGCTATTGCGTTAGAGGGAAGGGGGAGTATCCCACACAGCACTGAAACGTTGCCAGAAGGAGTATAAATAACATGCTGCTTATATCAGCTAAATTGGTTTATAGCTTCATGAGGAAGCAAACCCAAAGCATTATGACTTTAATCCCACAAGTTGGTTTACTGACAGACTTTTCAATATTAAACAGCATATTACAGAGTCAGAACTTGACAGGCTTAATTGTATGCTTAAGAGTCAGTCTAACTCACAGTTTGTTCCTTCTGCGGTGGTGGCAGTTTGGAATTAAAGATCTCAATGGGTTCACTGTAATGTTTCTTTATTTTGTAATTATCTCCGCAATGTTTATGCAGGGTCATTTCTGTAGTTTTCTAGTCAAGACAACTCTGTGATTTGGGAAGAAAGTGGCCATCTTCAGAACTAATATCACTGTGCCCAGTCTCTTGTTCCAGGCACAGTGCAGGATCTTTCAAACCAAACAGTGTCACTTAAGACAACAAGCAAGACCCCTGGCCGCCCGGCTCCAACAAAAGGCAGCTGCCCAGCCTGTTGTTTTTTCACAGCTGCTAATGACAGCACTCAAGAGATTCTTGTTCACTTCCAACAGGGAATTAGTGATTGGACAAGGCAAATTTATAGCTCAGTATACCTTGCCCAAATACTGGTTTTTATCTGGGTGAGTTTCACAATATAGCAAGAAGAGATTCAGGGAAATTGGATTTGGTATGATAGAAATGGTGGACATCCAGTTTCCGTTTAAAAAGTAAGTCTGATTCACACTGTCAAGTAACTTGCAAAGTCAGTTGGAGGTTTGTAAATAGGAGGTCACTACTACAGGTAGCCATTAAAGGAATAACATGCTAAGTCGTTTCCTCTATGCTGTTCCTTTACACTTGCTGCTAACACATCCTAATCATGGTAGATAAGCCATAATTGGGTGTGAAAAGGAGCAAATTTGTGAGCAAGAGAAGAGTTGAAAAGAGATTTAGTGCTTGGCGCAAAGTGTTTGAAAATGCTGGTTTGGATTTTAAAGTCCCCAATCCTCAACTTGCAGCTTGTTCTGTCAAGTTCACTGGGAGCAGTCAACACAGAGCACATTTGAAAATCCCATCTGCCAGTCCCTGCTTGCTCAGATGTCAAAGGCACAGGGCTCAGAAGCTCCCAAAGGCTTGACATCCATAATGATGCCCCATGGTTAGAGATCAGGGACCACGGTGGGAGCACAGATAAGAAGATGGAGTAAGAACAGAATGAAAAGTTCCAGAACTGGCCCTTGTGGCTGGCTGTAGAACATCTTCTTGAAATTCAGACGTTTCTGTAGCAGCTTTTAAAATGAAATAATTTTATTTCTTACTGTTGTTTTCAGTTGCTGGAAAAGACAGGTGCTTATTTGTATAAATATTCAGTAAAGTGACCTTAAGTCTTGCTTTAAGGATGCAGTGCAAATGTGATTTGCCTTCAAGTTGTCTATGTTGGTCTGCTAAGAAAGGGAAATGGGGCTGATGGCATCACATCAGGAAGGCAGCTGCATTTGTGCCTACCTGTACACAACACCCAAGAGCAGCTATTCTTAATGGTGGTGCAAACTGGAATCAGATGTAGAGAGGGATTTTGAACAGGGATCTGGTGTTCTTGACAAAGTTAATTTCAGGTACCAGACACATCAGCTGACCTGGTTGAAATAGATAACATTGAGTTCAAGTATTGCTCTCTTCCCCTCCATTGTTTCTGTGTGCCTCTGAGCATGTGTCGCGGATGGAGTGAGAGGGAAGCAAAAATAATGTGGTTTATTGGTGTAAAACAGTGAGTTAACAAAGTTCAGTGGTAACTGCGACAACAGTTTGAGATTCGATGGCAAGGTACACTTTGTTATTTACTGCACAGAGGACAGGGTCAGACAAAACTGTCAGGGAGACCCTCCCGTTGGGTCATGAGGTTCAGAAAAGATCCCCTGGCTTTCTAAACTCCCTCAGAGAGGAGTCTAGGTGCGGCTGGATCCAATCCTAGTCCCACACTTGGTCAACGGTTTATGCCTAAAGGATTATACACGTGCAATTAATCCTTTATGTCACTTAGCTAAGATTTCCAAGGTAGCATGCTGTTAGTCACTTACCGAGAATATGTCGTGGTAAGGAATCTCTCAACCTCGAGGAGTAACCTTGAGAGGCGTCCCTGCTCAAGGGGAGATCCTGGCGTGCAGCCCGCTGCCGTGCAGGAGAGCTCAAAGGGCTCTTGGGCTGCTCACTATTTATGGGGGTAAGATGATTGGCTCATAGTCATATTTGCATACTGACCACTGTGCTTAGGTGGGCACATTCCACAATAGCCCTTGGCTATTGCGTTGTTATCTGTCTCCCCCCACATCCAGTGGGTGCATCCTTCACGCCCAGACACATCTATCAGATGCATCTATCACCACAGCCACAGGTAGTTATCACCTGAAAGAGGCAAAGGAGGGGGGGGGTCAGAGACGAGGGGGGAGCACACCGTCACAGCATGCATATGCATTGTGGGTGTGTTTTTTACTAATGAACTGTTCCTGACTTTTTTCTAGTGGCTTTATTGTTCTGAGTAGTTACTAAGTTATTTGGTCTGCTCATTTTATGAGGGCTTAAATTTGCTCACCGTGTGTTACTTTTCCTGCAGTAAGATCAGTCATTTTATCTTTTAGGCTACTGGTTTTTAAGAGTCCTGCAGCACAGCAACGGTGAAGATCAGAATCCCGTTATGGTAAGTACTGTACAAAGTAAAACTGAAACTGTCCATCCCAAGAGAGTTAGAATGAAGTGTAGATGTATGTACGTACACCTACACCTACCATACATATGTACATACACCTGTAGATGTATGAAATGATTGAGCAAGTGAGAGGATGCAGTAATCATGTCAGCTGTGTTGGGCATAAATATGATATTATTTCAAGAGTTTTGGTAGCTGCAGATCATCATCAGGCTAATCAGGGCTAGGTTACAGTTGATTTGTAAGCTTTTGCTGCAGTGTTTCAAAAGGACTTGTATAAAAGAAGATGGTAATTTTATCCTGGCAAGGATTTCTTCCCCTTATATGAGCTTATAAGAAAGCTCATTGCTTGGCATTACCAGCAGGGTGAAGACAACTGGAGTTTTTGCTCTCTGATTCCAGCATGGACCATTTATGGGAAGGTCTTAGCAAATAGTAGTGATACAGTTTACAGTTTCTGGTACTGGGTCTGCAAAGCACGTGGCAAAGAGAATGGTTAGGGCCCTTTTTATTTTTATCACTTGCACCCATCACTAATGGCACCAGTGAAACTGGAAGCTGTTACTTAAAATCCAAGCCTTCACTGTATCAAAAGTATGGATTAGTGGCTAGAAATCAACTGGAAACCACTACAGCTTGTACTTGGCTAATGACAGAAGCCACCAGAGATCTAATACAGTGCTGAGATGTGCACATTGTGTAGAGCACAAGTCAGCAGGTCTGTCCTTTGGAGGGTTGAGTGAATTACCTGGTTAATATGAGGGAAGTTCATAGAGTACTCAGTTTAAAACTGTTCCCCTGCCCATCATTCATAGTCATTCAGATGAAGGTTGATGCACAACAGAGAGACATGGAGGGGAGGAAGAAGATCGCCACAACCAGTTGTTCAAGTAAGATGATTTTTATCTTGTACTACTAGCTACATAACAACAAAGACCTTCATGTAATTTGCATCTTTATAACTTTCATAGTCAATGTAATACCAATAGACTTCCCTGGTGCTTAATGGGTTTGTTTACAAGCAAACAGCATGAAGTGAGAATCAGTGGGTATTCAGCTGCCATTTGGGGGCAGAGATTATAATTGAAGCTGTTCTATAGGCCAAATATTGGATGTCATGCTTTATGGGACAATAAAGGCACGTATGTGACCGGTGAGGTATATGCTGAGACCAGGAGCAGTATTGGCTTTTAGAAATGGCTTCTGTGATCTTCTTGTGGCTTCCTCTTCACATCTGCCTGGCTGGCATGCTCTGTGCATCCCAGGGGAGCTGAGTGAATGAATGTGTAGCACTGGAGTAAAAGTTTGTTGAGTCATTTGATACCTGCTTCTGCTGAGCAGACTGTGAGGCACAAAGTCTATATGCATCTCAACTCTTCTGTCACTTCCTTCCCCCTGGGCCTTTTCAGCTGAGCCTGAATATGACCAAAGATACATTTAAAAGCAGTTTGAGAATAGCTTGCAGATGCAAACTACAGCAGCTGGTGTATTTTTATAAGCACCAAGCTGGGATGCCACATAGTCATTTGGTTGGAATGGAGTCTGGGAATTGGGACAGCTGTATTCTATTTCTGTCTCTCCCATTGAATTGCTCTGTGACTCTTAGTGGTGCATTAAGGCAGAAATCCAACTGTACTTAAAATCAGAGTCAGACTTTTCATAGATGGTAACTGAAATTAGGTAGACCCTTAAATACCAAAGTTTTGTGTTCCCTGTCCACAAATAAGTGGTAGTGATACAATACAGTGACTTTTGATGCTCGTGATGTGCTTTGAAAGTCTCAGATGGTGACAAGAGAAGTCAAAAGCATTGTTAATAGTTAGGGTTTGCTTTCTTTTTTTAGGAAGCAAGTAGAATTCACCAAGCCCAGTGGGCCTGGTGTGCAAATTTAAGTCAAGAAAATGGTAAATAGAAAAGTTGTGTTTGATTGGACTCCAGTGGAGCCTTGGTGTGACTGTTTGTGATATGGACACTCTTCTTGGCCCATAAACAATGATACGACATCCTGTTAAGTGAACAATTTCACAGGAGTCTTTCTACAAACCACTGATGACCTTAATAAACAGTTTTCTCCTCCAGATTTCTTTCTTTCCTTGTTTATAGCTGCTCTCAGATTTGAAATGTTCTATGTTGGCACCTAAGTGGTATGATGGAATTCTAGAATGCACTCCTGAATGGCTGGTGATGGTTTTCAAATCCTTGAATGTAGAGATAGCTGTAATGCATCACTGATTTTCAACTTGTGGTACGAGACAATGCAGGGTTTGGAATGACTTCACAGGGATGAGTAAAAGGTCATTAATAAAAGCAATCCTTTTGTTAAATTTGCTCTGTGATGATCTAAAGGATGCCTAGAAAATGCTGATAGATCTAGAAACTATTAAAAAGTAAAGCAACTAGAAAAAGTAAAAAAAAAAAATTCTTAGAAGTTCTTTTTAGACCTGCACTTCCATGCCTGATTCAGAGGCTGTCATGGAAGATGGAGAGTTAAAACTTTAATAACGTTGCTTTTTTGTAGCTGCTATTGAAAAATGTGACCCAACATTTTGACATTTGAAATGGCTCATCAAGAACAAGAAGCTGATAGACTGTTTTTAAAATACTTTCTGGAAGATCTCAGCAATAATCTGTGATTATTTCTGAGCCTCCACTGCTGATGTTGAGTAAGTGAAGCTCAAGTCTTATTGCATGGAGAAATTATGGAAATGCAAAGGATTGCCTGATAAACAGGTAGTGCCATTGATCACTAACTGTACTTCATAAACATAGTACCTTTGTCATTTGAATAACAAATGATCTCTAAGCCAACACTAGAGTAAATCTTATTGACCTTTTACAAGTACTTGTGCTTTTATTGAAAAACAGTAACTCCATCTTCATTAGAATCACTTTCAGTTCTGTATGAGGCCAGGTACTGAGCAAAGTAGTTGTATAAACACATAGCAGTTTTCTTTACTTGGAGGTACGTAGCATTGGTCAATACAGCCTGTAAAGGGGAACTGAGAAACACTGCTAAATTGGTACTAAGTTAATGATACCCACATCGGTGAGTGTGTTACATAGTTCAGCTGGAACTGGGTTATATTAAGTATTTCACATCTCCAGCTGAAGTTTGCTTCTATCAGTGATGGTTCAGCTGCTCTTTAACATGGTGCTGTGAAAAGAATCTGGAGACTTCAAGCCAGCACACTGCCCTGGCCTTAGTTACGTATGCCTTTGTCACCTCTCTGGCAGACAGGAGTAACTCTGATCTAGCTAAGCATGAGATGTTTAGAAAATTCTACAGAATAAAGAGTTCTGTACATCCCTTATCATTTCTGCCTGTGAGCACACCACCCCAGGTTCAGGGTTTGCCAGGTTTCCCAATAGTAAAAAGGTTGTCTAAGGCTCCTGGGTAAAGACCGGTATAAGACCTTGTGTAGATTTAGGAACAGTGATGATCTTGTAGAAAGCTGCTTAAAGGCATTCACGTTTTGCATTTCTGTCTCCTGTCTACAGTGTGAGGTGGGTGCCTAACTTAGAAAAAAAACTGTGTGCAGGAGTCCCAAGGAAAAGTTCAATTCTCCACTTAAAACTGCTAGACCCCCAGTGCTGATTGCAGGCAATGTGGATTTTGCCTTCCAGAAGCAATACTGAACCTCCGTCATACTGGGGGCTAGAACCTGACAACGGCTGTTACCCCGTACAGTAGACTTGGCCTTACACAGGGAGTTTCATACAGCATATATTTAAAATGACATCAAGTCAAGAGGGGAGAGTCTGGCAATTGGCACTTCCTGAGCACTTGGACATGGCAGACTGCTTAGTGCTTGTGTTAACCCCATCCCAGCCAGACCCAGCAGAGCAGTAGATACAGAGGAGCTCCAAACTATTGGTAAAGCTGGCTCTGAGATAGCAAGTCCTTTTCCTGGCTTGTATAGAGAACCCAGTTTTGCCAGTCAAGCTGGGTGCAATGTACTCATTTTATAGCAGACTTAAATTGCAAGGTTATTAAGTACTTTTAACCCTCTGGTAGCTGCAGACCACCTAATTACAGGGTCAGTGATGTATAGTAGTAGAGAGTTTGGGGACCTTCTGAGGTAAAACGGTGCCTGATTACACAATAAACCATGGATTATTTGGACTTGTACTTCAGAATCCTGATTATATGGTGTTATCATTTGCACCTACCCAGTATAATAATTTAGCAGTCTGTAGGACTACAACAGTTATTGTTACCACTCAATTCTGGTGTTCAGAGTTCTCAACTGTTTGGCAGATAGACAACATAAGAAATTAAAAACAAATAAATGACCATGACTTGACAGTTAGGTGATGAAATTTTCAAAGGTTTGTCTTTCCCATTTAGACACAAATGAAGTAGCCGGCTTTGTTGAAGTGGTCATTGTCTTGGGCACTTTTGAAGATCTGACAAAATAACAGTGGCAGCCTCTAGGTGCCAGGTATGTCTGACAACTCTCCTCTGTTTCTGGGTGTGAGTGGAAGCAGAGCCCTATCGTAGCATGTGAATCAACTTCAGCCCTTGAAGTTGTACAGATCTAGAATAAGTCTGTGATTTTAGCAGAATTTAGGTGCTATCTCCTGGAAACTCCTTTTCACTTTTCAAGTGAAAAGATCCAGTTAAATGCCTGATGTTGTATCACCTTATTTGATATCGCCAGAGGTTGCTAAAGGTCTTTGATTATTTAATGTTTTTATGCTTCAGGAAACATGTTAAAGTCCTCGATCTCATCCCTGCTTCAAAGGCACTCAGATAAACAAAGGACTCGTGAAGTCACTGCCTATTATTTTGCTGCGATATGAGTGGGGGAAATTCAAATGCAGTTGGTGTCTAGTCCCAAAAGAAAGTTTCTTGCTAAAAAAATAACAGTTTTGTGAAGCTTGGAAGACTCTGGAAGAAGTTTCCTTCCTCACAAAGAAATCTCATTTAAGTGTGTTCAGTGGATGCTACAGCAGTTGGTAAATCCTCTATTTCAAACTGGCACCAGCAGTGTTTGATAGCCCAGCAGAACCAAATTTCTCCCTGTCAAGAATCCCTTGATTTCAGGTTCAAGACTGAATCAGGGTTGGGATTGAGGCAATAATTTCAATGACTTTATATAGTGGATGAATTTACTTCATTTTTAAAAAAAATTAAGATAAAGCTTAAATAGCATGAGGCTAGAAGTCTCGAGTCTTTGGGGGGTTTTTTGCTTATGAATAGGAAATAGTCTATTAATTGTTTCTGGTCCAGTCTGGAGTAAATTTCCTATCTGGGAGACAACAGCAACTCCCCTGTTTAGCGGCATTTCTTTCCCGGATTTGGTCTGTAGCAGCTGTGGCAGGCTGACAGCGCTAGCGGGGTAACGTCTCAGAGGATCGTACTTGCCACTGCTGCTGTGCTGTTCAGAGACCAGTGAAGCAAATGGGAGCTATATGCATTACATCATCTTGAGCTGGTATAAATTAATATTGTCCTTGTATTATTAAATTTTCAGCATCAAGATGATGCTGAAAATTTTCCATCCTGATGTGCTTTTCTTTCTTGGGGAGCTGTTCTATCTTTTTTTAAATCTCTAAGCAAGGACAAGCCGTAAGTTGTAACAGGGTTGTGTTGGCATTGACTGAATGTTTCAGCTGCTCCTGTGGGTCTGGTATCAGTCAGTATCAGAAAGAGCAGTAAAATAATGTGAGATTGAGAGAACTGCAATAAAAGAGAAGTTGAGTAATTACCGCTGTATTAGAGATAAGATGCATGATCCCAAACCGAATGTCGCAGGATACAGCTGTGCTCTTTTGAGTGCCATCAAAGCTTCTCCCAACCCTGACGCTCCCCTTTCTCTGCACACCTCCTCCTGCTTCCCTTTTGTCTTCTCTCTCCTTGCATTCCAGCTCTGAAGTCAAACTGGCTGCAGAAGACAACACTAGTCAGCCATGTGGGAATAAGCTACCTAAAGGACCACAGTGCTCGGATTCCAATTTTGATTTTCTGTTAGAGCTCTAGAAGCATTTCTTTGTTCAGGGAAAGATGAACATTGTAAGAAATGGTTTGCTTTGAGGAATCAGATTAAATAAAACTAAACTTTTGATTGAAGTTTCAGGAAAACTGAAATCTAGACTGAGAAAATTCAGCAGTGATGAAAGAACAGCTCAAAAAACCCCATGGAATCCCTCAGTGTCAGCTCTAAGACCTGACTGCACTGACATTGCGGGGAAATGATCAGCTTCTGGTTTGTGTCTGTGCTTCTCAGACTTCAGGCACTCAAGACACGCCTTTGCCTGTCTCAGAAGTGTTCAAATGGGGACAAAAAGTGCAAGAACAGCTTGAAAATGCAGAAACATGAAGGGTCTTTCTTTGACACAGAGTTGCTGGAGAGGCTGTGCAGCGTATACACTGTTAGCTGCATTTTTCCCCTTTAGAAGTAATGGCTGGAAATAACCAGTGTCAGAAGTTAGGTTGCATATCTTGTAGCAGTGTTTCTTGGCCTGACTCCTCTCCTTGTCACGCTCACTCTAGAGCATCGGGAGAAGCACTGGTGCCACACTGATGTAAAATAGCTCACAACAGAGAAGTCAGACCCTCTTTGAGGCACACAGAACCTCATTTATCAGTCCTCCATCAGTAGTTATGCAGGAAATTCTGGTTCTGCCCCGTCTAAGGTCAGGATCAGATTCATAAGTTAGTTGAAACAAAATTATACTTGTGAATGACGCTGCTATTTGTCCAGTATCATCCAGCAAAATCCCTTTGCCTGCACTACTCTACTGCAGCAAAATAGGAGTAACTTCTTTTATTCAAATACATAGCTTACTTTCAACTCAAGCTTGAGGGTTTATTTCCTGCCTGTAGAATACAGCAGTTGCTGATCTGAAATCCAACAGAACTGCAAAATACTCACTTCCAATTTCCTGTGAGCATTTGTCTGAAGTCAGTAATTGCTACAAGTCATTACTCAGCCTGGAAAGGATCCTTGTGCTAGTTGGTTTTGCTTTCCCTGTTTCCAGGCTCAGTTTCCTCCTGATTGCCTGATAATTTGGGGTCTCTGGAGTTTCAGCAGCAACAATCTCAGGCAGACTTACATAGAAAACTTAGCTGTTGCAAAGCAAAACAGCACCTGGCAGGATTTAGTGCTTTTACAAATGACAACTCAGCAGCCGAGCTTCCAGTCTCTCAGCTGAGTGCTTTAGGAGGAACATGGGAGCAGAGACCTGACATTTCCCTCTTTGCTGCTCCCACCAGATGAGGGTACTTCTCTACCTTTCCAGCGGGTCTAATCATTGCAGGCCCAGTGACTGGCCTGCCTGTACTCCAGCAAGCTGAAAAGGGATGATATGGAGTCTGGTTTTACTCCTCGAGGATTTGCTTTTATCAACCTCCTCTTGAACTGTGAAGGAGAGAGAATCACCAGACAGGTCAACCTTCATCTTGGTTTCATCACAGTAATTCCTCAGTGAATGAGGAAGCTACGGCAAACAGGCAGTACAGGCATCAAAGGGTGACCATACTTTCAGCTTGAATAGCTTCCTGGCTGTAAAAACATAATAACTGAGCAGGCTGATGAGGGAACACACAGATCTACAGTGTGAAAACAAAACCATGCAAAGGTTATTCTCACAGTTTACCTTGTAAGAAAGGCTTGGTTCTGATTCACTCAAAACAGGAGCATGCAGAATGGCCAGCAGGTCACAATCATCAGGCGAGACCATTAGGCAGGCATTAAAAACTAATTATTGGCTCATCCAAATAGTAATAATTAAATTTGAATCAATATGTGAGCAATTAATGAAATGCAAAATCATTAAAATTACAGTTAAATGTGAATTTAACCACACCTTAGCATTTAAAACGGGTTTCTCAGATTGCTGTTAAAAGAACATTCAACCATGCTACATCTGTAGTGAGTATGTGCAATGTTACATGGGTTTTGTGACCAAGCAAAGGGATTTAGCAATCCTGGATGTTAAGCTGTAATGCAACTCCTGTCTGGCAGAACAGAGTTGAATTGCACCTCCATTCACATAGGCTCAACCCGAGACTTGTGAATGTGTATTTAGTATTTAACCATTGAGCACTTAGCACAACATACCACTTCAAAAGTATTACCAAAATAAATATATTTAGCATAGTTTGGGGAATACTAAGACAATTTGCAATAATCTACAGTTTATAAATTTGACATTTAAGCTTTACTTGGCAGATTTTTATTTTTTAAATTCTCCATACCACACTCTAAGGGTGGTATTAAAATGTCAGTCAACAAATTAAACTGATACTTCCACAGAATTTCTAGAGCTCTGGTTATTGAGAAGGAAGAAGGCAGCGTGCTGGTTGGTAACAAATGAAAATGGGAAAAAACATAGTAATAAACCCACAGCAAAGTTAGGCCCCATTGCTAAAAGCTAAGGTTTAGTCTGTCTAAAAATTAAGTTAACATGGTACTAAGGGAGTATATCCATGTCCCATGGAAAGAATCCCATCAACTTTCATCAGCTCACACCCGTGGAAAAGAAATGCATTCAAGAGCAAGGATGAAAGGGGCTGGTTTGCCAGTAAAGTTAGTTTTGCCAGGTATTATTTTCAGGATGTTTCCAGATTACCTGACAGTCTGATGTACTTTGCTAAGAGAACCTGGCTGCATACTTCTTGGTTGTAATACTAATGCCTTTGTATTAGAAGTGGTCCTGAATTAGAAGTCCTGATATAAACCTTCTGGATTCTGAAGTGCTCACAGTTGATCTCCAGACGTTCAGGCTTGAGCTCATACCGTGTCTGTGCTTTTCATAGGCTGTTTCTGATCAGTTATTCATTAGCAAAAATGCAGGAATCCAGTCTCGTCTAAGCTGACCTGCAAACACCCATTAACACAGAAAAGCTCGAGTAATGACTTATTTTTAGCCTCTTGTATTCTGAGCATACCCCCATGTGTTACAGCTGAAAGCCACGCGTTGTTTCCTTCCTTCATTTGAGTATCAGCAGTATTGATTGCTAATTGCAGAGGTGCAGTTTTTCCACAGTGGGATGTTACAGCCGTCAGCCAAATCAAGTATGAATTAGAAATTCTCCTGATGGTTTGTTTGGCTACTTTTGCGTCTCTCAGCGTTGTTGCTTTAAGACAATAATGGGAGGGGTGTGCCTGCCTCATCTGTGTGGCTAGCTTTGGCTAAAAAAGTGTCTTATTGCTTCCAGGAACCGAGTTTGCTGTTCATTAAGAACATCTGGTAAGATAATCTAGCTCTGCTCATGAGCAAGATCCTTACATCCAGCTTCTGAGTGAACATGTGTCACAACAACAGATCACTTTAGTTACTGTTTTTGTCATGGAATGGGTTGAAATGCAAAAAAGCGGACTGTAAAATTCAGAAGTGAACACCAGTTTCTCCAATATGAGGATGTATCCTCACCTCTGAGTGGCAGTTCTGCTGTTTAATTGGTGTAAAGCTTCTGGGGGGAAAAAAGCTGTCATTTATTTGAGAGCCTCAGAAAACTACAGTATCATGAAAGGTACTGTAAAAGGGCAGTAAGAGCAAAAGACCATCTCAAAAAGAGAGCAGAAAAGTTTCTTAATTAGAAGCAATGAGATAACAACTGTAATCCAATTAACTGTACCTAAGAAGCAGGTTATACTACCCTGTATCTGAGCTGTGTGAATGCAGCTGGCTTGTGTGTGAAGCCGTGTAGATACATGCAGGATGTTTTGAACTTGTATTTCAGTTCACCGTGAAGTTTTTAACCTGATCACCATATCTTCATATTTCCATATCTTGGCAAACCATGATATGATAGAGGGTTTGGGTTGGAAGGGGTCTTTAAATAAAGATCCAACCCCCTGTCATGGGCAGGGACATCTTTCAGTGGATCAGGTTGCTCAGAGCCCCATCTGACTTGACCTTGAACACCCCAATCGTGGGACATCCACAACTTCCCTGGGAAACCTGTTCCAGTGTCTCACCACCCTCATTGTAAAATTTTTTTCCTTATGTCCCACCTAAATCTACCTACCTTCAGTTTAAAACTGTTGCCCCTTATCCTGTCACTACACACCTTGGTAAAAAGTGTCTCCATCTTCCTTATAAGCCCACTTTAAGTATTGAGAGGCCACAGCAAGGTCTCCCTGGAGCCTTCTCTTCTCCAGGCTGAAGAACCCCAACTCTCAGCCTTTCCTCACAGGAGACATGTTCCAGCCCTCTGATCATTTTCATGGCCCTCCTCTGGACCCACTCCAACAGTACTGGGGACCCCAAAGCTGAAGGCAGTGCTCCAGGTGGGGTCTCATCAGGGCGGAGTAGAGGGGCAGAATCACCTCCCTCGACCTGCTGGCCACGTTTCTTTTGATGCAGCTCAAGATACGATTGGGCTGCAAGTGCACATTGCCTGCTCATGTCCAGTTTTTCATCCACCAGTATCCCCAACTCCTTCTCCTCAGGGCTGCTCTCAACCCCTTCATCCTCCAGTCTGTATTATTACCGGGGACTGCAGCAACCAGGTGCAGGACCCTGCACTTGGCCTTGTTGAACTTCATGAGGTTCACACTGGCCCACGCCTCAAGCCTGTCAAGGACCCTCTAGGATTTAAATCTCTGGTATAACACTGCCAGCAACTTCAACAATCAATTCCCCATCTGTATAAGAAAGCCTCTGCCAGTCAGATAAATGAAGAGCTTCATAAACTCAAGCGGTTCAACATCAGATGTCATTAAGCTGATTAGAGTCACACATCTGAGCCTGCTGTACCTTCAAGCTATTCATTTAAATCCATTTAGTTTATTTTCTCTGTGAAAATCTTTACATATCAGCTCTAAGTCCAGCCTGAATCAGACCAGATGGGGATACAAAATGCTTTTATTACTGGTCAGCATAAAGGCTAAAATATTTTATTCCTTCTTCACCACACTGGAAATCATTTAGTACCTCAGGAGATCACAGGCACTCTGGAAGGAAATACACTGAGGATGCAATGAAGACGTGTTTCTGCAGACTTTGATGATGAAGTGCACTGAAACTCTAAACCAGCATTTCCAGGGTGCTCCATAGTCACAGGCTGACCAATATCAGAAAGACAGGATCAGCTTTTAAGTCCATTCACAGCGAGATAATCCTTTTGGTGTAGTTTCGGACTTGACTGTGAATGGCAGCAAATCCCATGGGAGAAGCAGAAACACAGAGCTGAAAAATAGAGTTCAAGAGCCATTAATGCTGTTGGTGCACTCCAGGCCTAGGCAATTGAGGAACAGTTGCAAATCCTGCTCTGAGCTATCTATCTGTAGACAATTTAGGATTCCTTCCTTAGAAAACTCACTGATTTGTGTGTGTATATCAAAGTTGTAAGACACGCTCCAAGCAAGGCCTCAACCCACTTGTCGAAGAAGTAATTCGAACTGCAAACTGACCTAAATGTGACACTTTCCACCTTGCAAAGAGTAGTGGCACAATTCACATAAACCTGGAGCTGTTTCACCATCCTACATGCCCTAGCACTCCGGTTTTAACTGGAAAGCATGGTGTATCTGAAACCTGTCTAGAACAGAGCAATTTTGCAGAGTCACCTTTATAATTCCAGTAAAAGTTATTTGAATGAGCCACATTCTGGCACCTTGTCTTGTCTGAAAGCATAGTCCTGTTATCAAAGGAGGAATCTATCAGAAACATTGGGATCTCCTTGAAATTTGAACTATGTGCTGGGATGTAGAATCTACAAACTGTAATTGGATCACAGAATCACAGGCTGGCTGAGGTTGGAAGGGACCTCTGGAGGTCATCTGGTCTACAAGTCAGTGGAAGAGTCCTCTTTCAAGTTTGCCCTCATGAACCATCACTGGTTTATGACGGATGTTGAAGGCAAAGGGGCCTGGGAGAGCCCCTACTCCCAGATGCCTGTTGATGTGTGTGACTCAAGGGTAAATGTCCCTTTTACCTATATTACTGTAGTCCAACCTCATCGTTTCTGATCTGCAGTGGTATTTAGAATGACCAGGAGTTAGGAGTCTGTGTGGACACCTTGTCTATATGCTGTACACCAAGCTTCAGGCAGTGGCAATCAGCATAGCTATGTGAAAGCATTAACAGTCTCCATGAATAGGGAACACGAGCGGCATAGGAGTGTGTTAATACAAATGCTTGTTATGAATGGAAAATAACTCTTTAACATTTCTATCCTGTTCTAATGGATAGCACACTATGACTATCTTAATGTTCTCTCCTTTGAGGACCTAATTACTTGTGTATAACATATTCTTTTGAGGACTTAATTTGCTTTTAGAGTCCGGTGATGGGAGCAATATTTCTGAAGGCACCTTCCAGAGAGACTTAGGTTTCAACCTTCCCAAGATGTTGACATAATTATGGTTTTTTGCCCATAAAAATGGAAGGGGCTTTTACAGGTCTATGCAGCTAACCTATGCAGCTATTGTGAAATGTCCATACACGATGCTTTTTTCTGGGGTGATTCTTCTCCAGGGTCCTTGCAGATGCTTCTAACTAAGCAAAGTGACTGGGCCTCAACTTCTTCATCTCAATTCAGTGGTGATCCTCCTGGTTCTCAGGTGCATGAGAGCTTAAGCTTGACTTGTTCAAACTCGTATTTTTATTCCAGTAATGTTGACACAAGCCCTGTAGCCTGTCTAGCAACAGGGACAGAGCACAAATAACAAACAGTTTCTGCTTTTAAAGAGACTCGCACGCCCAACAAAGGAAAAACAATCAATGGCCATTTAGGTGTTTCTGACTGAACAAGATGTCTTTAAATTAAGTCTCGCTACTTCTCGTACAAGACTTGAAAATAAGAACACTCTCACTTCCTAATTTAGCCACTAAACAGCAGGGAAAGAAGCTTTATTGGATTGTTTGGCCAGGTGACAGGCCTTACACTTCCACCAGGGTTCTTTGTCAGGGAAGCATTTTTCCTTAGGGTATCTGTCACAGTGAAGAAACTACCTTTAGGGGAGCCTAAAGACTGAAGAGAAAACTAAAATAATCAGTTGGTGACCTTGTAATTAAGCAATGGTTGATGATAATTCTCAGATTATTATCTTGGTTCAAGGAACTCATTAGTCTTATAAGTAATTGCTGGTGCAAGGGACAGAGCACAGTCACACAGCTGGAGGCATAGAAAGGGTAGAACTGGGGCAGCCTGGTTTTTGATCAGTGTCAACTGGGTCACTGTTAAGCATAATCAAATCTAATTTGAAGTAATCACTGAAAAAGAGTCTCATTCCTCTTTCTTCCTATGCATATCATATTCTTGTTTGCATAAATTGTAGGGGCTGCTCAGCCCCAGTTGGTTTAATTCAGCATACTGATCAGATGGATCAAGAAGGGTCAGACCTCCTTGGCACAGGGCTGGACATTCCCAGGACAAAGACTGAAATATTTACTCTTCCTTCATCCTAATGTAATGACCTGCTTCTCAGTGCAAGTGATTCTAGGATCGCAACAAATTGTGCTGTTGATCTTTGCTTATTTTATCAAGGGCAGGGGCTACTGTTATCTGCTTGTTTACAAAAGAAAGATCCCAAACTTTCATTTAATTACCGCTTGCTAGAGAGAATTGCAGGGCCTCTGGGGCCGCTCTCTGACATTGTTCTTCACAGGATGCTTCCAGGTAGAATTGGAACACAACTCAATTATGTTTAACTATGACGAGGTAGTGAAGTGTGTAGTAAATATTACTGTTTCATTAGCAGTTCTGCATTTAATTTAGATATGTATTTCTGCACAAATGAGAAAATGTTGCTCTTTAACGCACTACCCCACGTAATAATTATGGTTTGTAACCAAAGGCAGACATTCTGACAGCATGGGCCCACCCTGCAAAGCACTCAACCCCTGAGGTGGGGAGAGGAAGCCTAAATGAAACAGAGGCATTGGGAGCACATCTCAGCCAGCCTTAAGGTGCTTGTTGGCAGACGAAAATATCTTTTCTGATCCCCTCTTTGTCATGAGTCACAGCACCTGCAGGCAGTTTGTAGCCAGACTTCTGCCTGCTCTCTCTTCCTCCTCATCCACAGACAATGTGATGACCACGCAAGGCCAGTGACTGTTGAGCCAGAACTCCGTATTAGGAGACAGTTACCTTTCAGACTGCAGTGACTTTTCTTTTTCTGTCCTTAGATTGGTCTGGGAGCTGCCTCTTCACAACTGATAAACTCCCTCTCAAAGCTGTTGTATCAGGCATCTGAAAACATCACACCAAGTACCTGAGTGCTGTTTTTTTAGCAATCATTGTTTTATCAGAAGAAAATGTAAATTCTTTTCATGCCCTGCTCTTCCTGCTTTGATAAAAGCACACTGTTTGCAATTGTTGGGTGGTTCATACAAAGCATTTTTGAGAGCAGAAAAGATTTTTGCATACAGTTTGCATCTTAAAGAAGCTATACAAAAGAAGCAGCCTAAATCCCTGAACAGGGTAGATCACAATAAGCAGTATTTGTGATAAGTCTCTGTTGCATCCCAGCTACTTCTATGCTGACAACTCCAAAAACCTATTCACATTGCTTTCAGGGATGTTGCTGGATCTTAGAGCCTGGCACAACATAAGGAGCGATCTTCATGATAGCTTTTGAGCGGACCGGCTGACTTCTAGCCTTCCCTAACATCGGCATAGCTCCCTGGAAGTCACCAGCCACGGGAAGGCACATCATCCAGCTTCTGAGTGAACATGTGTCACAACAACAGATCACTTTAGTTACTGTTTTTGTCATGGAATGGGTTGAAATGCAAAAAAGCGGACTGTAAAATTCAGAAGTGAACACCAGTTTCTCCAATATGAGGATGTATCCTCACCTCTGAGTGGCAGGTCTGCGGTTTAATTGGTGTAAAGCTTCTGGGGGGAAAAAAGCTGTCATTTATTTGAGAGCCTCAGAAAACTACAGTATCATGAAAGGTACTGTAAAAGGGCAGTAAGAGCAAAAGACCATCTCAAAAAGAGAGCAGAAAAGTTTCTTAATTAGAAGCAATGAGATAACAACTGTAATCCAATTAACTGTACCTAAGAAGCAGGTTATACTACCCTGTATCTGAGCTGTGTGAATGCAGCTGGCTTGTGTGTGAAGCCGTGTAGATACATGCAGGATGTTTTGAACTTGTATTTCAGTTCACCGTGAAGTTTTTAACCTGATCACCATATCTTCATATTTCCATATCTTGGCAAACCATGATATGATAGAGGGTTTGGGTTGGAAGGGGTCTTTAAATAAAGATCCAACCCCCTGTCATGGGCAGGGACATCTTTCAGTGGATCAGGTTGCTCAGAGCCCCATCTGACTTGACCTTGAACACCCCAATCGTGGGACATCCACAACTTCCCTGGGAAACCTGTTCCAGTGTCTCACCACCCTCATTGTAAAATTTTTTTCCTTATGTCCCACCTAAATCTACCTACCTTCAGTTTAAAACTGTTGCCCCTTATCCTGTCACTACACACCTTGGTAAAAAGTGTCTCCATCTTCCTTATAAGCCCACTTTAAGTATTGAGAGGCCACAGCAAGGTCTCCCTGGAGCCTTCTCTTCTCCAGGCTGAAGAACCCCAACTCTCAGCCTTTCCTCACAGGAGACATGTTCCAGCCCTCTGATCATTTTCATGGCCCTCCTCTGGACCCACTCCAACAGTACTGGGGACCCCAAAGCTGAAGGCAGTGCTCCAGGTGGGGTCTCATCAGGGCGGAGTAGAGGGGCAGAATCACCTCCCTCGACCTGCTGGCCACGTTTCTTTTGATGCAGCTCAAGATACGATTGGGCTGCAAGTGCACATTGCCTGCTCATGTCCAGTTTTTCATCCACCAGTATCCCCAACTCCTTCTCCTCAGGGCTGCTCTCAACCCCTTCATCCTCCAGTCTGTATTATTACCGGGGACTGCAGCAACCAGGTGCAGGACCCTGCACTTGGCCTTGTTGAACTTCATGAGGTTCACACTGGCCCACGCCTCAAGCCTGTCAAGGACCCTCTAGGATTTAAATCTCTGGTATAACACTGCCAGCAACTTCAACAATCAATTCCCCATCTGTATAAGAAAGCCTCTGCCAGTCAGATAAATGAAGAGCTTCATAAACTCAAGCGGTTCAACATCAGATGTCATTAAGCTGATTAGAGTCACACATCTGAGCCTGCTGTACCTTCAAGCTATTCATTTAAATCCATTTAGTTTATTTTCTCTGTGAAAATCTTTACATATCAGCTCTAAGTCCAGCCTGAATCAGACCAGATGGGGATACAAAATGCTTTTATTACTGGTCAGCATAAAGGCTAAAATATTTTATTCCTTCTTCACCACACTGGAAATCATTTAGTACCTCAGGAGATCACAGGCACTCTGGAAGGAAATACACTGAGGATGCAATGAAGACGTGTTTCTGCAGACTTTGATGATGAAGTGCACTGAAACTCTAAACCAGCATTTCCAGGGTGCTCCATAGTCACAGGCTGACCAATATCAGAAAGACAGGATCAGCTTTTAAGTCCATTCACAGCGAGATAATCCTTTTGGTGTAGTTTCGGACTTGACTGTGAATGGCAGCAAATCCCATGGGAGAAGCAGAAACACAGAGCTGAAAAATAGAGTTCAAGAGCCATTAATGCTGTTGGTGCACTCCAGGCCTAGGCAATTGAGGAACAGTTGCAAATCCTGCTCTGAGCTATCTATCTGTAGACAATTTAGGATTCCTTCCTTAGAAAACTCACTGATTTGTGTGTGTATATCAAAGTTGTAAGACACGCTCCAAGCAAGGCCTCAACCCACTTGTCGAAGAAGTAATTCGAACTGCAAACTGACCTAAATGTGACACTTTCCACCTTGCAAAGAGTAGTGGCACAATTCACATAAACCTGGAGCTGTTTCACCATCCTACATGCCCTAGCACTCCGGTTTTAACTGGAAAGCATGGTGTATCTGAAACCTGTCTAGAACAGAGCAATTTTGCAGAGTCACCTTTATAATTCCAGTAAAAGTTATTTGAATGAGCCACATTCTGGCACCTTGTCTTGTCTGAAAGCATAGTCCTGTTATCAAAGGAGGAATCTATCAGAAACATTGGGATCTCCTTGAAATTTGAACTATGTGCTGGGATGTAGAATCTACAAACTGTAATTGGATCACAGAATCACAGGCTGGCTGAGGTTGGAAGGGACCTCTGGAGGTCATCTGGTCTACAAGTCAGTGGAAGAGTCCTCTTTCAAGTTTGCCCTCATGAACCATCACTGGTTTATGACGGATGTTGAAGGCAAAGGGGCCTGGGAGAGCCCCTACTCCCAGATGCCTGTTGATGTGTGTGACTCAAGGGTAAATGTCCCTTTTACCTATATTACTGTAGTCCAACCTCATCGTTTCTGATCTGCAGTGGTATTTAGAATGACCAGGAGTTAGGAGTCTGTGTGGACACCTTGTCTATATGCTGTACACCAAGCTTCAGGCAGTGGCAATCAGCATAGCTATGTGAAAGCATTAACAGTCTCCATGAATAGGGAACACGAGCGGCATAGGAGTGTGTTAATACAAATGCTTGTTATGAATGGAAAATAACTCTTTAACATTTCTATCCTGTTCTAATGGATAGCACACTATGACTATCTTAATGTTCTCTCCTTTGAGGACCTAATTACTTGTGTATAACATATTCTTTTGAGGACTTAATTTGCTTTTAGAGTCCGGTGATGGGAGCAATATTTCTGAAGGCACCTTCCAGAGAGACTTAGGTTTCAACCTTCCCAAGATGTTGACATAATTATGGTTTTTTGCCCATAAAAATGGAAGGGGCTTTTACAGGTCTATGCAGCTAACCTATGCAGCTATTGTGAAATGTCCATACACGATGCTTTTTTCTGGGGTGATTCTTCTCCAGGGTCCTTGCAGATGCTTCTAACTAAGCAAAGTGACTGGGCCTCAACTTCTTCATCTCAATTCAGTGGTGATCCTCCTGGTTCTCAGGTGCATGAGAGCTTAAGCTTGACTTGTTCAAACTCGTATTTTTATTCCAGTAATGTTGACACAAGCCCTGTAGCCTGTCTAGCAACAGGGACAGAGCACAAATAACAAACAGTTTCTGCTTTTAAAGAGACTCGCACGCCCAACAAAGGAAAAACAATCAATGGCCATTTAGGTGTTTCTGACTGAACAAGATGTCTTTAAATTAAGTCTCGCTACTTCTCGTACAAGACTTGAAAATAAGAACACTCTCACTTCCTAATTTAGCCACTAAACAGCAGGGAAAGAAGCTTTATTGGATTGTTTGGCCAGGTGACAGGCCTTACACTTCCACCAGGGTTCTTTGTCAGGGAAGCATTTTTCCTTAGGGTATCTGTCACAGTGAAGAAACTACCTTTAGGGGAGCCTAAAGACTGAAGAGAAAACTAAAATAATCAGTTGGTGACCTTGTAATTAAGCAATGGTTGATGATAATTCTCAGATTATTATCTTGGTTCAAGGAACTCATTAGTCTTATAAGTAATTGCTGGTGCAAGGGACAGAGCACAGTCACACAGCTGGAGGCATAGAAAGGGTAGAACTGGGGCAGCCTGGTTTTTGATCAGTGTCAACTGGGTCACTGTTAAGCATAATCAAATCTAATTTGAAGTAATCACTGAAAAAGAGTCTCATTCCTCTTTCTTCCTATGCATATCATATTCTTGTTTGCATAAATTGTAGGGGCTGCTCAGCCCCAGTTGGTTTAATTCAGCATACTGATCAGATGGATCAAGAAGGGTCAGACCTCCTTGGCACAGGGCTGGACATTCCCAGGACAAAGACTGAAATATTTACTCTTCCTTCATCCTAATGTAATGACCTGCTTCTCAGTGCAAGTGATTCTAGGATCGCAACAAATTGTGCTGTTGATCTTTGCTTATTTTATCAAGGGCAGGGGCTACTGTTATCTGCTTGTTTACAAAAGAAAGATCCCAAACTTTCATTTAATTACCGCTTGCTAGAGAGAATTGCAGGGCCTCTGGGGCCGCTCTCTGACATTGTTCTTCACAGGATGCTTCCAGGTAGAATTGGAACACAACTCAATTATGTTTAACTATGACGAGGTAGTGAAGTGTGTAGTAAATATTACTGTTTCATTAGCAGTTCTGCATTTAATTTAGATATGTATTTCTGCACAAATGAGAAAATGTTGCTCTTTAACGCACTACCCCACGTAATAATTATGGTTTGTAACCAAAGGCAGACATTCTGACAGCATGGGCCCACCCTGCAAAGCACTCAACCCCTGAGGTGGGGAGAGGAAGCCTAAATGAAACAGAGGCATTGGGAGCACATCTCAGCCAGCCTTAAGGTGCTTGTTGGCAGACGAAAATATCTTTTCTGATCCCCTCTTTGTCATGAGTCACAGCACCTGCAGGCAGTTTGTAGCCAGACTTCTGCCTGCTCTCTCTTCCTCCTCATCCACAGACAATGTGATGACCACGCAAGGCCAGTGACTGTTGAGCCAGAACTCCGTATTAGGAGACAGTTACCTTTCAGACTGCAGTGACTTTTCTTTTTCTGTCCTTAGATTGGTCTGGGAGCTGCCTCTTCACAACTGATAAACTCCCTCTCAAAGCTGTTGTATCAGGCATCTGAAAACATCACACCAAGTACCTGAGTGCTGTTTTTTTAGCAATCATTGTTTTATCAGAAGAAAATGTAAATTCTTTTCATGCCCTGCTCTTCCTGCTTTGATAAAAGCACACTGTTTGCAATTGTTGGGTGGTTCATACAAAGCATTTTTGAGAGCAGAAAAGATTTTTGCATACAGTTTGCATCTTAAAGAAGCTATACAAAAGAAGCAGCCTAAATCCCTGAACAGGGTAGATCACAATAAGCAGTATTTGTGATAAGTCTCTGTTGCATCCCAGCTACTTCTATGCTGACAACTCCAAAAACCTATTCACATTGCTTTCAGGGATGTTGCTGGATCTTAGAGCCTGGCACAACATAAGGAGCGATCTTCATGATAGCTTTTGAGCGGACCGGCTGACTTCTAGCCTTCCCTAACATCGGCATAGCTCCCTGGAAGTCACCAGCCACGGGAAGGCACATGGTGTGGCCTTTTGTAGCTTGGAAATGATGACCAAGACTGATTGGCTGGATTGCCATGTGCCACACTGTCATTGATGCGCCATAGCCATGCTCCTGTGCATGGTGCTGTGCCAACATGTGGAACAGCATCACTCAGAAAATGTTAGCTGTAACATTATACAAGCTTAATTTCTCTCCCAGAGGTAGCTGTGATCTTTGTGTCTAATTTATGTCCTAGTTTACCAGCTTGTTCTTCTCTCAGTCATGGGTCTTGGACGCAGAGAGGAAAGTGTCAGCTTTGCAGTAAGTTTGTTACATGAAATCCACCACTAATCAATAAAACAGTACTTTCCACTTTCTTCTCCGATGGGCCAAATGCCTGTTTCTTCTAGGTTTTAATTAAAAGTTCCCTTATTAATCAAGTTGTTAATGTGTGCTGCTGTTGATAATTGTTGAGCAGAGGATGGTGGGCATAGGAATTCACTTCTGTGTAGGGAGATTACAAAACAATTTGTAGGGATGCCACTGGCAATCCTAGCACCTCATAGCACCCAGTTAGTCATACCTTACCGTCTTAGACCAGTGGTCCATCAAATCCAATCCCTTGCCTCCAGAATTGCACAAGATGTGCTGGTGTACTTTATTTTCTCTGTTCAAAAACATTAATGCTCTCCAACAAAAATGTCTTACAAGAGAGAAATGAGAACAGCCATAGTGGAAATGCATGAGAACTTGTATTTCCTTCCCACTCACATGGAATTCTCTAATCAACAGACTTATTAAAAACTCCTCTTCATCCCAATGTCTATCCTCCTACCCTTTGGCTTCCCTTGAACATCTGTTGGAACAGGTGTCTCTCGGACTATATCCAGCCAGATAAGCAGACCGTGGTCCCGAAGACTGAGCGTATTTCAAAGGTGAACATGACATGAATATCCTGGCAGTGGGCTTCTCTCTTCCAGTTTTATCCTGTAAGTGATGGTAGTTATAGTGAAGTAATACAGGGAGAGAAGTGACTTCTTAACAGGGATGGAAGATGTAAGGTGGGCTTCATATATACCAAAGTCTTATTCTTACAATACTTGTATGGAAATGGTGGAACTATATGCTATCTGGTTACATTGTGTGGCTTGCATTTTCAGCAGGGCTTCATCCGACCTTTTTTTGCTTGGGTGTCTCATTGTACGTGCTGGTTCTGACCTGAAATAAACCGTATGCACTAGTATTAGGAATTAAAAGCCTTAAAAACATCTCTTGGACCTGCTACTCATATAAGCCACAAAAGGGAAGCTGCCAAGTTGCTCTCATAAATATAAAAAAAAAAAAATCTGGTATGGAAATAAGAGCCAGAGTGATTAAGAATTGATTTGCGAAGCAAGGATTACAAACTTGTTTGTTTTCTCACACCTGCTCTCCACTTCAGCAGTGCAATAAAGCCAGGCGTATCTGATGCACCTTTCCCCTAAGTGGGTAATGCACTCAGGGGACTATGATCAACTGAGGCTTTTAAGATCACACCACCGTTTGCCCAATTATGCCTAATGACAACACATTGTTCCTGCAAAATACATCTTTATTCCTTGGTAGGTTTCACTTCCTTTCAGCCTTTACCTATTGATTCAGCAGTACCTCACGTAGAACAAACTGCTTTGTTGGCAAGTCTTGTTTATGAGAACAGAAATATCTTTCATGTCATC
This sequence comes from Egretta garzetta, assembly GCF_000687185.1. Classification (NCBI taxonomy): domain Eukaryota; kingdom Metazoa; phylum Chordata; class Aves; order Pelecaniformes; family Ardeidae; genus Egretta; species Egretta garzetta. Next base: position 284,833 of record NW_009258879.1, read on the forward strand.
TTCCCAATGTCTGACCAAGTCAATGAGAGAAAAAGCTTGCTGTATGGAGCATGACGAATTTTAGCTGTCTTTGTAAAACAAAGCAGTAAACAGAATGTATGGTTTGGGCTATACAGATAATTTATGTTCTGCGTTCACTATTTCTTTGTGTACTTGCTGCTTTGATTTCATAAAGCATCTTCAACTATGGGAAGAAGGTGCCTGCACTACATAGCACTTCAGAGTAAATGATAGTTTTAAACTTGGACTCCAAATAGGTATCTACTCACTTCATTACAGAAAATGAGATGTTTGCTGAGCAAAGCTGCAGCAGCATGAAGCTTGAGGCATATTTACTTAACTTTTTTTGTGGAGGTGGAAGGGCTTGAAGAAAGCTGGTGAAATGATGTATCCCTCAATAAAGCACTTTTGTGTCTGTCTTCTCCGAGCATTCATGACTACAAGTACAGGCTGATGAGTAAGGGCAGGGTTGAATTCTGATGGCTTTTACAGATTGACTCCCTAATAAATTGCAACAGAAGAAATACTTTTTTACAAAGGCAGAAGCATTTTATAGCTTCATAGGTGTCATGCCAGCTCACTACCGTCACTCAGCACTTTCTAACCTCAACCCCCTGCTCTGGTCTCCAGACCCTCGCCTAAAATGAAAAAAAATGCAGCCTTGCCCTTTCCAAAAGTAATCCTGATTTTTGTCGAACCCTTACTGTGATGCAGCTCCATTGCCAAGGGAACAGTTTCATTACTGGCCAGCACACTACTGCTGTTTTCAGTAGTTCCCCGCTGACCCTGCTATGGAATATGAGCGTTCCTGTGTCACCCACGTGTTGCCCCTCCTGTCCCTTTTCCCAGCTCTCCCCATGGGATAGGTGGAGCTGGTTCTATTGACTTGAGTGATTTTATTAGGTCTCTTCTTCAATCAAATGAACTTCAAGACTGAACAACACATCCAGCCAGTAGGTCCTACAGTCAGATAAGTTATTTCTCAGAGCCTGTACTGGTATAATTGAGATCAGCGTTCGGCCTAGTGGGACTTATGGCTGCTCGGAATGAGCTCTGGTAGGGACTGGTTTTAGAGGAGTGAGTAGCAGTTCTGACTGTGCCATGGATGTGTTAATTCCTAACTACTTCACCTCAAGCAGCCCAGCACACATCAGTTTATCGGGCTTTGCATGTACTCTGTAGCGTAGGCTGGCATGTGCAAGTGTCTCGCAAGCCTTGCTCAGGATCCTGTAGGAGCTCATTGACAGAGTGGATTAATGTCAAACAGCAATCCCCTTCAGTCAAAATCCCTCTTTGCTACTTATATAGTGAGCTGATAGAAAGAAACAATTACATTGAAGAAGAGTTATTTTATTTAATGACACTTCATATCCTCCAGCAGAAACAGAAATTACAGATTTTATTGCTGCTTTTGGCTTGTAGCTGTGTTTGCATTTTCTCATTTCTTATTACCTGCATGGATCTAGAACAAAAGGTCTGATGAACCTACATTTCTCAGGATGTGGCCGTTAAATACGCAGTTGTACACTACTCACTTTAGTCTTTAAAATTTGCAACGTCATCATTATTGCTGTCCTTTCCTTCCAGCATTTGTCCTGAGGTGCTCCCTGTACAGTGGGCTCCTTCTTGTAAGAACAAAACTTCCATTTTGTTCTCACAAAGGTTCTTACCAGTAAATTGAGCTGAGGGGGCATACACGGGCTTTGTACTTCTTTTGTGAAGCCTCAAAGCACCGAGTCTCTGAGAAATGTGACTGAGTACACTGTGCTCTCCTGCTTGAGTCCATTTTGTCTCCTGCACAAACTTCATTTTCTGTATGCATCCTCAGGAAGGTGGCAAACCTGGCAAGTTTGACTTACACTGAAAAATGGAAACGTTTTTTTTTTCTCTCCCAGTGTATGGAGAGCTGGGAGTTTAGCACTCATTGTCACAAAGAGAGAAACTCATTATGCCACCAAACCATTCCTCCCAAGCTGTCTGTCTGAGTATTGATCCCTTGTTCTTGAGTAAGTAAACCCTGTGGTTGATCGTAATTATTCTGGGACATCTCATTCCAGTGACTAGATCAATAATGTCTTTCGTGGCCTCCTGCTGTGTGTTCCTGTCATGCCTCGGCACCTCTGCGTCACCTGCTGTTCATCAGGAGCCAAATGAAATAATTTGCCATGATGGTGAGAATGCTGTCAGCCACTTCACACTCATTTAGGTCTCAGCCAGGACACAACGTGAAGCCTTGAAGTACAGCGTTTGTAATGAGTGTCAGTATTAACTTCACACTGTCCCACACACTGAGGCTGGAAGATTTCCCCTCAATGTCACGTTAATTCAGGCGTAATGCCTGTAGGATGCTTGTCATGAAGCTGCCTTTTAGCAGAAACAGGGATAAATATCCAAGTTCCCCTTTTCATCCAGAGGCTCAGAGTTAACCTGTCAGGGAGCAGCGAGGCCAGGGGCTCGCTGAGGGATGGAGGTCCAGGAGGCGAGTGGCAACAAGGCCAGCAGGGCAGGGGCCTCACCGACCGAGGCGCACACTGCAGTGCCCGCGTGCAGCGAGCAGGCCTGAGGACGGCAGCCAGGATGAACCAGATCATCCGGGCAGTTTGTGGTGATAAGGTCAAGCCAAGAAGTCAATCCACAGGTCAGGGTCAGTTTTCCCTGCTGATACGAGCTGGGCAGGTATCACAGTCAAGGTCACATTCTGGTCACCCAGATAGGCTAGTCTCTTGCTGTTACATTTCCAATTACCATGCTCATCTTCCAGTTTTCTTCCTATGCCCAAAAGGATCATATGGGAAGGAATTTGGGTCTAAGCGGAAAGTCGTCTGAGATTCAAAGAGGAAATGCCAGATAGCATACCCTTTCTAATTCTCATAATGCAAATATGTAAAAAGTGGGGGAAATACTAAATTAGCAGGAGGTTTAATGGAGGAGTGCAAGATAGTATTAGACCACAAACAGTGACAATGAACAGTAACTTAGAGAGGCTGGGAGTTTCAGGCATCCTCTTCATGTTTTGACTGCCTGGATGGGATACTCCGATCCCATATTTTTAGAATAGACAAACCTACTTGTAACAGTAAAATTATGTGATTTGATTTCCCACTTCATCAAATGTGCTTTTTACGAGCCATGTGTAAGCAATTCAGAGGCTGCAGCTCATCTGCGATGGGCAAATAATGGAGAGAACATGCAAGGATGTAGCTGCTTTGCATTAGGGGCATTGAGCATCATCTCAATGACCTGAAAATTTAAAATCAGGCCATACACACCAGCAAAGCTTGAAGGCGATGGGAATTGGTGTAATGTAACTGTTCTTATCGACCTGTTTGTGTTGACGTGTACAATTTCTGTTGAACATTTCCCATTTAGATTTGATCTTGTTGGGCTCCCTTCAAGTGATAGGGCGTAAGGTGCGGTGAGCTACACTGGTCACAGGGGAAGGTGTAAGGCTCTGAGTATGGGCAGGCAAGTGAGTTACCCAAAGAGGCTAAGGTATGTACCATGCTGGCTGTGTGGTGACTACCTGCTTTTTCTGTCGTTTGTTCCTCTCCCACTGGGAGACCCATTACCTGTATGTGCTGCAGGGCAAATAAACACACAGGGCAAATAGCACAGAGTGCTTGACCCTGCGAGTTCACTGCCTGAATCACTTCGTGGTCCTTCACACAGCATGACTGGATTGGCCCCACAGGGCCTGGTCTTCCTTCCAGGTATGTAGACTTTGCAGTTGAATTTGATCCACTTTGACTAGGCTTGCACCCAAGTACTGAAGCGGGAATTGGAGTCTGATGTGGTGTCTACAGGACAGATTTCTGTGCAGCTCTGCTTGTGCAAGGTGAGAAGAAAGCTCACCTCTGCCTGGCCGTGTGGCACCAACACAAACCTCTGGAGCTTTAGCGGTCTCATTCAGGTCTATGGTAGCTTTTTAAATAAATGTAAATAAAACTACAAGAAGTTGTTAGCTGTATTTTGAGTAGTCTTCCTATGCTAGTAAAGTACTTCTAATGAACATAGAGCAAAAATTTTAAAGTACACTTTAAAAAAATTGCAAGCCGATTTCTATTACCTGACTTACCTGCGAGTCAAGAATTGAGCTTGACCCAACACATTCTTCCCGTCCTCTGTTCTTATGATGTTATTTTATTGCAAGCCTAATTCAACCCTGGTTAATGAATTGGAGTATGTCAAAGGTAATTTTAGGTTAATGCACTGGGATTGAACTACATAATATTGCATAGCCTTTGTGTAGCAGTCTGAATAGAAGCCTGTTAAGTGCTCTAAAGCTTGGTGCATCTGATGCCGTAAACTGAGTGAGGTTGAAAATGGGGTGGGCAGCTTTTAAAAAGAGGATTCTGAGCACTTCTTTATTTAGCCTAGAAATGGAACTGTCACAGCCCTTTTTTATCCTGTTGGAACAACCACTGGTGTTTCCCTAAAGCTTTTATATGAGGATCTTGTCTTTTACAGAAGCAAATTTTGTTATTGCTACTTGGAAACACAGAGAACTGCATTACAGCAAGGTACCATGACCTCATTCCTATCTGTAGAATGTAATTTTAATTCTGGATTAAAATATCCCAAATTCAGATGTTTCCATCCAGATCTGAACTCTCTAACCTGAATTCATCACTGTATTGGTTTTGCGTGCAAGGTTCTGGTAGCGGAGGGGCTACAGGGGTGGCTTCTGTGAGAAGCTGCCAGGAGCTTCCCCCGTGTCCGATGGAGCCAATGTCAGTGGGCTCCAAGACGGACCTGCTGCTGGCCAAGGCTGAGCACACCAGCGGCAGCGGTAGCACCTCTGGGATAATGTGTTTAAGAAAAGGGGAAAAGTTGCTGCAGGACAGAAATTGCATCCAGAGAGAGGAGTGCGGATATGTGAGAGGAGCAGCCCTGCAGCCCCCCAGGTTGGTGCGGCAGGAGGGCAGGAGGGGCTTCAGGCGCCGGAGCAGAGATTCCCCCGCAGCCCCTGGTGTAGCCCATGGTGGGGCAGGCTGTGCCCCTGCAGCCCAGGGAGGCCACAGGGGA
>NW_009258879.1:290112-296650 GCF_000687185.1 Egretta garzetta
ATCTGTTGCTGAGGAACTGCACCCCGTGGGAGGGATGGACCCACGCTGGAGCCATTGGTGGTAAACTGCAGCCCGTGGGAAGGACCCACGCTGGAGCAGTTCGTAGAGAACTGTCAGTCGTGGGAGGGACCCCAGGCTGGGGCAGGGGAGGAGTGTGAGGACTCCTCCCCTGAGGAGGAAGAAGTGGCAGTGACAGTGTGATGAACTGACCCCAACCCCCATTCCATTGAGCCCGTGAAGAAGGGAGGGGTGAGGGGAAGGTGTTTTAAGATTTAGTTTTTACTTCTCATTATCCTACTCTGATTCGATTGGTAGTAAATTAATTAATTTTCCCCAAGTCGAGTTTGTTTTGCGTGTGATGGTAATTGGTGGGTGATCTCTCCTTGTCCTTATCTTGACCCATGAGCCTTTTGTTGTATTTTCTCTCCCCCTGCCCAGCTGAGGAGGGGAGCGATAGAGCGGCTTTGGTGGGCACCCAGTGTTGAGCCAGGGTCAACCCACCACAGTCACAAAGTCCACCATCAGTTGCTCACCTCAGACCATCTTTCAGTTCACTGATACTCTACACTTCAGGGCACACAGTATGCTGTTTTCAGGCCAGTCTCATTCCCTTTTTCTCTCTCATACAAACAGTTAAAATGGAAGACAGAAAAAAAGAGCAGAAAACAAGGACTTCCTGCATTCTTGCTTTTTTTTTTCCCCCGGCCTGATTTGTGCTTCTAGGCAGATTGTGAATATTCAGCTCACACAGTACAGCAAAAGCAGAGCCTACACCCAGCAGTCTCTTGAAAACGAAGAGAATATGCTCTATACAAGTGTGTACTTCACAGTCTGTTCCCTGAACCAGCTCCTGCGGCCTGAATAACTCAAAGGTCTGCAGCTTCCACATTTCAGCTGTATCCCAGTGGTAGCTGCGTTTTAGTGGACAAAAAGTTCTTAGGTATTTCAGCGGAAGTTTGCAAAGAACTTTGTGGGGAAAAAATTGCGCAGGAATGTATTCATGAATTAACAATAGTTGGGTTTGAATAAAACCCCATTTTTACTAACCCACCCATGTCTGTCTGTAATTCAGCATTACAAGCTTAACTCCTTATATAGCCATTATATATATAGACATTGCAAATGGGCAGTGAAGTGCCTGTGGTCCCAGACAAGGACAAACGCAATCCGTCTGATGATGCAATGCTGTTGGATATGTTTACAGGAGTTCAGACTAATGAGCTGCACGTTAACGTTCGATTGTCACTGGTCGTGATGCAGCTGAGTACTGCATCAGAGGAGCGGTGTGAACTCTAGGGACAGAAGCATGAACTACTCCTTTCCCTTAGAGAGGGATGGCACTTGATGAACCAGCCTGGGCCAGATGCTGTGATTTATTCCACCTGAAGGTCTGGCCCATGTGGAACCCCATAACCTCTGCTATGGTTGTTGTGTCATGCCCCCTCACCCCCCAAAAACGAGTGACCTGCTCTCAATCATTTCATTAGTCCACCACCTCCTCAGTTCGGGCGTTCTTCCCATTTTATACAACAGAAGGATTAAACCATTTCTCTCTTGATTCTCAGACATGAGTTCAATGCAACAAAGTTTGAGTTAAAAATGCAAAACCTAGGAAAAGTGCAGTAGCAGTGTGAAATAAAAATGGTGGAAATATCCAGAATGGCTGCAGATCAGGTAATCGCTTTGCTTTTTACAGGAAATAGTACTTGCATCCTCTTCAAGTCCAGGGCACAGTTCTGCAGTAAGCAATAAAGGACCAGTATGAAATTCTAGCCCAGACACTTGGTGTGAGACAGGTCTCAGCCCTAATTGGAGTGTGCGCTCTTCCTGGAAGTTGTCAGTATGTGCAGTTCTGGTCTGACCCTTTTTTCTTTGTGTGTGTTTATGTGTCTTCAGAATACCCGTGTGTGCATTAGCAGTGTCTTTCTGCTGCAGATGAGTCATGCTAGAAAGAGCTATGGAGCTTGCTTATCTGCTTCCAGAGGTCCGTTGTGTAGACATACCCCGGGCAGCTATATCCCAACCCTTTCATTCTTCTTTGTTCTTCAAAGAAATAGAATTGGTTTTGTCAACAGTTAAAAAAATGGTTCTGTATCACCCTGTTGAAGGATGGAAGCTCTAAGCTAACAGGGAAAATGAAGCAGCGTCCTGTGACATGAGGGCGCTGCAAATTCTGTGTATGCTGGCATTGTTCTTGACGATCTTCCGGGGCATAGATTAAAAAGTGAAGTATACCCTCTGGAAGTGATCTGTCCAGAAATTGCAGTGATGGATGTCTCATGTTTGGTCAAAGAAGGCTTTGGATTTTGAGTAGTCTTACACGCTGTGGTTGATCACTTCAGAAGAAGAGCTAGAGGGAATTTCCCTAGCAACTCCTTAGGAGTTACTGGTCTATATAAAGGCTGCTCACAGCAGAAGGAAGTTGTCATCTACCCATGTGATTAGGTTTGTGCCTGCTAGAAGAGGATTTCCAGCACCCCCAACGTGCAAACTTGCCTGTAGTTAAAAATCATGATTATAAGCTCTGCAATACTTTCATGGACACTAAAATGGCAACAGAGAAATGCAATATTTTTCTCTATATAAATTTTGCTTCCTCAGTGAGGATTTCTTTGTGTGGGAGACCTCCAGCATGCTTGGGCTTTAGGCAGGCTACATCTCAGGCTCCCAACTTGCAGAAGAGCACCTAGATACGCGAGTCTACCCATTTTTCTACTGCACCTCCCTGACTGACAGAACAGAGAAGGGAAAGCTGTATCTGCAAAGTGTTCCTGCTTATCATCCTCACCTGGCTGCCTTAGCTGTGGACAGTCCACAGATCACGTAAGAATTCGCAAAAGTGGCATAATTTGCCTACGTTTTTCTCCTTCCTTCCTACGTGAGGTCCCTGAAGAATTGCTCCTGCGCATCGCAGAGCAGGGATCAGGAGCGTGACTGCCCAGTGGGGTGATGGGGGAGAATGGGCACGGGGAGAACCTTGGAGGATCCCCTTGGCAGGCCAGAGGAGGCTCTGGCCTCGGAGTAGCTGACCATGGAGGCAGTGAGGGAAAGGGCCGTGTGTGGCCAGCGCCACAGCCCCCATACCCATCCCCCGGGTGGTAGGGGCAGGGGGGCGAGAGGAGCTGCTGGCCTGCAGGGCCCGGCGAGGCGGGGAGGAGCGGTGCCCCGCGCCGGCCGCAGCACCCGCCCGGCCCTCGCCCCCTCGCCCCCGGCCCCGTCTGCGCGGGGGAGCTCGGCAGGGCTCGGGGGGGCAGAGCCAGGGGAGCCCCGGTGCGCGGGGGAGCTCGGCAGGGCTCGGGGGGGCAGAGCCAGGGGAGCCCCGGTGCGCGGGGGAGCTCGGCAGGGCTCGGGGGGGCAGAGCCAGGGGAGCCCCGGTGCGCGGGGGAGCTCGGCAGGGCTCGGGGGGGCAGAGCCAGGGGAGCCCCGGTGCGCGGGGGAGCTCGGCAGGGCTCGGGGGGGCAGAGCCAGGGGAGCCCCGGTGCGCGGGGGAGCTCGGCAGGGCTCGGGGGGGCAGAGCCAGGGGAGCCCCGGTGCGCGGGGGAGCTCGGCAGGGCTCGGGGGGGCAGAGCCAGGGGAGCCCCGGTGCGCGGGGGAGCTCGGCAGGGCTCGGGGGGGCAGAGCCAGGGGAGCCCCGGTGCGCGGGGGAGCTCGGCAGGGCTCGGGGGGGCAGAGCCAGGGGAGCCCCGGTGCGCGGGGGAGCTCGGCAGGGCTCGGGGGGGCAGAGCCAGGGGAGCCCCGGTGCGCAGGCCCCCAGGGCGGCCAGAGGCTCGGGGCGATGCGGGGCTGGCATGAGATGAGGCTCCTGTGCCAGCCAGATGCAGTGAGATGACAGGAGCAGGAGGTGGCACTGCTGGGTAAAAAAAGTAGATTTCAGATGGTCAGTTTGTTATGCTCATGCTCTGCTTGCAGCGGCCATGCCGCAGCAAGGGGAAAAAAATGGCCAGGGTTTCATTCTAGTTCTCTGAAGGCGGCTGGGAATGAACGGCAATCCATTCACGAAGTAAGGAGATGTACAGGCGTATGCAGCGAGGTGTAGTGCAGATCAGCCGTGGGGCCCAGACCTGTTCCCTGCTGGGAGCTGTGATGCGGAGCATTGCGCTGGCCTGGGCCCTGTCCTCTGAGCCTCAAACTCCCTGTATCTGAACATTTGGGAAACCCATACCTTGGCAGGTGTAATGCAGTTCAGTTAATAGTGGATGCGTCAGCATGGGAAGTGTTATATCATTCTAAGTATTCTGCACTGATTTTGTAGAGTTTGGACTTGACTGGATGAAAGGCCTTTGAAAAATGAGGTCACCCTGAAAGAGTAAGAAATGCATGAGATTTGCTGCAGTGTTGTAGGCAGAAGCAGGGTTACTCAGCGGGGTGCCAGGTGCCCAGGGAGGCAAACAGCAAGTTTGCAGATGACACAAAACTGTGAGGAATGGCTGATAAGCCAGAGGGTCCTGCTGCCATCAAGAAGGACCCTGACAGTCTGGAAAAATAGGCTGGCAAGAACTTCATGAAGAACTGCTTGAGCTCTGCTTGTGGGAAAGTGGTCTGGGACATTTGCAGGCCATCTTTGCCTTGTGAAATGGTTGCTCACATATTCCCAGTCCCTATTTGGTTGGTGTCAATATCTATGGGAATCTTGCCTTTACTTTCCTTGGCTGCTGACTCTGGAGATGGCCCCAGACAGGGCCCTTTGGGGCAACAAAAGGACTTGTTAAAATTTATGAGTAGAGCTTGAGATCTTGCCATTCCAGCATCAGAACTGAGTAATACAATGTTTGCTTGATGAGCATCAGACAGAGAGTGGATCTGTATTTTTAGTCATTGATATTAGTGATTTTACTTTCAGTGTAGGAACTTTAATGTAGGTCCTGATTGCTCACAGGAGGCAGAGAACTTTGAAAATCAAAGTGCATTACTTTTCATCATATTGTTACTTTACATCATTGCCTAGAGAATGAGGTGAGCCATTCACGAAACTATTTGTAAAGCTACTGGACTGACAAAGTTGACCAGCGCTTCACCAGTGTTAAGAAAAGGTGGTAAGCATGCACACATTAAGAGAAAGATTCCTTTCTCTCCTCCCCTCCCTCATTCCTATTGATCTGGAAAAGAATGCGATAGTGTAGAAATGAACTGTCCTCCTTATTCTGTGGGGCTAACAGTGATTTGAGCCTAATAGTCCACTGGTTTATGGTTGTCATTCTACTGAAGCCAGAGGAACACACCAGCAGAGAAAGTAGTCCGGTAACTCATTCCTCTGTCAACATCCTCTGATGGAAAGGACACAGAATAACTTTCTTGAAAAATTCCACAAGTTTTCTGAAGTACTTAGCTGGTTCTTTCATATCCTTTCTGCTTCTTTAGTGAACGGCAGGTGAATGATCCTTTGCACATCCATGAGCCACAGGCATCAGTGTTTGTGAAAGGCTCAAACTTTCCTTCAGCTCAACATCACATGTCTTATTACAGCATCTCCACCTGCAGAGGGGGTTGATCATATTTATCTAGCTCCAGAGCGATGATATGAGGCTGACTTGCCTGGAAATCCCACGTGGAAAAGGCTACATTTTTATTGTTATTTGCATTAATTACTTTTCTTTTATTAACTTCCTCGGCTGGATTGGAGCACTTATGAGAGACAGAGCACTTTGCAAATGAAAGTACATTATTTTTCATCATATTATTGCATTACAACATTATCTAGAGAGCAAAATGCACCCTTCAAGTTATAACAAGCTGTAATTTCATTGAAGGCTCCCTAGGATTTCTGGACCACAAGAGCAAAGCTGAAGCACTTTAGTCACAGGAGCCAGAAAATCAAATTACAACCCCTTTAATACCCAACTGGGGATATGATACTGCTCTGATATACCCCAGGCTGGATTAAGTGTTTCTGATATGCTAAAACTGGATGGATTGTACCTTTTAAGGACATTTCAAGCCACAGTAACCACTCAGAGCCAACCTTGGCATCACCGTCCTTTCGTGCTCCTTTGACATAGAGGTCAGAGCCAAGAGTCTGGCAATTAAAGGTGTGCTTTTCCCTGCTCCTTGGGAGGCTGTGCTCTACTTCGTGAGCCACGAGGAATGAAAGTGAGGAAGTACCTAGATAAAATGTGTTCTGCAACTGAAGGTAGCTGCTGACTTCAAGACCCAGGGAAGCAAGCCACTTGCTGGCAGAGTTTATGGGAAGTCTGTTTGCTTACAACATAGCCAAAGAATCTCATTGCTCTACGATGAAAGCTTCACATTTTGCAGCACTCCTCTTTGCTTTCTTGCTAGTGTTGTAGCTGGGCGCATCTCGCTCCCACTATGGTCAGTGGATGACTTGTGTGCAGTGATGGCTGTGGGATGCAGTGCTCGGCTCAGTTGGAAACACAGAAATGTTATGATACCTGGAGCTTGATTTGAAATCTGCTGAAACATAAGCAGCTGGCTCACTGGTACAGTAATATGGCATGGCTCTATTTGCATATCAGCATTGGAATAATTTCTGGTCTGGGATTTTTAAAGTTGTTCATACACGTACCTGGGACTAAGTGAG
>NW_009258879.1:297397-302147 GCF_000687185.1 Egretta garzetta
AGTTTTAAAAAAAATAACTCCATTGTGTTGGCCCTGGAGGGAAGGGGGGACCAAGAAAGCTGGTTAATATTCAAGGATCGCCTCCTCCAAGCTCAGGAGTGTTCCATCCAATGAATATGAAGTCAAGCAGAAATGCCGGGAGGCCTGTGTGGATGAACAAAGAGCTCCTAGCCAAACTCAAACACAGAAAGGAAGCATATAGAGAGGTTGGAAGCAAGGACACGTAACCTGGACAGAATACAGAAACATTGTCTGAGCATCCAGGGGTGAAGTTAGGAAAGCTAAAGCCCAAATGGAATTGAACCTGGCTAGGGATGTGAAAGACAACAAGAAGGGCTTCTGTAAGTACATAGGAGACAAAAGAAAGACTAGGGAAAATGTGGGCCCATAGCTTAATGAGACAGTGGTCCTGGTCACACAGGACCCGGAAAAGGCTCAAGTTCTGAATGCCTACTTGTCTCAGTCTTTACTAGCAAGATGGGATGCACCCAGGAGTGCTGAGGGAGCTGGTGGCTGTCATTGCAAGGCCACTCTCGATAATCTGTGATTGAGCATGGTGGCTGAGAGTAGTCCCCAAAGGCTGGAGGAAAGCAAATGTCACTCCTGTCTTCAGGAGGGGCAAGGAGGAGGGCCCAGACAATTACAGGCTTGGTCAGTCTCACCTCGATCCCTGGCAATGTGATGGAGCAGCTAATCCTGGAAACCATTTTCAGGCACAATAAGGAGAAGAAAATCCTCAGGAGTAGTCAGCATGGCTTCATCAAGGGGAAGTCACGCTTGACTGCCTTGATAAATTTATACGATGAAATGACTGGCCTGGCAGACAAGAGGAGAGCTGTGGATATTGTCTACCTGGACTTCAGTAAGGCCTTTGACACTGTCTCCCACAAGATCCTCACAGACACGCTGTAGATGATGGGCTGGGTAAGCGGTCAGTGGTGAGGATTGAAACCTGATGGAATGGCCAGGCCTGGAGAGTGGTGATCAGCGTCACGAAGCCTAGGTGGAAGCCAGTAACTAGCAGTTTACCCCAGGAGTCAATACTGGGTCCAGTCCCGTTTAACATCTGCATTAATGATCTGGATGATATCTGCCCTTGGAGATACTAAAAAATCTTCTGGACATGGTCCTGAACAGCTGGCTCTAGGTGGTCTTGCTTGAGCAGGGAGTTGGACCAGATGACTTCCAGAGGTCCCTTCCAACCCCAACCATCCTGTGATTCTATGTTTTTAAGGGAATTTCTTTAATTCCAGCCACTGGCTTTTGAGGAAAACAAGCTTTACATTTTGCCCCTCTTAAATTGCTTCCAGTGGGGATTCTTTGATTAGGACACTTTCTGTTTTAATTTCCATCTCTGCTATGCCGCAGCTTGTGAGACTTTGCTTCTCTTGTAAAGCAACATGATTTCACCGGGCTTTTGTTTAACAGATGCCTTGCAGGCCTTTTCTAATGACACTAACCGTGACTTTGTTTATCATGTGGGTATCACATGCCTCCTAGATGTTAGCCATCGCTAAACATGAGAGGGGAAATGGGATGTGAATCTTTTAAACTAATATTTTCCGGTAGAGATACCCCTTTGATCTTTAATTACTTGACCGCACATACAGAACATTTTTAAGAAGTCTAATTAATTTTTTATTCCTTCAGCTTCTTCAGACTTCTGTAATCTTTTCTATGTGAACAGTCTTGAGTGGTGCAGTTTCTGTCTCAGCAAAACTACCAGCCCGTATGGACAGAGCCCCCAGGTTTCTCATGCAGAGGCTGAGCCAGGCAAAGTCAGCCATAACAGCCCCCCGCCCCGCATCAGCCCAGTCCATAGCAGAGCAGGCAGGGTACAGAGCACTTCATGGCAGGTCCTAGAATTCTGTGGAGCAAATTCTTAGTTACATCCATCAGTAGACAGTTCTCCATCTCTCTCGAGTTACTTCTGTTGACGTAATGAGCGAAAGGCTCAGCTGTTATCTGTAAAATACTTTGGCTTCATGCTTTGCCAGCATTAAGTGCCTCCAAAAGCTGCAAAGGCAAGGTAAACTAGAGTTCAGCTGGGTTTTGGCTGGTGAAGGTGAATATTGAAGGGAGGGCAAGGCAGTAGAGGTCCAGTGGACCTCCGTGGGAGGAAATGTGTCTCATGCAACATATTAACCGGCCCAAACACAGGGGTCTTTTCAAGCTTCACCTCACTAATGCGGTGGGGTGGGGGATGCACTGTGTCACATGCTGGAGCGTGGGCTCTCCCCAGACTCTTCACAGATAAACAACCCACCACTAATTATTTTTCCCCGTTGGTCTCAATTTTGTTACGTCTGTAGCCAAATTTGGTTTCTGACACTGTTACATACGTAATTTTGATAATAAGATAATAAGAATCATTATTATTGATACAGTTACCTAGATGAAGGTGTCTAGGAAAATAGAAGTTGAATGGCTGAGCATCTGACACCTCCCTGTGAGTCAAGTAGCAGTGGTAGAGTAGAGTAGTGTGAGGCCAAACCTTGTGGGAAGAAACCTCATAGCCCAGTCCCATCTGTCATCATATCAGCTGCAGTGCTTCTCCCAAGGGCCATCTCCCTGGACTTTTTATCATCCTCCAGCTAATGGTGCACCTTCTTCTTCAGGCTCTCCTTGGAGAGCCTTAACCAAGAGAGCAGCCTGGGCTTACAGTCCTTGCCCTTTAGTGTCTCTTTCCATTTGCAGTCTCCAGTGCAGTTCAGATCTTACAGTTTTGGCCAAGGCTCATGTTTTTTTATCTTCCCCCCTGTGTTTTTGGCAAGGCCTTTCTCTTCACATAAGTGGCTGTGATGCTATTTCAGTGTGTGATTGAAATTGCATGCTTTAGTGTATGTATCAGCTAGATGAGGAAGGAAATGTGTACAGGGAGGTTTCTTCTGTGGTGCTATCATATGATAGGCATAAGAAATGAGAGTGCGGCAGAGGGAGAGCACATCTTCCAGAGCTTTAGGTCTCAGCCCACAAGGATGGCAAAGTGCTCATGCTCATGCTTTAACAGAGGGTTACAGCAAATTCTGTGTTTCAACAACCAAATTTCCTTGAGTCATAGAATGGTTTGGGTTGGAAGGAACCCTTAAAGATCATCTAAGTCCAACCCACCTGCCATGGCCAAAGACATCTTTCAATGGATCAGGTTGCTCAAAGCCCCATCCAGCCTGACCTCGAAAACTTCCAATGGTGGGACATCCCCACCTTCTCTGGGAAACCTGTTCCAGTGTCTCACCACCCTCATAGTAAGAAATTTCTTTTACCCTTACTAGAAAAAAATTGATTTTTTCCTACACAAGATTTCATATTGGTCACCTCTGTGTGAGCTGGGTAGCCCTTCAGTGGACTGATTAAAGCACATGAGCTTTTGTATTGTGTAGCACCCAAGGAAGCACTAACACTTACATATATAGTCCTACTGACCTATGACTATAAAGGAACTGTATAGGAAGAGAAGCTCTGGCACCTGGCCCGTGAGCGCACGCTGCCAGAAAGAAGATGCTGGGAGCTTGGGTGCACCCACACAAGGCGTAGGCAGCTGAAGGGCAGCTGTCGTACAGCTCCCATCACCCATGGCGCATGTGACATCAGGATCTTCTCTGGGCCCCGGTCCCACTTGTCTGTGAGCCGCTTGAGGCTGCAAGGACAGAGGGTAGCAGACTAAGTGGGGCATACTCTACTGAGCTCACCCATACTGCGGGGATGTGGTCTGAGCTTTGAGATGCTGGGGTCAGTCACTCTGTAAATCTGGATGTTGAACAACTTGAAAACTTCCTTGCTGACACTGAAGCCAGAAGGTTCGCTGCGAGTGGTGGCCAAACAGGCCCATGCTCAGCCTACGTTGAACTGCCTGGCATCCAAACCCTGTAATGTAACCCCTTGCAAAATACTGGAAATTGTTTGTGACCCATTAAAAAAATTCCTTTTTTCCCCTCTCTTTGCCCAGCATAATTCCAAACCCTAACCCCAGGCGTCTGTTGGTACACGTCGAAGTAATAATTCTCTCGTTGTGAGAGCACTGCAAAACTGAGCTGCATTGCATGGATATTGAGAGACATCTGCAATGTAGCCATGTCTTCTGATGCTATGCAAGAAGGAATGAAATTGCCATGTGAATGCAAAGGGAATCAGATTTCAGGACGGCAGTCACAAAACAAACTCTTGGTTGCTGCTATAAGGCCTCCCTGAGAGTTGACGCTGAATTAAAAGGTACTTTTTTTCCAGGTCAGATCAGCAAAGATTTTTCACCATTCTAACCAGAACTGCCCTCCTGAGCTTGTGTTTCTCTCTGTAACAAACTCCCAGGGTCGCTCATGTCCTTTATTCACCGTTTCTGGCAGTACAGCTGGTGCCTGCTGGTGCTTCTGAAATGGTATCCCAGCAGTTGGGCAGGGTTAGTTTCTATAGTGACTGGGAGATTAAAGAACTAAATTTTAATCTGAATATAATTTATCAGTCTGTTACATTCAATTCACCTGCTTATTTCATGTCCATCTTCAGTCTGCTACTCGGTTTCTTCCCAGCAACTCCCTATTGAAAGAGCAAAAATTGTACAAGGACACCCCCCCACACACAAAACAAAACAAAACAAAAGCATCTGGAGGCACAGTGGTTCATATCTACAAGGCTGGGGTCTCTCATCTTACCAAAGGCCTGGCTAACAAATCAAGGGTGGCCGCGTAAGAACTGACCAGGGTAGCGTAAGCCGTGTTTTGAGGAGGGCATAGAAAGGTAAATCTAATCAGTCCAC
>NW_009258879.1:302164-304405 GCF_000687185.1 Egretta garzetta
GAATCAAAATCACTTAAAAGAAGCCCAAAGAGACCCTCCCCAGTTTCAGCCCCATGCAAGATATTTGCTCTGGTGTTTTAGCCCAGCTTTCATCCTCCTACATTCTATTTAGACCCACAGTCTGTCACAGGGCTTCCCTGTGGAAATGAGCATTAAGGGCTGTGCTGAATGCTTAGAAAAGTCACCACTGTGCTTATTTTGCATTCACTTTGCACTGGCACAAGCCACCGTGTTTGACAGAGACCGGTGAGGCCCAAAATATTTTCTCCTGTGCAAGGAGTGGACTGATTTAAGATGGCACATTGATCACCTGGGGCTCTAGAGCTCTTTTAGGGGGTAGCTCAGGTAAGTGTCCAGAACAAGTCTCTCCAATAAGCGTTGGCTCCTGCCACAGATACATGTAGGTCTACAGATCTGGATTGTGCAGGCACGTGTCTGGCTTTCAGAGACACTGACCTCCTTTGGCTTCAGGTGTTCTGAAAAAAACAGAGAGGATGTGACAAAGCTATGATATAAAAGCCATTCCTGAATATCTGTCTGCAGGTTTGCAGGGTTCCCCTCTTTGAATTAGTGAAGATGAAGTATTTTTTTGAAAATGAATTACACAGTACAAGATCAAATATGTAGAAATATATTGCAAGAAGTCCTATTCAGAAGTATATAAAGAAGGAATACAATTAATCAGCCAAAATATCAATACCCAGTCCTGCAGAGAGGGGTAATTATACTCTTAATTACTTCCCCAGCTGCCTGGCTCGTCACTTCTGTGTGTTGTCTAAAACTACAGAACTCTTGAATCTGATATTCTTAATCATGTTGCGGTTATTAGACTTGCGTGTTTAAAGCCAAATTTAATGTCAACTGGAGACCCAACACTAACATTTGTTACTTACTTGGATATTTGGTATTAATAAATAAGAAAAAATTGAATTAAGAAATACTTTTAATATGAATGCCATCATGAATGCCGTTTGTTTACATCACATACGCCCTGAGTTAGCCAACGAAATCCAGCTGGTCAGGTTCACTCGCCGACTTTGGTCAGTCTCACTTCTGTTCTCACCTGCTGACACAAGGTCCCAGCGCTTGTTATTCAGCTTTGAAAGGGAGGAGAGGTGAAAAATGGTTTAAAGAGAAATTTAAAAAGATTTCTTACTAGTTCTGCAAATGTTTTTTTAGGAGATAGGGGAAGGAACAAAGTTCCCATCAACTTTAAATAAACTGACTTCATTTCCTAGATCCTGCACATCATGCCGTGCCCAGCCAGACCTTAGGTGACCAGCTGGTTACGGGGAGGCGTGAGGCTTATCAGACGGCTGAAGCATCGCAGGCGGTAAGGAGGGAGAGGCCCTTGACAGATGATACATCCACGAACTCCTCACTCCTCGGCGGAGCTCTGGCTGCGTCACTGGTGTGTATTCGCTTTAGTAGGCAAAGAGTCACCGTCTCTTATTCCTGCGTTCAGGTTTTCTTGGCATGTCAGGATCCATGTCCTCTCCAGACACCCTGTGACTGTAACTTTGAGTGGCAGCACTTGAATTCAGCATGCAGCCCTCGCCTTCGCTGCGCACCCCAACATGTCACAGCCAGGCTCTGCTCTAGCTTCAGGACACATTAGAGTGTGACAGGGGGGAAGAGAAAAGAGAGCTGGGGGCAGTGAGGAAGGGATTTGAGTGGGAAAAGATACTGGCTGGTGTTCATTAATTCTTGAGCTTTACCTGAAAAAATGTAAGAAGTAGTGACCACTACTTTGAAATAAAAGTCAAGTTGTATAAATTCCAACTCTTTTTGCAGCTAAATACATTAATTGCATCGGACAAATATAGATCAAGGCAATTTTTTCATCGAATCAGCTTCCAGAAAGGGTGCAAGCCTTGTAAAAATAAACAGTCACCCTAGATAACATTGCTGTTCAGATGAAGCGAGATGGGCAGGTCAACCGCAGCAGCGTCGTTGAGGTCCTGGTCTTTGGTGCCTTCCCAGAGCACTTCATCTAACTCACTGATGGTGGAAAACCAGAAGCAGCTGAGCAAGGAGCCCTTCTGAAATACGTACAATACAGTTGGACCATCCTAGAAGTTTCTGTGTGGTCATCACAACCCTAAGCACTATTCCATACGGCAAACTAGAGGTCACAAACCAATTTGCAACCTGTTACCATCTACGAATCCTTCGCAGAGCATCTTGTTACATAGAGAACCTCAGCGACTGCGACCCACGATGGACTGAACCGCGCTGTCG
>NW_009258879.1:305735-306705 GCF_000687185.1 Egretta garzetta
TGCGGAAGGGTCCGCAGAGGCGCTGCCGCGGCGCGGGTCCTTTGTTTTGGAGGAGTCGGCAGCGTCTGGCCTGCTGGTTTTTAAGATAGCTGAAGTTTGGGGGTGTTGGTCTCCTATCCCTCCTCGCTTTGGCGGGCCTTCATGAGACCTTTACGCTCATTACCTCGTTATGCTGAGATGTAAGCGACCACAAATTTTGCTATTCTAAGAACAGGTTTTCGGAGACAGGCCTTTAAAGCAGAGAACCTGAGATGTAAAGCAGTGGCTTCTGAGCTTTGCAAGTGCCGAAGGTCACGAGGCGTAGAACTAAACTGTCCGCCTACCTGGTGTGTGCAGCTGCTGTCGTTGACATCACAATACCCAGTGCGTGTAGGTAGTGGGTTGAGGCATCGCTTTCACTGCAGGATTCGATCAGTGAGGAAACTTAAGGAGGCTTCTTGGTGGGCAGAAAGTGAAAGGTATGAACTGAAGGTATAAAGATACGAGTGGAAGTGTAGAGGTGGAGGAGAGTAGCGTAACTACCACTGCATCAGAAGCAGCGTCTGCTGGCCACAAACCTTGAAATCAAATGCTTCTGCAGGATGGAAGCCTGTAGTAACACCCATCTGGATAGCAATGCCCTGAGCCAGTGGAAGAAGGCCCTCCTGAGTTTGGGGAGCAAGTGGCTCTGTCCTTGCTGCTCGCTGCTGGTCCTGTCTTAAGCAGGATTAACATGTTGTAGGTAGCTTCGTGGTTAGTCAACAGGACAGTGTTCCCATTGGTGACTATTCCTTTTTCCATCTGGAAATGTCTGGAGGTGAGGAAAGCCAGGCGTGCTAGCCAGCAGGGTTGTTTCTCTCTTGGTGCTGGGGCCTCTCCCCCCTCTCTTGTCTGGGGACAGTGGGGGCCCCCCAGCTTGCAGAGCTTGCACTGCTCAGCAACTTCCACAGCCTCCCAGGGCTCCTGTGCCAGATCGACAAGTTCATTGGAG
>NW_009258879.1:306764-320770 GCF_000687185.1 Egretta garzetta
CAAACTGAAGATGGAGAAAGACTTTGTGTAGATTTTATGTTGGAAATAAATTGGGACTTCAGACTTTCATGTCATTACAAAAAAAAGGCTTATTTGCCATTAAAAAGGTTGGGGTGCCCCCCATGTACCATATAAAAGTTCTGGGGTTTGTTTTTTTGAGCAGGTCTCTGGCATGGTTTGGGCTCTCTTGCATCTTATTTAACCATAGCTAAAGATCCGATAATTAAAAGCTGCATCTAATTCAGATACAAAATAGAAATAGTTGAACGACTACAGCTTTTCTTCTGTGCATTTAAAGAGGTCCTTTCTTCAGGAAATGGGTTATATCTAGCAAGTCAGCTCCTCTTCTGGTCTGGTGGATGGTTTGGTGCCTGCCCGTAAGCTGCTGGGGGTTGTACTGCAGGTAGGCAAACCGTGTATTAGTATCTTGTCTGGTTTTTCAGATAATTGTTTCTGAGCCATTCAGAAATAACTGGCGTGATAATGTCTTGGGCTGGGTTTCTAGGAATTTCTGCATGGAGGTCTGGAGGAGGAGTCTTCTCTCCCCACCTGCTTCTCCAGTGTGTGTTCCTGATGTGGTGTGTTCTCCTCAGGTGGTTTCATAGCTGTTGTCTTCTAATGAAAGCTGGGCTTTGGGAATTGGAATCGCTCAGTTTAAGCTATTGGGCTCAGGCAAGCTGGCTGAGTGGCCTCCCCTTGATGGACCTGAAGTCTCCTCACCTCTAAAATATGGCTAGTGGTTCTCCCTTATGTCTGTCCTCTAAGGCATTGTGAAAGCTGATTACTGCGCTGTGCTTGGGTACTGCTTGACGAAATGCTACTTATGGAGAAGATAGTACCCTCTTGATGAGGATATGAGTTTCTTGAGAACTATTAGGGGACTCGAGTTAACTCTAGGGCAAGAGAGGGTAGTATTTCAGTATCATCAGTGAGTCTTGTTAAAGTGGTTTGTGGGCAACCAGCTCTCGGTGGCCCTGCTTGAGCAGGGGTTGAACCAGATGACCTCCAGAGGTCCCTTCCCACCTCAACCAGTCTGTGATTCTGTGAACTTGGCACAAGGTTTAATAGTGGATAAACCAGTGAAGATATGTGAAAGAAATGCAAGGTGAAGGTGGCAGGCTAGACGCGATTTGTCAGCACTGCTAGAAAGTGAGTAGTCTGCTATGATTTAAATACTTTTTAAAACTCTTAAAGCACCTAAGCAGTTGAGACACTGGATGTTGTCACAGCACAGTGAGCTGATCCTTTAAGCTTGAATATAAGCTCCAAATTCTTAAAATTGTTCCTTCATGAATTGTTTCTGAGCCATTCAGAAATAACTGGCGTGATAATGTCTTGGGCTGGGTTTCTAGGAATTTCTGCATGGAGGTCTGGAGGAGGAGTCTTCTCTCCCCACCTGCTTCTCCAGTGTGTGTTCCTGATGTGGTGTGTTCTCCTCAGGTGGTTTCATAGCTGTTGTCTTCTAATGAAAGCTGGGCTTTGGGAATTGGAATCGCTCAGTTTAAGCTATTGGGCTCAGGCAAGCTGGCTGAGTGGCCTCCCCTTGATGGACCTGAAGTCTCCTCACCTCTAAAATATGGCTAGTGGTTCTCCCTTATGTCTGTCCTCTAAGGCATTGTGAAAGCTGATTACTGCGCTGTGCTTGGGTACTGCTTGACGAAATGCTACTTATGGAGAAGATAGTACCCTCTTGATGAGGATATGAGTTTCTTGAGAACTATTAGGGGACTCGAGTTAACTCTAGGGCAAGAGAGGGTAGTATTTCAGTATCATCAGTGAGTCTTGTTAAAGTGGTTTGTGGGCAACCAGCTCTCGGTGGCCCTGCT
Organism: Egretta garzetta; assembly: GCF_000687185.1. Classification (NCBI taxonomy): domain Eukaryota; kingdom Metazoa; phylum Chordata; class Aves; order Pelecaniformes; family Ardeidae; genus Egretta; species Egretta garzetta. The sequence continues at coordinate 308,591 of NW_009258879.1, forward strand.
TGAGCAGGGGTTGAACCAGATGACCTCCAGAGGTCCCTTCCCACCTCAACCAGTCTGTGATTCTGTGAACTTGGCACAAGGTTTAATAGTGGATAAACCAGTGAAGATATGTGAAAGAAATGCAAGGTGAAGGTGGCAGGCTAGACGCGATTTGTCAGCACTGCTAGAAAGTGAGTAGTCTGCTATGATTTAAATACTTTTTAAAACTCTTAAAGCACCTAAGCAGTTGAGACACTGGATGTTGTCACAGCACAGTGAGCTGATCCTTTAAGCTTGAATATAAGCTCCAAATTCTTAAAATTGTTCCTTCATCCAAGCATGTTAAAACGGTCACAGAAGGAAAAGGAAAGAAGGAAACGAGTGACTGTATGGAGTTAAATGTCTTTTTTGCAAAATGAAATCTCTTCATACTTTCAGAAGCATTTTATGGTAAAGCAGAACTAGTTGACCTTTTTTATTTGTAAAGCAGAATCCTACTGTTGTACCAAAAGTAAAAAAAACTTGTATCACAATAACACTGAACAGTTTTGATTTGGGACCTAGATCAGCCATGCTGTGTGAAATGCAAACACAGAATAGGTCTATGCCCCACAAAGTTTACATTCTATTAACTTAAATCCAAATTAGATAAGTTCAGAAGTATGCCAACACTCCTAAATGTTTATGCTGTGCAGGAACTCCCCTGGTATGTACCTTATACCCGTGCTGTCGTGGACTTCCATTACACTCTGTGTTGATCCTTGTTTTGGACAGCAGCTTAAGTCTTTAGTCTGGCTCTGGTCACACAAGCATTCCTGTGTGAAAATACGCAGCGAACACCAAGGCATCGAATGAGCTGGGAAGTTTTGTCTGAAACAAGGCACTGCAGTGTGGCATTGTGTTGTGTGCTTTGTTGTGATCAAACGTTATATGAAGGTTAGAGACTTTTCTTCCTTGAGATAATGTATTAGGTTAAAGTATTCAGAATATGAGGTAACTTCAGAGGCTGCTTCTGTTTTTAAATGCGTCAAAGCTAGCAGAAACCAAATATTTCAAATAAGAGGTAATTCTTTTCTCTGAAGGAGCCTCTGAATCTGTGGTGCTGTTTTGTTGCTTATCAGATGTTAACAGTGTTTCTCACTGTGCTTGTTAATTTTGGCAGGTCTTTCTCCTCTACAAAGAAGCTTTGTTGCCAAGATTTACTCTGAAAATGACCTACACTACTGACTGCAGCTGTCTGCAAACGTAGAAGCTGATAAATCGTATCTCCTTCCCTCCCCTGACTTTCCTGTTTCCTGTGGAATTTATACTTCCAAGTATTTTTAAAATTAGACCTCTGTTGAAGACGTTTGGATTACAACTGTGAGCATATCTATGCAAAGAGACAAGCTAGCCTGAGCAATTTTGAGGTATGTATGCCTACTGTGACTTAAAACAAATGGGAAGAAATGACCACCTGGTTATAGGACGAAGAGAACTCTAGGCATGTTTTCTAGATTCAGATTGATCTGCACCATTATTCGTGGTCTTAGCAATGGAATACACGTATGCACAGTGAGACTGTGAGCACCAGAATATCCAGCTGGCTTTGTGTGGAGGGTGGCTTTGTTTGAACCTGCTGTAGTGATACTCAAAAGATTCCTTTCAGAAGAGCTTGTGTTGTATGACCTGAGCCTTCACTGCTCACCCATTCAGTTCTTAAATGCCACCAAGGTCTGTGGAGATTCTCTTCTTCCAAGCATTTGACAGACATTGAATAGTCATTGAAATGCACCTGGGAGGAAACCTGGTTTCTCTGCTTGGTTAGCTAAAGCATTCAGATGAAGTTAGAAGATACTTGCCTTGAATTGGAAAGCATCTGCAAGGCACGCCAGAAAAGTAGGTTTTGCTTGCCTTGCTGTGCACAGGTTGTAGCTCAGTAGTCTTCTTGCTCTCAGAAAGCAGCAGTCTCCTAGGGCAATCTGCCTGTAATGTAGACTAGCAGAGCTGGGTGGGCTTTGCATTGTGACTGTGCAGCTTTGTCCCGCCCAGGGAACAGAAGGTACAGAACCTCAGCTGTTGAAGAAGTGCAGAAATTCGCCAGCTTGCACGACTGTGTTTTACCTTAAGGCTTTTAGCTGTACTTTCACATTGAATTCTAACCTGGAATGAGGAAGTCACCTAACTTCCTCTGCATGGGCTTCGAACAGGCCAGTGTGTGCTGATAACATCTGTTGACTCTCCTTTCGTAAACTGCTTGGATTTGCTTATCTCTTCTGTGATGTAGGTGTTCATGCTAATGCTCCAGGGCAGTGCCGGTCTTCTAAATTAATCATGGGTTGCAGCAAAAGGTAGCCAAACGTATCTCTGTCTTCCAGAAGAGACTGATTATTTATTAGTCCTTTTTTTTTTTTTTTATCAAAAGGGAAAACTAATGTGCTGAAAGTAAATACCTGACTGAATAATTTGAATCATTCAGCATGCTGCATTGCTGTACAGTATGTATTTAGCAGATGCACTTTTCTTAAAACCTTTTATTCATGAGCTCCAGTGATTCAGGCTGAGACAATACTGGAGGCACACAGATCCAACCTACCTACCTGCCTGTCTGGCTTCAGTAGCCTGCTGGTGGTGTTCCTGGAACAGGAGGGCAAAGCGGACTGGGTCTGCAATGGTGGTATAAACTGTAAGGGGCAGTGAGGTGCTGTGGCCAGGAGGATCCTTATCCATACTGCAGTTATTCCTCCCCTCGTCCCCTACAAGCAGAGCTAGGATCAAGGGGTGCGAGCTTGGTAAATTCCTCTTTTGGGAGTGGGCAGAACTTAGTGCGGGGAAACTTTAAACGTGTTCCTCAGGCTAACCTGGGCTGTGGTAGTATACTGAAATATTTGACTTATTGGGCTGTGGTAGTATACTGAAATATTTGACTTATTGGGCTGTGGTAGTATACTGAAAAAACATTGGGCAGGAAAGTGTTCTTGTTTCCTGTGAACTGCTTTAATGAAAACTGGAGAAGTGCACCAGAGCTTCAGGAGTGAAATGGTTTGATGAGCTGCCTGTTACGATCTTAGTGTGTGTTTTAGATAGTGTACCAGGGACTTTGGTTTTGTAACCCAGCTAAGTGCCTTTTTTAGTTGTGTGTAAGTAATTAATGGTCTCAGTAATTCCATCAATTAAAATTGGTGTGCATTTCCCCAAAAAGGTGCTGTTCTGTGAAAACTGAACAATTCTCGCAGTAGCTCTGAAAACCTATAAGAATGTGTAGATTCTGTGTGTCCCTGGCTGTATATCCCTGAGCAAGGTATTAATCTTTATTTCCTTATCTGTGGAATGAGGTTGATGTACCTTTGCAAAACATTCCATTTCATGAAAAGCATCATTTAAGTGTTGTTTGCAATAACTGCAGTTTCATTATTCAAACTCGTGTGACTAAAAGTGCGTCCTAATGTGTCAAGTGGCAAAGAATTTGAGATAATAGAAAGTTTTCTTTTGATATAAAGAAATGGTCTGAAAGGTGAAACTGTGTACATTGGGGAATGTTGCCCTAAAACTGCCCTACAAGGTGTCTAAAAAGTTTCAAGGAACGTTAAAGGACACTGATATGCTGAGACGGATGGTAGTGCCACTGACTCAACTTGTGTGATGGGCTATGATAAGACGTTTGCAGATGCCTACTTATGGTTTATGCAGAGATAAGTTTGGCAAATTTAAATTTTCCTCAGATTTGTGTGAGGTGGTTGGTCGCCCTTAACAAATTCCTTAGTGGCCTGTCTTTGCCGTGGAGTTGTTGGCTGCTATTTTCCTGGAAACTAGTTGCCACGGTGATTATCCTGTTAGGAAGTAAATGTGTTTTTTCTTGATCTCCAGGTATCCTAGTTAGGAGCAAGACTATAGTCTTTTCTGGAGTTGATAGAAGTACTACACCCCCAGAGGCCCAGTGTTTGTAAATCGCTGCCTGGGGGCGAGCGCTGAACAAGCATCGCATGCTTTAGCGGGCTGTCTGGCAAGGTGCACTGCACTTGTCTGTGAGGAGCAGTGAGTGTGCGATACCGTGGGGCTGAGGCTGAGGAATGGTTAAAGTTGGAGAAAGGAAAAAGGAGCAACTTTTGGTCAGGATCTGTTATGACTGAACTTGCCTGATTCAGGCCAGTTATGGCTGACTGCGTGGTAAGGTGAAAGTGTTGGAAAACAGCCCCTTTGAGGTGCGTGATGCTGTGATCCTTGGCCGTGTTGGCTTTCAGTTGGTATAACCTCCAGCTCTGGTCACGAGCGTTCCTGTTGGAGCTGGGGTGATACCTGTGTTGCACCACTGTTTATCAGCCCTGTGAAGCTGGGGCAGAGAGATGTGGTCCCAGCTGAACCTGCCTGAGCCGGTGCTGTGGCATGGGAGCCGCAGCTTGCTGCGAAACCCCTGTACATCTGCCTCCTCGCACTCCTCCAGAAGGAGGTCTCAGAACTGGGATATGCCTGTGTTGTTGCTAGGGTTGATGTGGCTCAGTGACTGTTGATTAACGTTAAATTCTTTGCTGGGGAAGAGCATGAGCTGGAGGTGTGAGCCTTTTCTTAATGGGGAGGGCTTGGTTCGTTTGCATTGAATACCTGTGAGAAGCCTGACCCGCTTGCTCTGCGGAGTGTCCCGGGGTAGAGAAGTGAGGGGTTGTCGTGTGCGGTGGGGATGGGGAGGCTGGGCCTGCTGCTGTTTTCTGGTCCGCCCCCTGCTGGTCACGCCTTCACTCTGGGTGTTGGTTTTCAGATGGTTTGTTGTGCTGAAAGAGTAAGTTTTGGTTCTGGTTTAGCAAAGTCCTTTGAATGCTTCAGGTGCAATTCCAGTTCGTGGGGGGGGAAAAAAAAAATCCAAAGTGGTTTTTGGTTTAGTGTTTGTTTCACTCCTTGATGTTTTCATCTCTAAAAAGAGCCTGTTTTTGTTGAGGCAGTCTAAGAAAACAACAACTGGCATTTAACTTTTTTTTTAAATGCTTGTGTTTTAGCAAACTCATATGGTCTGGCAGTGACCTGCTATTGCTGACCCACCTCTTTTGTGCAAGGTTATCAAGGAAGTGGTAGAATAGCACAGATTTTCTGTTCCCTGGTCATGTTACAGGAGACTTTGAAAAGGTAAGCACGTGTTTCAAAAAGAACGGAACTGTCACTATCTTTAACCTTGTTCAGTTGCTTTGAGGATGGCAGCTTTTAGATGGAGAAGCACTGTGCTCCATTGGCTTCTGAGCCTCCATGCTTTATTCATGAGAGAGGCCGGGAGGTGCCTGTGATCAGTGCAGGAGCTATAGCCTCGCTCCCTCATTAGAAGTCAACTAGCAATCATTTGTTGAACACTCCTAGTTCAATGTTAGCTTCTTACTAGCTCTTGCAGAGAATGGTGAAAGACAGGATTATTTTTGGATGGCACCGTTCTTGGGCTGGCAGAGTAATTTCATCTGCTCCTTCATGAGTAACATAACTGGGCTGCTCCAATACCTCAGGTAGTCTGTATAGTTCTCTATAACGCTGCTGTTCATAGTGTGGTTGTAACATGTGTGTCTGTATCTTAAGCAATACTAAAAAAAGCTACTTGATTTCAAAGTCTACCGTAGAAAGTCAGTACTGCCTCACATCCTGAGAAGTTAGAAAAGCTAAAAGGGAATAGTTGGCTGGAGTGACGTTTCTCCATTTGGAGTAGTTTCCCAGATAGGGGTCTGTGTTACTGATGAGGCGGCGTAAGAAAACTCATGATTTGGAGGCACCCTTGTATTGCAGTTTTGTTGGGGTTTTTTTGTTCTCCCCCCCCAGCCCTCCATGCATTCATGTTGATTCACTGCCTGAGATGTTTTGTCTCCATGCTTTGCATCAGGATTGTGATCGAGTATAGCTGTTGGTCCTGTTATCCCTGACTGGATGGTCTCAAGAGTCGAACCCTGCAGTGCTCGGTGAGGCTGTGCAGCTGATGTGGCAGTCTCATAGAATGACCTTCTCTCCTCTGTGCCTTTGGCACTTAATGCCATGATGTGCCATCAGGTTCTTCTGATTTTTAATGCCTGAAGTGGTGCTCTAAAAGAAATTTGTAAAATGTTCTATAGCAAGGATCATCATAAATTGCAGCTGAATTTATGGATGTCCTTTGGCAGTGGAGAGTAATTGATAGCAACAGTTCAGTGTGAAAAATGGTACTTGCTGAAACTGGGACTTGCTGACCAAATGTCTTAAGTGAGTTTGATCTTAAGTTTCAAAACAGAAATGCTGGAGAAAGAAACCTATTGTGCAATAAAGGCAAAGATTACTAACTTATCCTGTGACCAGATGCAATATTGGTACAACAAATATGTTCATCTTTTACTCTGATGGGTGAAAGTTCATTCCTTGCGGGTTTGGAACTGGCGTTGCTGATTTTTTTTTTTTTTTTTAAATGTTGGAACTCCTGTAAACAGCTGCTATCATAGCCTTTCAGTACCTGTCGTGTAGTTGCATCTCTGCTGCTGAAATTATCTTTGTTCTTCAGCTTTTTTTGTTGGGGATGTCACTACAGTAATGTTTATTGTTGTGGCAAACAGTGCAGCACCTTCAAAATTCTGGTGTAGGTATGGCCCTCTGACAGTGGGAATTGCTAAGGAGGAGCAAACTGAGATCACACTACTGAGCTGCGAACCATCCACCGAGCATCTCCAGAGACCTTGGAGGAGGCAAAGGTGGCAATGAAAGCAAAGCTTAAAGCCACAACATGAAAAGGAAGGCTGACACTCCAAATCTGCGACTGCCCATGCTTGTGAGAGAAATCAAGACTCTGGTGAGCAGGCTGGCTCCTTAACTAGGGTTCCAGGTTTAGGAATTTTCTGACCCCAGTGTGTGAGGGCTAATTTGTTTGAATCTTCATTACCTTCTTTTCTTCCTCTTTTCAGTCTTACCTTTTTTAATCAGCTGGGGAGATGTTCACCTATAAAGATGTTCAAAGGTTTGTGATATTAATGTTTAATTAATGTCCATCTGGAAAAAGTGATGGAAAGAAAGCTTCCAGAGATTTAAAGCTGAAACAATGTAGGAAATATTAATCAGTCTTCTGAAAGTTCTAAGAAATTAGTTGATAACTGAACTATAGTGGGAATTCATTAAAGTTTGGCTTGGGAAATGCTTAATATGATTGAGAATAGGATGGATTATGGGCAGCTTGCAAAAAAAAATATAAATCAAGGGGAAACTTTGAAAGTGAACCACAAGTACCTAGCAAAATATTGTTTTGTCTTCATGTTCAAATGCTCACCAATGCAATCTTGAGAATATTCACTTAAGTAAACCTCAGGCATTTTATGGCTAAATGGACAGACTAATAAGGATTTGTAGGGATTAAATTATCTAGCTGTGGAAAAAAATTAATTCCTATTCTGTAAAAAAAGTCACTGGTTGGTTTCTTCTAGATGGAAACTGTTTTTCCTTAAGCGGCTGCTAAAATTGTACTTTCGGTAACTTTTAAAATTGGGAAGACATGAAGATAGGCAGTTCAAGGAAAGAATGGCTGGCTTTCTTGGTGAGGAACACGGGTTCTTACTCTTTGGGAGGCAGTGATGGATGTTGCCTTCTCGGGACCTCTGGTAGAAAATTTCTGCCTGTCAAGTAGACTGTTCTCTGAAGCTTTAGGTCCTCTGAGCTTGTTACCCCTTTGTGTTTATTGGTATAATTTTCTTTATCTCCAGGACATGCCCCACATCGTAGCAGGTGGTATAGCCCATATGGACCACCCTGTATACGTGCTAGGGGCCCGAGTAGCTGGAAGGCAGGTCTGCAGAAAGCAGCCTGGGAGTTGGTGGATGCCCAAGTTGAACAACAGTTCTGTAAGGAGCCATTAACAGGGGTCTTGCTTGCTTTTGGCTCTGGTTATAAGCCTGCATCTCCTCAGTGCTAGATAAACTTCATCCTTATTTCAAACAAATCTGTTTCCTTTTTGTGCTGCTTTGGGTAAAGATTTTATGGAATTTTTTTTTTCATGTGGACTCTGGCATGAATGTGGGAGGAAACATTCTGATTTTGGCTGAGGCTTTAGATGTATGACTACTTGATTCCCATTGGCAAGCAACTTGTCAAGCCCAATTTCTTTATACCAAAATCACGGAGTTAACTACTGTCTCTGTGCAGTTGGATGTGGAGGTGGATATTGAAGAGCTAGCATATTTGTGTGTGGCTGCTTGGCTGTGGGGTGTTGTGCAATTTGTGTGTGTTCTCTCCAAAAAGGCATAATTAGATCTATTGGAAGGAAAGGACTATAGATGAGCATCAGTATTTTTATTGCTTAAGTCCCTTAAGTGTAGGACTTTACTCCTTTTAAAAGCCTTCTCAAGACTGGTCAGCTAAAATTGAATGTATCTGACCTTGCAGTGAAATATTTGTTAAATCTGTGCCAAGAAAAGTGATTAAAAGTAAATGCGGAACAGTGGTGTATTAAAACTTGCACTAAAATGCTCCCATATTGGTGCACAAGCAATGAAATAAACCTCGGCGTGCTTGGGCTGCTCACGTTCACGTTCAGTGACCAAAGCAGGGAAGTCGCAACTCCGTGTGCTGACAGTTGTGCCCACACCAGCTCCCCTTCCAAATGCACGCTGTTGTGCTGTAACGAGGAGCTGTGGCTGCGCTGGGTTCCTTCCTCAGCACCAGAGAACAGCCTGGCAGCACGCCCACATCCTTCAGGACAGGTACACGTGGCTCCGTGTGGGCTGCGTTCCTGAGGCACATGGGAAACAACAGTTTGCCACTCTTCCTGCCTGGTAGGATACATACGTACTCGGTTGTGTTGTTCCTCATCTCAAGCTGTGCTTGAGCTACCTGAGACTGAGAGAAGTGGCTGTAATGAGTCCAGTCAAAGCCACATTATGCCTGTACCATGTTTCTGTTGGCCACTGGTAGCAGATGCTTAGGAATGAGTGTGGGGTAGTATTTTGACAGAGACTGGGAGGACCTACCAGTAAGTGTTGGCTGGAGGACTCCAAGCAGTGTTTAATGGGCAAGCTGAACATCTTGTTTGTAGCACTGCAGGGAGGGACTTGCTCATGTTTAATTAGAAAAAGAAGAGCGCTTTGCACAAACCAGCCCCAGATTAAGGCCATTACTGGTAAACTAATACAATTTTTTAAGAGTTGCACTTAATTAAAAGCTCCCTTGACTAGCTCACTCAAAGAAATATCAGCAAGGACAATTTTCTTCTGAAGAGCAGGGATGAAACTGTCATATCATGAATATGAAAGACAGCTTGAAAGTGGTAGGGCAGTGCAAGCCATGAGTTTGTTAGTGAATCCTCTTAACCTCTGATCACAATTTGTCTATCTTGCCTGTGTTGTGTCACATTTTAAGCAATGCTAACGCAATGAGCTGCCAGGATTTGGAGCCCGCAAGCAAGTTTTTCCAATGATGCTGGTCTTCAGACTGTAGAGCTTTTTGGGTATCCTTCTCAACAGCGTGGAGGGAACTATTACATGGGATGCATATTGCTGCTTTGAGTCCAAGTTTTATGTCCGTAGGCAGTGGTTAAGGTGCACTTGTTTAGAGCAGATGCGTTCGAGGTCTGGGTTGCGGTATGGGGATGGTTATCAGTATTTTGGATTAGCAGACTTTTCCCCATTTTGGGACTGAATATGGTTTAAGTTAGTCTTTGTAAACTATTTAAAGCCAAACTTCTACTGTGTAACTCATTTGATGCTAAATACTGGTGGGAGACTTTCACATGGCTACTACCAGGAGCACCCGAATCAGTGGGAGAAGAGTTGTGATTTTGCTGAGCCAAATGAAAACTTTCTTTTGATCTGTCTTTTAGTCTCAGTAAGTTGAGTCAACACTTCTGAAAGATCAGAGAGTTAATGCTGGTTTTGAGTCATCAGGGGGAGTGTTTTACCACTCTGTGCCAGGTTAGTTCTACTTTCTCCTTTCACGAGTCATTGTAAATATGATACTTTCCAAAATTCAGGGCTAAAAGCACATGTTAAAATTGCACGGAGCGTGGGTTGGTGGTAGATGATCTCTTTCTTTACAAGACTGCTAATTTAACTTGCTTTAACCCTCTTACAACTCCAAGCCTGGAATAAACCTTTCTTTTAGAACTAATGGTGCTAAATCTTGCCAGCTTCTGGGCTGGCATTGTCACAGATGAAACTGCTAGGAGTTAAAATGAGAAGCCATCTCTTTTTTTCTTCCTGGAGCTTTTAAATCTTAACTTCACAGGCACAGAAACAAAAACCCTCTCCTGCTTTGGACATTTTCTGTTTATAGCAACTGATTTGCTTCACATTTTTATTTTTTTTTTTTTTTTTTTTTTTTTTTTTTTTTTAATGACTGGCATGCCTAAAAGTCCGTCTGTAATGCCTGAAATAGCTGTAGTGTAACCTTTTGTTTTCGCTTGGAAGTGTAATGAAAAATACCTGTATTTCTACTTTGTGGTTCACTTGTTCCTGACATTTGAGTCAGCTTTAACACATTCAAAGTAGCAGCATCTCCTGGCAGACAGGCAGTGAGGATAAGAGCAGCTTTGATCTCTTCCTCTTTGGAGAAGGTCCTGCCAAAATGTTCAGCGTGGCCTAGTAATGTTGGATTTTTCCAGAGGCTGGAGAACCTGATCCAGATAATGCAAATGTTAATAGCAAAAGGGGATAGTAGGAGTGCGACTGACGACAGAAACACTGAGATGCTTCAAGGAATTAACTCTGTTCCAGTGTAAGATTTCTTTAAAGAGGGGCAAGCTAAAAGAATTACTCCTTTTCACCTTTGCATATATGGAATTTGGTGTTCGAAGGTAGGCTTTTACCGTTGCTGTACTACTCTCAACAGGCTCGGTGTAGGCTCCTGCCTGTGAAGGACGTACCTCCATAGCTGGTCCCGGCCACATTAATGGAACAGTTGCCTCTGCTGCAGTGAAATTGGAACTCATTTCTGCTGCTGTATGCCCCTGCAATAATGAAAGCTGATAAAACAGCTTCAAATGGTTTCTTCCAGCAATGAACTGTGGCTTGTTTGGACAAACAGGACTCAGTGCTGAAAGCTGCATTCTAGATGAGACATTGTGAGCGTATATTGCTGTAGCAGTTTTTCCTTGTCATGGTCCACATAACCCTGGAGTTTTCCCCATCTGAGTTAAGAAGGGAGTGCATTGTGCCCATGACCATGTTTTCTTTCTGTTCCTTATGCATTCTCCCGAAACATCACATATCTTAACTTGTCTTCACCCTCTTGCCATCCTCTGGCTGTGGGGCCTTTAGCTTCCCTTTGATTTTCCCCTCAGCTTCAGTGAGTGCCCCTGGGCAGCTGGGATGGACCCCGCCGTTGCCGCCCACTTTGGTTTGTGCACCCGCGAGTGATGTGTCTGTGTCTCCCTTTTCTCTCCCCTGCTAGAGTCCTGGATAATCGCACTGCAATTGCTTGTGATTTTACTGCATGCTGGAGTGTAGAGAGTTAAGTCATATTATTAAACCCCCAAACTAACAAGCAGATCTTCATTGTTTGTCTACTCAGTTTGGGAGCTCAGGCTTAAAATTCTGAGTACATGCAGGCATCTAGTGAAAAATGACTTGTTGCTATTTATAATGTTAGCCAGTACCTCTCTCCTGTAATCATGGTCTACTTGTTCCTTATCTCCATGCAGAGCTCTTTTCATTGTGGAATATTTTGAATATTTGCTTAACACTTCACTCTTTTTCTTTAGAGAAGGTAGTTTCTCTGTTTACAAAATGCTGTATTTGAACTGTGAAAATGAAATTACTTTTGTTTTGATGAGTCCTTGCTGAAGCTGATGTGCTGTTTCTCCAGCTGTTGTGGCTGTAGCTTCAGATAGGAGGTTTTTGATAACACCACTTTGTGCCCTGTCTCTGTACTGCCTCCCTTCTTTAACCTTATCCCAAAGTTGTTATAACCAACTCTGGTCAGATTCTTCCCCCAGTCCTATTTTTCCTTCAAAGCTCAGTTAATTTTTTTGTTTTGGTTCACATCACAGTCCCAGAAACTGCTGTGCCTACAACAACTAAAGTGGTGGTATGTAATGCTGTGGGACTGAAGACAAGGCACAGGGGCAAGAGAGCTTGGGAATTCTTTAAATTGATATTTCTGTCATACCTAGGACCACAGAATCGTTTGGGTTGGAAAAGCCCTTCAAGCTCACCAAGCCCCACCATTCCCCGACCCCTGCCATCCCACCCCCAAACCCTGGCCCTCAGCACCGCCTCTGCCCGGCTGTTAAATCCCCCCAGGGGTGGGGACTCG
>NW_009258879.1:321333-326096 GCF_000687185.1 Egretta garzetta
CTCCTCTGCTCCAGGCTGAACCCCCCCAGCTCCCCCAGCCGCTCCCCAGCAGCCTGGGGCTCCAGACCCCTCCCCAGCTTTGTTGCCCTTCTTTAGGCTTCTTGTGTCGTGGAAGGCCACTGCGCCTGGAGATGGGATGGTCCCTTCAGCTGCCCTCCAGCCAAGCACAGAATTCAGAATATGCAGGCCTCTGGTTTGTAGAGCATGTAAACACGGTTACTACTTCCTTCCCTTTTGCAAAGGGCAGAGGTGATCTTGAGGAAATGCTGCAGTTTGGCTTTCCTTTCAATTTGGTTTTGAAGAGCAGTAGGTGAGGATGTGGCTTTCCTGAAACCGATCACTCAACCAAGTGAAAGTGTCGGCTGCCGGTCAGGTCTTAGCAAACTGCGCAGCTGTAAATGGCAGCCTTGTGTAACCTCTTCCACCGCATACGCGTTCTTGTGGTCGACACAATGTAAAACTGCTAATTTTTAACCCATCTTGTTAAAAAGAAAGACTTGCTAATAGGCGAGTTTCCTTTATCTGTAGTAGAACAGACGGTCTTTATAAGAATTCTTTGTATATACCCAGGTCCATCAAATTTCTTTTTCTTGTAATATACCTGCGGGCTGCACTTTTAATGTTGTCTTTGGACTTTTAAGTACATGCACAAAAAAATTTCTTGAACGTGTGTATGAGAAATGTAATTGTGAATGTTGGCAAGCCAGAAGGCTCTAGTTAAATCTTTCTTTAACCTTGATTTAGCTCTCTTGAAGCACTGGTTTTATGAATTGGAGGGAAAATAGCCTCTGTGTCGCCTTTGCCAGGAAAGGATATTTTTAAAGTGGCTTTGGTAGGTTCTGGATATGGTACTGGACAGTATCTGTCCATAAGCAAGTTGGGAGGTGGCAGCAGTGAGAGATCATGTAGGTATGACATTAACCTTATAAGGGTAAATTTGAAGTTTGGTTCTCTGCTCTAGAAGTCTTACATAACCTTAAGGCAGCTTCTTGACCTTTCTATGTTTGTTTTTTTTCATCTGAAAACTAGGGAAGTAATAGTAATTCAATACAATGTAGGAGCATTCCAAGGGTAAATTCATAGACTGCTCATCTGTTATGGTAATGTAAACCTATAAATGCTTTGTGTAGCTAATAAATTCATTGGGGTGAAGGAAGTGCTTTAAAGATAACCAGTGCTTTATAGAAGGAAGGACACGGTTTAGCTCTGCTAAACCGTGGAACCAGTAGCATTGCCCCACAGTCAGACTGTTACGGAATACCAGCTCTAGATGCACCAGCAGTCTCGTAAGTCTTCTCACAAATCTACAGGTTGCAAGCTATAGAAATATAGCTGAAACATTTTGCTTTGACTTTCATGTGATGATACCAAACCCAGAATGATTATGTATTGGTACCTCTGCATGGTTCTTAGTTTTGGAGAAGCCTTCACCTCTACTTCATAGCTTTGATTCAGACAACAGCATGAACACTGAGTTACTGGAATATTCAGAGACGGGTGGAAAAGATTTCAGTGGCAATTGGTTGTACTGCAAAGCAGTAGAAACACTTCTGAACACCAGTCACTCAACTTTAAGCTACCGTGGTTTCCTAATAAAGAAGGAAAATGGCCTAATCTTTGATATTTATGTCTATAGTCTTTACACTGTGAACTTCACTCGGTTCACTTCATTTTGCAGGAGAACCATTGGTCTTTCTATTCACGGCGGTCAGTGAGCAGTACTTACAGGGCAGCAGTAATTTAGCTGTTGCCCATGGGTGGTATTGAAGATGCTTGGGTTTGATGTACTCAGGAAGAAGTTTCTTAAAAAGTGATTGGAAGGAGAAGGGATCTGTCATTCGTTAAGAGTGTATTTGGTATCTGCTCATCTGTGACTTGAGTGCAGTTTTCTCTTGTCTACAGGATTAGTACTTGAGCTTTCAGGAACAACGAAGTGCATGCGTTAGTCTTGTTGGTCAGCAGTATTAAATATAAAGTTATAAGAAGGAACTGTTTCAACAGGATGTGGATCTGAGAAGAGGCTGATGTTGAAAAACCACCTTCTGGTGTGCCTATGAACATGCTATCCTTGCACAGCAGGAGCGTGTGACCCATTAATGGATGCAGAGGTAGAAATGGTGAATACATTTTGGTGTGCCAAAGCATAACATCTTCTGCTGATGAGCCCTCTGGAATGACTGTTTGTTAATGTGCATGGGAAAGGTGACTTTCACTCTCCTCTTCTGCTCCAGAGAAGAGGAGGACATTGCTTAATACCTTTTGAGTGACCTCAGGGGTCTGCTCCCGCCCCCTCTTCCTTGCAGCACAATCACCCCTAACAAAGGGGTGGATGGACGGTCTAGATCTGTTTAAGGCTTCTGAGGATTCTAGGAGTGGGGTTGTACATCTCATGTTTTCTATGTGCTCAGACATAGTGCCATTTTTGTCTTTAAATAACTTAAAAATCTGAAAAAGCTTTAAAATCTTGTTAAGTTGTTCTTTGGTGATGATTGTGTAATTCATACATAAACACTCTGCCAGCCTCTCATTTTATTAACGGTGTGCCAGAGCCAGTTTTTGTGTTCTTTGGTGTTCAGAAAAGTGGCCTGTGGTTTATTTTGTAAGCTGTGGGACTGCTAAATGACGAACTGATTTATAGTGCACGTGTCAGTTGACTTAATACAGTTGGCTACCTTTATAAAGGCATTCCAAGTGTGGGTTGTTCTTAACCGTTATCTGTGCACGTTGCCTTCAAAGGAACCTGAGTGTTTTAATCCATTATAAAGCATTTCATTAAAGTGCCTTCATCAGTGTTACCCTCAGTGTTTCTCCCCTTCTTCAGCTGGCAGGGTTGTTCCTGTGTTGCATGTAGGAAAACTTTAGGCAGAGAGGCTGACTTGCTCAAGATGTTTTAACAAGACTGACAAAGCGCGTTTAGCCCAGGATGTCCAATCTCTCAGCCTGGACTTCAGCCACCAACCCGCGCTCCTGCTGAGGCCGTGGGGTGAGAATGGAGAGGATAGCGGAGATGGTGTCATGCAGCTCACTCCCTTCTTGACTTCTAGACAATGTTTGGAATAGGTTGGAGGGTTTAGGGAAATCGTTAGGCAGAGATCAGTAAAACCTATTGTTGTCCTTTTATGTTGGTTTTGCACCCTAACAGGCTGTAGGCCTCTTGCTTTGCACTGTGTCCCTTGTTCCTCCCATTAAAGCAGCGGTTTCTCTCCATCTGGCGTGGCCTTTGTCGCTGCACTGAATGGTGTGGACTCCTTACCTGGAGCACGGTAGGTTAATTCAGTGAATTCCCTGGGCATGTCACCTGCATCAGGAGTAGCTGCCTTTGGCCTTTTCCCCTTTCCTAAAGTCTTAGGTGCAGAACCTCAACAGAAATTTGGCTTGCTTTACACATACTTGAAGCTGTCTTCATCCCCCCATCGCCCAGCTGCACGATTTAATGTGCTGAGTCTTTCTGGTTTTGTCTTTCAATTTGCTCTTTCAGCTATATGCTGTTTATGTTCTTCCATAGAGTGCTGTCAGTGTCAGGGTTGTGGCCAGGTGGGGGGCTTTATTCTTATATATATATATATTTATATTTTTTATTTTATATATATAAATATTGTTCCTGTTTTCTCTTTTCCCATCTTACCTATGTTCTTTGCATTTAATTATTTTTGGTATGTCTTTTTCTTCCATTCTTGCCCCAGTTCTCCACTCTGGCTTTTTAAAAGTTATTCTGTTATAATATAGCTAAATAAACCCGTTTCTCCAGGTATCGGGTAGTTATGCCACTATCCGGTCATTTCTCCAGGCATTGGGTAGTTATGCCGCTATCTGGTTGTTCTTTTGGGTCACATTTTTACTCTGTTACTGTTTCTTCCTCTTTGAATGTTTTCCAAACTGCAGCCGCCTTGAATTTCACACCCATTCCGGTTTCTCACAAGTTCCTCTTTCTGACAGGGTTAGCTGTGAACACCCGGAGCTTTCTTCCCTGGTTTGCTTTGCTGCTTTTTGCTCCTGAACAATGATGCTTCTAAAATATCTTAATCCTCCTGTGGATATCAGTCTTGCTTCCCAGTTCCCACAGTGTGTGGTTTGCCAGTGTGGGGCTGTTGCCCCTTGGTCTTCCCTTGCTGAACTGCCTTGATGCAGAATCCGTTTGGGGAGTTTCTGAAAACCATCCACTGAGTTTCTGAAAATAATCTGGGATTTCTCAAACTAAGCTGGGCTGTTTCTTAATAAAAATTATTCTTATCCTGAAGCAACTGGAAATGTTGGGGTTTTTTTGCGAAATAAGAGGAATGGGAAGCATCTCCTAAGCTCCCTGCGAACTGCAAGCTACAGCTCTGATTTGAACTGACCTGTTTATGGACTAGAAGAAATGTGAGCGTTCCTTAGCTAACTGTACTTCAACATTAACATTGAGGGTTCGAGATATTAAAATACAGCATAAATAAGTATTTGAAATATTCTATGAAAAGGCAGAATCTTTTCTGTTTTGTTTAAAATAATTTTTCATCCCTATTTATACAGTTCTGTGTTTCTATCTATAGCAAGTACTCCAGTTGCAGAAAAGTCAGCTCTGAGATGGGTTTCAATGGTAACTTCAGAGTTCATTTTATTTACGAGTAACTGTGGCTTTGAAGGCAGTTCATTAAACCGATGCATTTGGAGTAAACTTTTACTTGAATAAAGTTTAGCTAAAAACTAATGAGCCAAAGTTTTCTCAGACTTCTGATCGTGACCTCAGTTGAAAATTACCGCGTTACGAAGAAAAATGGAAGAGC
>NW_009258879.1:326215-336357 GCF_000687185.1 Egretta garzetta
TAAGTCAGTGGCTCTGCAATAGTGCCAGTACGTGTGCAAGAAAACCCAGAAAGCTAAGAGGGTGTAACTGCAGGGAAATGGAGGAACTTTGATCAGCCCTGTGCAGTAGCTGTGCAAAGTTTAGGGAAAAAAGGAGCTTCTGACAGACAAGGGGAGGCTTGGTTTGTGTGTCAGTGAGGGCTGTGATTCACAGGGGAGAAAATACAAGTAGTTTTCCTGACCTTACATCTCAAAGCTCATCTGTGGACGCTCTGGAAAGCGGACTCTGCAGTATAAAGTCTGGGAATTTGAGTCAAAAGCATCTGCTGACCTGCAGGGCCCTATGGTGCTGTAGGACATATCTACAAAGCCCTCACGGGCAGAAGGTCTTAAAATTCCATAAGTAAAAAATAACATTAAAACTAAAAAAAAAAAGGAAAAAGATGAGTAGCATGGCTATGAAAGTATGTTCGTGGCACCTCGTGTTAACAATACTTCACGCGTTGTGCCTGGTTCTCCACTCCTGCTGTTGTAGGAATATAACTTCTTCTATGTCAAGATCTTTTTCAAAAATGTGTTCATTCATTTGTTTCCAAGTTCTTCAAGTTTGCTGTCATCACTTTCTTCATACTCTAGCATCCCACTGCAGTGGTTCTGATTAACATTTTCTTCATCTCTGCTGTCGTCTCGGAGGTGGGAATCTGACACGCAATAAAGTAGTCAAAATGTCCCAGTTGTGCAGAGTCTTGCAGTATTCTTCTGAGTGCTAATGTATTCGGAAGCTTGTGTCCCTGTTTTCAAGGACTAGTTGAGTAACTGACGACCTTTGGAAAATCTGGGTGATTGAGCCGTGGTTTGGAATAATGTTTGAGTATGGCTAGAGAAATGCAGTCGTTGTACCTGCTCAGCGGTCCTCTTCTCACCCTCTGCTGTGTTCTTGTAGCAAGCGTCTGGCCTTACCCCGGGCTTGTTGCGGAAAAGTGAAGCGGATCCTCAAGATGCCCTCGATATACCCTGGTCCCTCCTTCAGGTGCAGAGAGCAAGGCCAGGAGGTGGCCTCGGCCGCGGTGTGCTTTGCTAGGCTGGGCTCAAACCCTTGAATCCTTCGCGCTCGCTGCCTGGATCCGTTTCCGCGTCTCTGCGTGGAGGGGTTCAGCGTGGTTGCGGTCTGCCACTGCGGTGCGGGGATTATCGCTGCGGGGGACGGGGGCTGGTTGTGTTTTACCCTGGCAGGGGCTGCTGTTACACGTGGTAGCAGTTCAGCCGAGGTGGCCGGAGCTTCCGTGTGAAAGGCACCAAAGGTGCTCGTGTTCCAGAGTGCTCACAATTCTCACGTGCTGTTAGGTGAACTCCAGATAAACCAGAGCAAGCTGTTTGACCTGTGCCCAGAACGCTTGCGTGACTAGATAGGGGGAGAAATAAAATCTGTGTGGAGCAGTCTGGCCTTGCAGGCTGGAGCCCTGAAATCTCCCTGGGCTTCCAGTCCCAAAAGACAATGTTCCTTCACAGGAGCTTCTTGGTTAACTCTGCAAGATTCAGTTTTAACTTCAATTATATTTGTATCCCTTCAGTTATTTGAAAGAGTTTAAAATAGCCCGGTTTTCAGAGGCACGTGCAGTTAAATGGGGAAAAAAAAAGAATCTAGAAGTTGAAACCATGCTCATTTTGTTGTTTTGTGTGCATCTTTCCTCCCATTCCCAGGAATTGCATCTCATACCCGATTTCTTTTGCAGTTTTGTTCAGTGGAGGGACTGCTGTATGTCAGCCATGCTAAAGGGCAAGTGATGGAGGCAAGTACTAGTTTATATATTCAGTTATCTAATACTGTTTTTGCCAGTTTCTCCTTTGAACTGTTTTGTTTCCCAGTGCTGCTGTGAAATAATTGCACAAATGAAGGACTGTATTAGCATGTTCTGGGGCGTAATAATGTTATAACATCTGCTTAGTATGGCTGTATGTATGAAATTGTGCATTTTCTCTGATGTATCGTATCCTCATATGAATAAGAACTGTATGTTTTTGAATTTCATGCTATAAAGTACTCCATTTCCTCCCCCGGACAGAATATAAAGGTTGTTATAAGTGGGGGTGGGGGGGGAAACCAAGCACAAAACTTGGATACTAATGCAAATAAATGTGCTAATTAATTCTTCTGATTCACAGTTCTTCACATTTATGAGTAGTTTTATCCCCAGAAGCAGATATGAGGACAAATTAAGTAGTTTTAAGGATTTTCATACCAGATATGCAATTTGAAAAGCTATTTTCAGGCTCACAACAGACTCATACCAAAATACGAACAGACCGATGACCACAAAGCTCCGTAGAGGAGCCTCTTAAAGATAACGCATCGGTGTGGTTTCAGAGGTTGGTCACAGGACCCAGGGGTAGTAGCGACTGGTTTGTGAGCTAACTGCAGGCTGATCTGTTCCAGGTTGGTTTGTGAACGGACACAGGGCTCACCTAAGCAGGTTAATGGTGGCCAGCAGATAACACATGGCACTCCAGTTAGACTGAGTGGTGTTCTTTAAGATCAGCTGTATTACCAGCGGCAGTCTGCATAGAAAGCCTGCAAGAGAACACAAAGATACTGGTTACAGAGTAGATTGGGCGTCTTTGATGTGAACTGCTGTTCCTCAGTGAGCCCTGAGGCTGAAAAATGAATACTGAGGGAATTAGCTAAAACGAACAAGGCAGTTACGGGTCAGCTGCCAGGCCTGTATTTTACACACCAAGTAATTTTGGGGCTCTTGCTTTTTAGCCAGTGGGGTTTGTTCACTGAACCATTTGGTCTGTTGGACAAAAAGGAAAATCTAGTTTTGCCTTTTTTCCCCCCAAACCTTAAATGGAGTGGAGACCTGCAATTCAACTTGCTGGAAAACCTGGTACATGAGAAAAAAATTAAATACTAAGAAAGTGAGCTCAAAAGTCAAAGCATAATACCAATCACAAAGGCCCTTGGAGTCATTTAGGAAAGTGCTAGGTATGTAAACGTACAAGGTGGGTTGCACACTTTTCTGACTTTGCCACCCAATTTCTGCATGAATATATTTTTCTGGGATGTAGTTTTATTACTTTGCATTTAATGTGTTATTGATTAAACTGGCCAATACATTTAGACTCAATGCTTATGACATGTTCAAAGTACTGAGATAAAATCCCGTATGATTCCAGTGTTTTGCTTTCTGTAAGTACTGAATTTCATCTTGCCTCCAGCTGATAGCAACGACATTTGGAAAAAAAAAAAGAGCGTGAGGCAGCTCTTCTGATATTTTTGGATGCCAATTTGGAAAGCGTTTTGGAATATCTGCTTAACCCATTGTGTCAGATTTCAGATGCACAAAATTGAGAGTGCTCTAATTGTAAGCTCAACACATCATGATGCTGCAGCTGTTTAAAGACAAAAATGAATGCTCTCAAATCCCAAACATATGTTGCATTTCAAATAAAATGTTGGGGTTTTTTAAAGCACAGGCTGCTTTCTGCCAAGATTGAGGTAGACCTCTGTGATCTGGTTTCTGTATTTATAGAAGCCGAATCAAAGCTTTCTCCTGCAAGAAAACAATGATCAGCTTCCGAGCATGTGATCTCATGGTGCTGATGTGAAACTCTTTCAGATGCTGTCTCCCTCCTTCCTTCCGCATTCCTTTGCTGTACTTCTCCAGTAGCGTGTTGCTATATAAGTGCTCAGCTGCAATGCCCTGTAACCAGCTCCTGCCTGAGCCCAGCTGATAGGTAAGGTTGAGATCATTTGGAGAAAAGCTGCGTGCTTCCTCTCTGCTAGAGACTGATACACACGTATATGGTGCTGCTCCCTTTCAGATTGGTTGCTTAATCTACCTTTAAAAAGGCATTTTTGTTTTCTTTGAGAACTATGGACAAGGCTATGCCAATTGAAACCATTTCACTTGCCTGCTCTTGCTCGGAGGCAGATTTTCACATCTGGTTTTCAGTGCCATCAGCGGATGTTGGCAGTAATAAGTGATTTCTTATTTGGAAATGCATAACTGATTTGGAAGTGTTCTGTTTTCTTGCATATATTAAATACTGTGAAGTTAGGCGTTCTACAAGAAAATCAAATGAGGAGAGCAGACATTACGTTTGAAGCGCAAAATACCAGGTCATTGTCAAGGAACAAAATTAATTCTGTGAAAGAGACTAACATGCTCTTCAGAAGTTTAACCTCGTGTTCTGTTTGATATTGTTATGGGCTTGTTCTTAATAAAAACTGGTTTCTCCTTGCTTCTCCCCCCTTTGAACAGCTTTTTTACCTTTCTTGCTTTCCTGTACCCTTTGTGCTGGGCTTTTTCCCCTAGGCAATGAATGACTTGTCCCACACAAGCTTTGGCTTCTGCGTACAGCCTAGATGCGACTAATACCACATGGAGGGACGCTTGGAAAACTGATATGTTTTGTTTTGTTAATGGCATGTTTTGCGCATTGGATTCTTTAACCCACTACTTTCTGCATGGATGTGTAATAACGATTCTTTTGTTTAACATTAGATAAGCATGAGATCACCGTGGCACAGCTGCATGTGTAGTCACTCTTGAAGCAATTGCACACCTAATTGGCTGACAATCTTGGCATTTTTAAAACAAACTTAAGCCTTTTAAAGACAGGGGACGTATTTATGTATGAGTAGTCCAGTAAACCTGTTGGGTGTCATCAATGGAGCCCTCTGGCACTGAACAGTTGTGTGATGACCCTGATCCTGGAGGCAGATACCAAGATCAAGAGACCAAAAAACAACATGAATCAGAGCAAAAATTATCCAAAATAACCCATAATGCTTTGGAGAACATTAATGTGATTGGCCAAGGCTTGAAGCACCTTTTCCAGCATCAGCGCAGGAGGTCATCAGTTTCTCCGCATGATGTTCAGCAAGCCCAGGCTGATCTGGAGCCTGAAATGGATCTGGAAAGCCAAAGCGTCTGTGCTGAAATTGATGGTGTCTCCACCCACCCCACAGCTCTGAACCGGGTGCTTCAGCAGATCAGAGTGCCACCTAAAATGAAGAGAGGGACGAGCCTGCACAGCAGGCGGGGCAAGGCAGATGCCCCGAAAGGAAGCCCGCAGATCAACAGGAGGTCTGCCCAAGATATTCAGACAGGTCGGCCTAGATCGTCATCTACTACAGATGCTCCCACAAACTTGTCCGTGATGGAGATTGCTTCTTCTGTCTATGTAGGTGGAGAGGAGGCCACAGCAGCAGCAGTAAGTTACTCAGATTTACCTTTGGTCTTTATTGTCTCCTTGTATGTTTTCGTAAGACTTTTGAACCTTGTTCTTAAAAGCAAGTTTCTTTCAGCAAACACTAATGCTACTGTGTTCAAAAGTGTCTTCAGTGGTGAAGCAAAGAGTTTAAAAGATGCAAGCATTAGTCACTTTCTCACATGGCAGGTGGCTTATTTTATATGTATTTGATCAGTGAAATGAGAGCTACTTTTGAAACGCATTTGGTTCGTTGGATGGCACACCACAGTCAAACAGGGAGTGATGGGAAGAGCAGCAGCCAGCCTAGTCCTCCTTAGCAGCTGTTCTTTAGCTGCTGCAACAAAACCTCGCATTTACGTAGGTGGCTTTTTTCTTCCCCTCTTGTTTTGTTGTGTATTTTATAAAAGCGAGGAGTTCCAGTTTGAGTGAATGGCGCTGTCGATCTTTTAGGCTGTTGAGAGGCTCTGGGAATGCTGGCTGCAGCCTGCGACTGAACTGCAATGCCAGGTTGGCTGAGTCTGATCTAGGTCAGCCTGGCTGCTGTGCTGATACAGGGTCGCTGCTGTCTCTCTCAGTTTGTCTGCCCTGCGTGGAAAAAGCGTTCACTGAAATGACAGTCTGTCATGTGTGCTTGCAAAGCTGCACATACTGGCTTGTTGATGATACCAAGAAGTAGTGTTTGTCTTACCATGTCTCCTCTTTGCCAGATCAATTTAGTTGGAGCCCTCCGTTTTTTGAAAAACTCGGTTTCTGATTTAACTTCAGCTATAACCTATATTTTCCTAAAATTCTTTGCAGGCTTGTTCATTGGAGGACAAACCCTTTGATAAAGATAGGAAGCATTGTGAAACTGATTTCTGGTTTGTATGCTCTTAACTAAAGAGGGTCTGACCATGACTCTTGGACCAAGGGAAACAATCCTGCAAGTGTTTGATGCTGTTGAGACAGCACAGTCCTGAAGCTTATGTAGGTTTTTCGTTATGAGATTTTTTTTCTTGTATAGTACAGTTTCTTTGATGTTGGCTAGATGATGATGGGCTGGGGCTGAATAAGATCTCCTCAGTCATCTGTAGGTTGCCTCACCTTCCTTGCCTCTGCAGCAAGATTGTTCCCTTGTTGCGCATTATTTTCCTCCACTTGAAACCTACTTTGAAATACTCCAAGTGAAAACCTTTTCAGAGTATTTGGCGGTATAATATGCTTTCGTTGTATTTCCCTGATAGCCATCCCAAAATTGGCATATCTTGCATTTAGATGGTAATTATAAAGCATTAGCATAAATTACAATATAATTCTAAGGCAGGGAGTAAAGTTTCCTCTTGGGAGAAGTGTTGAAGGAGTCTGCCTGGAGCTCTACCTGAGGTTTTTGTTTCTTGCCAACAGTTAAAAGAGTAGAAATAGTAATAATGTCATTAGGAAAAGTGTTCGCTCTCTTAGGGTGGGTTAAATTTGCAGTTGAGCCATGCCAGTTCAGGTTTATTTGCTTACAGGCTCTCTTTTCATTGGGAGTGAACTCAGGATCTTTGTTTCAGGAGAGTTTTGAGGAAAGTTGATAGTTTTCAGAGTTTGAACCCAAATCCAGCAACTTAAGTTTATGAAGCAAACTCTGATTTGTTGGATTAAAACTGTGGTTCCTTTACTTTGTGTATGAGCAGGGAGATAGAACAGGCCTAAGTGCGTTAGGTGGGTAATATGGGAAAAGACCTGGAACAAGGTGTCCTTTCTCCCAGCTATGTCAGCTCATCTGGTGAAACGTTACCACCTTCGCCTGGATCAGTGGTCTCCAAAGTGAGGCGTATTCAAGACAATCCATTGGACTGTGGGAAGAAAATAGGTTTTGTACCATTAATAAGTAAAATATTTTTTTTGAAATAACGTTTGATTTATCCCTCTTTTCCTTCTTAATTTCTATTTTTGTGTATGTTTTATAATGTACATAATTGATTAGTTCAGTAGCACATGTATATAGTTTATTTATAAATATACACATATTGGCAGTCCATGCTCAGAAATCTTTTGCTGATAGGGATGAGCAATCAAAGTTTGGAAACCACTGGCCTGGATGAATTGGATCACTTGGCAGGAGTGACTGGAAAAATGAGAACCAGTAATCTGATAGTAACTGCATTCTGTCACAGTATCTGCTATGCGTGGGAACAAACTTAGGAGTGGATTTTTGGTAGATATGGGCTTTGATTACTGAGAAGCAGCAACTGTAGCCATTCTTCCTATCGAGAAGCATATTTTCTTCCATTATTTTACCAACTTCACTGGCATGTGGTTTTATCAGGTTTTCGTGCAAGGCCAAGATGAACTAGAAAGAAGCAGAAATAAATACTTTAATCTAAATGGATTTGTGATGGACAAAATGTCCAGCAGAGTTGGTCACTGCCAAAATGACTGTCCTAGAGGGTTGGTTGCACTGAAGAATATGTATGTGTATGTCGGGGCCCCGGGCGCACTCCCCGGCTTCTAGGAGTCCATCCGCCTGCCTGCAGGGTCAGCTGGCTGGTAGGAGCTGTCATGAAGGAGGTTGTGTGGTCTCAGCAAGGGCCTGCAACTGCTCCTCTGGGAGCTGCTTTTAAGCTGAGACTCTTGCGCTCTCAGTTGATCTGAACTCAGACCCATGGACTGACATCCCAGATGAACATTGGACCTCTCTGGTGATCCAGATGCTCGGCTGGACCCCGTTGCCACCCTCGGACCCCATTGAGAGGGCACCACCCGCAGCTTGCCCAGATCTCAGCTGCTATGGAGAATGAGACCTAAAATTAGGTGGGGATGCTAGTCTCAATCACTCGTAAAGAAATTGTGCCACACCTGCCTGTTACCTGTTACTACCTTTTGTCTTTCAGCAGGTAGTCTGTACGAGGGGGAGAAGAGTTTGATGGGAGAGTTGGGTTCTTTCTTTTCCTAGGAAATTTGGCCAAGTCCAGGTGACGTACCCCATTTTCTCTCCCAAGAGCTGGTAACAGCACTGTCTCATAACGTGGCACGAGAATTAAAAGAGTTATTCAGGAGATCAGTGCAACCCTACACCTCAAAACATGGGGATTTCTATTTCCCCCCCCTCAAGAGCTGGAAGGACCAAGACTTCTGCAGTATTGCTATGAAATCTGCATCATTTTGGGAGCTGTAATAGTCATGTGAGCTACCCTTGACCTAGGAAAAATTGGAAAATACAAATGCTGGTTTTTTCGTGAAGGACAGACTTGTCCGTTCGATACTCTACGAAAAGCACCATGTGTGTTTTAATGTTAACATAATGTCTTGCAATTATTCCAATCTGAGACGTGTTCTCTTAGCTGTGGCACTTGTTTGAGGGTATTAGATTTAGAGTCTGTTGATTCCACTCGAAGTTACAAATCAATGGTAGACAACTTGCAGGCTAAGTGCGGATGATTATACAGCTTTAAATAACATGTGACAGTTTTTACTGTCTTTACAGTATTAAGACATAATGCATTTAAAAATCAACTACACGTAAATTTTAAATCATGGATATGATTACTAGCAGAGCTTGGTTTATGTTTCAGGGAGATCAGGAACGCATGGTGCAGCCCTTTGTTAAATCAACTTTATAAGAGACATCCGTGGTTTTGGCATTTTACGACCTAGCTCAGCGTCAGCCTGCCGCACTTGCCTTGCTAAATTGCTAAAGCTATAACTCTTTGGTCAACAACTTGTATTGCAGAATTAGTGACAACACAATTCAAATGATGGAGTCAGGGAAGGGCCAGGTAAAATCTGAAATTATTGGAGCAAACTTATGCTACAGAGATGAAGTGTGGACTCGAACGTTAAACACTGTCTTTCAATTACAAGACATCTGAAGTTTTTCACACAGTGTTACTTTAACCCTAAATTTTCCTAATTTATTTAATCTCATTGAGAAATATTTAATGAAGCTTAAGAAATAATTTCTCTAGAGTATCTGGCAGATAATATTGGGTGATCAGGGTTGAGAGTCCCTTGGACCCTTGGGTTCTGCTCAAGCTGGTGTGGATGTGTATAGAGCAAAGCCCCACTTGATTCCTCTGTTTCCTATTCCCTTTCTCAAGACTTTCCCTGTTTGTCTCCTTCAGCTCTTTGTGAGCTTATCTTTTAAATAAGTTTGTTAGCTTTTTTTTTTTACTGAAACTCTACCAATGTAATTTCCTTGGTTTTGGTGTGCGCTGATGGCAGTGAAGAAATGCTGACTCGCCTTGCCTCAGCAAGGAGTGTTTCTCTGAAATTCTTTAAGAATTTCATAAAGCCAACTATAATTAGAAAACTGTCACTGAGCTACAGCACCGATCCATCTGTTGCGACCATACGGGCTATACAAGCTACGAGGATGGTATGGGGTTTGCGTGCAAGGTTCTGGTAGCGGGGGGGCTACAGGGGTGGCTTCTGTGAGAAGCTGCCAGGAGCTTCCCCCATGTCCGATGGAGCCAATGTCAGTGGGCTCCAAGATGGACCCGCTGCTGGCCAAGGCTGAGCACATCAGCGGCAGCGGTAACACCTCTGGGATAATGTGTTTAAGAAAGGGGGAAAAACCCTGTACAATGGCAGCCAGAGAGGAGTGCGGATATGTGAGCGGAGCAGCCCTGCAGCCCCCAGGCCGGTGCAGCAGGAGGGCAGGAGGAGCTGCAGGCGCCGGAGCAGAGATTCATCTGCAGCCCACAGTGAGGCCAGCTGTGCCCCTGCAGCCCAGGGAGGCCCATGGGGGAGCAATAATGACAAAAACTGCATAACATCAAGCCACATAGTCCTCATTTTTCTGATTCATGTCTTTCATCATGATTTGATTTGCTGGCACGCCCCGCTGCCGTGATGTAGCCTATTTCTGTCTGCAGTAGATGTCTGCCATCTCTTACGGAGCTCTTCTGCCCCCATCAGATACTTGGTGGCAAACTCCCCCCACCGTTGCACAGGCGTTAGTCTCTGATGCTGTGGTTGGTGCT
>NW_009258879.1:336377-339024 GCF_000687185.1 Egretta garzetta
TTTTCCCTTCTTGCTTTATTTTCCTCCCAGCGTTCAGGTTTCTGTCATTTAGAAAAAGTGATGTACACTTCCCCTTGTAATGATTTTGTTGTTGCACTATGGTACCTTGGAATGAGTGGCGATAGGTTCTGTTAGTAAGACAGCATCCCGTAGCTACTAGATCATGCTGCACAGGGTCGGTGGTGGTTAAGTCTAAAAATTTGCCTGTGACTGCAGAAGATATTGCTACATGTAGGTATAGGAAGTCAGCAGACTTGGATTGCTGAGATATTAGCGTTCAGTTATATTTTATTAGAGGCTTGTAAAAATTGCCAGTGCTTCTTACTGGAACAGCAGGAACTTTACCTATTGCGACTGTATTTGTGAAGCGTGGATGAGCAAGAGCCCTTGTGCTTCTGTCTGGAGTTTACTACTGAAGTTTAAGACCCGATAAACACATCCAGACTATTTCTGTATCTTCCATTTTTTGCAGAGTCAAGCCATGAGCTCCATCCTTCTGTGTGAGGTGAGGCTTCACAGTGATTTAAGTTTATGCTCAACTCTGCCTACGTAAATGCTGTTCTGAGCCTAACTAACACTTGCGATTTGTTTGCTCAGTTGGCCCTGCTGGAAACTCTTACGCTTGCTTTTTAACACCAGGTGCTGTATCTGAGATACAGTTGGGAGAAAGGAAAAGCCCCTCGTCTCTCTCAGCATGGCCCTGTCGATGAGGTAAATGGCAAAAGTGAAAAAGAACTTTTGCAGTTAGATTCCTTGGGGTGCTCAGAAACTCAGGCCACACCAGCGTGGGGCAGCGGTGAAAGGCCAGGACTCCTCAGACCAGGAAAGACCTGAAGCAGGTCTTGGAGCCTGCGCTCTCCAACCTGCTCCTCAGAGTGCCCTCGTGGGGACAAAGTTTCCCGTGCCTCTGGTGTGCACAGGAGCTGGGTGCGACCAGGGAAGGAGGCTGGACAGATATGGTGCTGGCATCTTCTGGTCTCATCTCTATTCTGTCTTTGTTTAAATTTCTGAAAGCCCTCATCTACTGCCATGCTCTGATCCTATCACCATTTCTTTCTCTCTCTTTTGTTGTTGTTGTTGTTGTTGTTGTGTTGTTGTTGTTGTTGTTGTTTTTACTGGTGTCTTTGTTCCAACTGTGTGAGCCAGACTGAAGTCATCTTTCTTCACGTGCTGGGCACAATCTTATAGTTTATACTGCATTGTTAAATATGCCTAGAGTCAATGTCTATCTGTCGCTCCAGATCCAGAGTTTCTGGCGTGCCACAGAGTTGTCATTGGGCTTCATTCTGCCCTTTCCAGGAGGTTCCTCTTTCTCCAGCCTGCTTATTTCACCTGACAGGGTCAGTTTTCAGCCATCTCCGGATGAGATCCACCTACACTTCCCATTCATGCTTATAACCCCCTTGCATCCCCCACACTAAACACGCTGCCAGGACGTTTAGGAGGTTGATTTCCTCAAATTATTGTGATGTTAGCCCAAGAGGGTTTGGTTTGGTTCATTTGGACTTTTTTTTCTTCTCCCCATGTTTTATGTGTGGATGCTGCAAAGTTTGGAGTCAAGAGTCTTTATTTCTTTGTTCTGCGAAGCCCCTGGAACAGGGCCGGGGCTCGGCGAGGTGGCGTTCCCTGGGCAATCGGGTCTGACGGAAGCGTTCAGTGCGTTGTCGCTGCTGCTTGCAAAGGCAGAGGAGCCACCTGCTCTGAGTGCTGGTACAGTTTAGAAGAAGTTCTCTTACCATACAAACAAAAGCATAATAAAATCTCGTCTGTATCTTTACAGCAGCAGTTTATGTGAAGAACAGGGCTAAGTGTGGGGCAGCTTCGGAGTTTATTGAGGGGTGGGATGGGCCTTCCCAGGTAAACTGGAGAACTGTGGTGCTGTTGTAACTTTGCTTGTAAATAGGTTGATGTTGTAAGTGTTAACTTGCCTATGTGTGGTTCTCCAAAACAGTGCATACTGGGTGAGCCTGATTCTGTGTGGTGCTGAGATCCTCTGTTCCAAGAGCAAATGAAGGACATGGAATGCTTTGTGGTGTAAAGGAAAGGAAATTCATAATAATCCTCTGCCCACAAAATACTTTTAGTTCTCAGTGTTGTTCCATTCTCTGTTCTCTCAGTTTCCTGTTGAAATGGAAGGGCAAAATGTTATCCCAAACCCAGGCTGGATTTGTTCTAACACCTCATTTATATACGTTTGCATGTGTAATAGTCCTGCATGTTGTCAGGCTTCGTAGAGAAGCTGAGAAATGAGATTGTCATAGCATGGAAAATAACGTAATAATTAAAATCTTACAGAGATACTTCACTTGGTCTCGTATTTCAAGCAGTCAATATTTCAATATTTTTGCATAAATCTGTTCTTGTAGAGGCAGCCTGCTGAGCTGAGAAATCAGGATTGTGGTGCTTTGGAAATGCTTGAGCCTGCATGGGTCCCATCTTGGCTTACTGTACTTCCAGAGCTTTTTGTGGGGTGATGAATTTCATGTGAAGACATGGACAAACAGAACGATACGCAGGTTCCAGAGGTACAACAGTGGCGGTACTTTGTGCCTGCATAAACTTTTATCAGTGCCACGAAGGTAACGACAGTGCCCAGCGGCTGCACTGCTTGCAGCCCGTGCCTCTGCCCTTCTTTTTGGGGGTGGCT
>NW_009258879.1:339072-347190 GCF_000687185.1 Egretta garzetta
GCGCGTGCTGTGCTTGCAGCCAGTGCCTCTGCTGTTAGTTCTGGTGATGGCTACCGGCAGGCTGAGGTTCACTTTCACGGAGGCAGGGATTTTGGAATGGTGTCCTGCTCCCTTCCCTGCTGGCAGGGAGAAGTGGGGCAATGAACAGTCAAGGCAAGTGTTACCCTGAAGCCTTACCATAATTTTAGTGGAAAAGCAAATGCTTCAGGCACTTTCAGGCAATAACTATGCTGGCAGTTCTGAGCGGCCACCTTGCAGAAGGTGCTGTGCTGTGACCTGGGTAGGCCTTTCCCTCGGGACAGGGGAGGAGTGATGCTTGATGCATCCATTTCATCTGCCTCCCTCCCGGTTCATTGTTACAGCCTCCTGTTTGACATTTGAAACATTATTGGCACACTGCATCTGGATAATAAATATACTTTAACCAGTCATTTTCTTTAGGTTAGATGAGCAGTGTGCAGAGCAGAAGCGTGGCAGCCAGCCAGTAGGTGACCAAAAAGGTAACAGTGGGATATGGGAGGAATAAAGTCAGGATTACCTCAAAGAAACAAAACCATTAAGAGTGTTAAAATAATGGAATGGGAAAATTGGAGGAAATCACACTCTCTTTAATTGAAAGAAGAATAAAAGACTTCTACTAGAAGGACTGGGTGTTGTATAGACTTCCACGCTGGAATTGTGAAGCCTTTTGACATTGTTAGGGTTTCATGGAAAAAATACAGAATCAATATTACTGAAATAGAAATCATTACAAACGTGCAACACC
This sequence comes from Egretta garzetta, assembly GCF_000687185.1. Lineage (NCBI taxonomy): Eukaryota > Metazoa > Chordata > Aves > Pelecaniformes > Ardeidae > Egretta > Egretta garzetta. Next base: position 339,839 of record NW_009258879.1, read on the forward strand.
TTGGGTTTTTTACTGCTGAGATCCTTACATGGTTTGCTGCCATCTGGACTTAGGCGCCAACCTGGTGTTAGAGCAGGGTGGTAGTGAGGTCAGTCTATTCATTCAGGGTTTCTGTGGGGTGAATTGTTTTGGAACCTTTGGTGGAAGCCCTTGGCTGACACCTGGTGTCACTGAGGTGGCAGACCAACCTGAATTAATTTAGTAGACGATCGTTTAGTGGATTTGCAGCTCTTTGCCTCCATAGGCCCAAACATTCCCAGGTTGCCATTTGGTTGCCTCAGGGTTACAGGATCGATAGGAAAAAGGATTTGCTGTCCTGCGGCGAGATCCCCGCAGGGCGCCAGATAAGGCACCAGCTCACTCCACTTCTGCTGCGTCCTGATGGGACCAACTGTGTCCTCATCCTCTTCCCAGTTTTGATGATCAGTTTTCATAAATACTTCAAATATCTTTGGATTTTGGTTAACAGCTTAAATCTATATTCTGTTACTGTCCACACTTTAAAAAATGACTACATCTACTTCTGGAATAACAGTTTCCAGTCTTCAGTTTGCAGATTCCTCAATATTTTCCAGTGATGATGTTGACCCCGTGAGCATCAAAAGCCTACTAACAGTAAGCTTGCTTTTCTTAGTCACTTCTAATGACTCTTTTCAAGTAGTCACACTGGTCTACAAACTACACGTTAACATAAACAAGGTGGCACGTTCAACTGTGCCGCCCTTGCGGTATGTGTAGCAGAGCTGTGGAAGAACGAACAGTTTCACTCCAACTATACATAGTCCTTTAAAGCAGCAATTTATTTGCCAGAAACACTTTTCACAAATTCTTTTGTCCTAAACACCATGCAGCATACCTGGGACAACCACCAGTGAAAAGCGAAAAGGTGGAGTTTGTCATGACATTAGAACTGCGTGGGAAGTCCACTGTGGCTGTAAACAGTATCTTAGAGCTGTCAAAGATGACTTGGGCTTTAACCCACTTCCCAAAAGAACAAGCAATCTTCTTAACATCATGCTGTAGTGTTTGCTCTCCCATTTAACTTACCTAGGTGGTAAAAACTCTTGAGGTTTTTTTCATAACCGATCCTGAATAAAACATTTTGTATCTTTGGCTGTAAAGGACTGCTTTTATACTGGAAATAATATTTGTCGTATAAACAGATCAGGTTAGTCACAAATCAGACACATGATTTTACTTCCAGTAGCTGCGACAGAGTCATGCTGAAGCAGCACTGAGCTGGCAGAGTCACTGCAGCAGGAAAGCTGTCATTCATTTGGGAGGGTGAAGCCCGAGTTACCTGTACTCTGACAGCGAGGCGTACAAGAACCCGGATGGACTGGTGTACGAGGAGCATTTTGGGACAACAGTAATACATTCTCTCTCTTAAAACCGGTGCTGCAGACGCCTGGAGCTGCAGACGTGGGTTTCCAGCAGATGCGAATGGGCAGCTGCGTGCTGCACGTAAGCATGACCAGTGCAGCTCCAGCCCTCGCGGCAGCCAGCGCTGTCCTCCTCCTCCTGCAGCAGGAAAGCACGGGGACGGGGATGGGCTGTTTGCATCTTGCAACAGGACGAGATACTGGCAGGTCACTGTAATGCCTTAGCTGCAGATTGAGGTAGGTCAGGAGTGGGCTGGGGATTGTTTCACAAGCTCAGAAATTAATTCTCAGTTGCTTAATTGCTCTGAAAGGCTGTGCTGTACCAGGCGCTGCTTTTCCCTGGCTCCTAACAGTAACCTTTGTGAAGCACAAGACTGGTGTTAGGCTCAAGTCTTGTTTATGGACAAAGAGGATGCACGTTATGTGTAAGGAGAGCCAAGAATTTAATGTTAGTACAATGGAAGTCTTAAGGGTCTCATCAGTCCAGATCTAACTGTTGGAGAAAAAATAAAAAATAATAATGCTGTTAAAATCATTATACACACACTTCTTGGTGTATAACCCCTTTCTTTGGGTAATGCTTATCCTTCCACTGCTCCTCTGTGTCCTACAGCTGGTGATTCCATTCTGGTCAGGGTGGAGGTGATGGGTATTGCAGCAGATTGTCAATGTCTGGAGTCCTTCACTGGTGGGAATTCGGTGCCCAGGCTGGTGGTTCCTTCTTCCTTGCCCTAGGATAGACTTGGGGTATTTTCTTATGTGTTTGCAAACACATGTTTAGACCTCTCTCTTTCTTTATTGGTCTGCAGCTCTGCCTGCATCCAAATTTACCATGTATGGTGCCTTTTTGCCTTTTCTGTATATCGCGTACTGTTTCTTTGTCCATCTGTCCCTCCTTTTACCCCTGCCCCTCAACGGCTCCTGCAGCTCCACATCTACTTTCCTTTAACTGACCATTGGCAAGCTGCTTATAGCTGGGAGGTTTCCAACGCCAAGTCTGTGCCCCATCTCTTATCAACCCGTGCCTGCACTCCTCTGTGTTGCATCCTGCGTCTCCGCTTGCCGCAGCCCCTCCTGCTGCGATACAGGCCTGTGTTTCATTACACTACGTCAGTCCTATGGAGCTGTAAGCGTCTTGTTCCATGTAGAACGCCTGCTTGCTGCTGCTGTCTGTAGAACTATGGTCGCACCTCATGACGGTAAACACGAGTGAAGCAGATGAGCCATGGACGCCTGGTCAGTTGGGGAAGTTGCTGTCACAGCTAAACCAAATGAAACGAAGCTGCGAGCGGGTCAAGAACAGTTCTGACAGTGTAAGCCTTGGTCCTGAGCCTTGCGAGCTCAGCACGAAGCCTGTGGCATGTGTCTGGCGATGGCAGTGCTGCGTCACGGGGCTACATAGTCACTGTGGGAGCTCTAAAGCTCTCTTTTTTTGTTTAACTGGTAATACCTAAATACCTAGTTCCATGGCAACTCAGAAACATTTAAAGTCATGTCTAATTGTAGGATTGACTGGGATATAGATGTATCTTATTTATAATCATTTTTGCAAAGTTGTCACGAGTGTTTTCTGAAGCTTCCTGGGACTGCTGTTCTGCAGTAATTCTAACCATTATTCAGCTGGAAATTAATGTTAAAATGATAAAACTTCATCATTTCCCTTGCAGTAGCCCCTACAGCTCCATTTGCTATTTTTTGGGTAGGAAGAAGAGGGTGTCGGGGAGCAGAGGTACGAGTGGTATCACCACATTTCTGCCAGGGTGCTCATCATCAGCAGGGCTCGTGGCATTGCTGTTTGTGTGCAGTTTGCAGCCAGAGATCCTGAATAAAAGGGCTAGTGTAGTCTCACGACGTGCAGGAAGGAAGGAGATCTTACTGGGGTATGTTCAAGTATTTTACAAAGATGGGAAGGACATGACTTTACTGATAGGAAGAGGAGAGTTGCTGTACTCGGGCAGCAAATTGGTGCTAGCCAGGAACAGAAATATGGTCCCTGCTAAAACTTTTAACCCGAAGTAATTTTTACTTCCAGTTTTAAAAAAGCTAATATATATCTAGGCAGTGCTATGTACATGTCCCACTTTCTGCCAGCATTGAACGTATACAGGACGGGTGAGGCTTGCCCAAAGACAGCCAACCTAAAAAGCAGGGGCCAAGGAAGCCTGACTCGCAGGGTCGGGCACTCGCCTGCTGCGGCAGGGGCCCCCGCTGGCCTGGGAGCCCAGGCGCTGGGCTCGGGGAAGTCGGCTTCTATCTTCTGCTCAATCATTAACTTCATTTGTGAACTTGGTTGTTTCTGTGTTGCTGTTTGAGACTTGCTTAATGGGGATGACATCTGTTATATATGAGTGGTTTGGTGGTCCTTAAACGTGAAGGGCTTTGACAGGAACAGGTCCGTGAGGGGGTTTGGTGGAGGTGCAGGTACGGTGGTTACTGACAGCCCCTGGGGGCCGTCTCCTTCGTCCTCCGCCACCTTGCCACCCTGCCACTCACACAGGGTGGCTCCTCCAAAGCCAAGCCCAACCAGGCCTGTGGAAGGTGCCTTCGGCAGCAGCGCTTCAGTCAACAGAGGGAGCTGTGACTTCTCTGAAAATGGATGCAGAAACAGCTCACTGGATCCGTCCTGAAAATGGGAGTGGTTGGAACCGCTCAGTTGGCCTTCGGAGATACCCTTATCGTCCCTGCAACAGTCGAGAGAGAGACTTATCACGACGACGAAATCAAACGTTTTCTGGAAAATGCAAGTGATTATGAAAGTAGTTTAATTTAAATAAGCCAGAAGAAAAAATTTAAACGCTTTCCATGAATCTAACTTTGTTTTCCTAAAGCAACTTACACCTGTTATATGACAGGTCCTTCTGTAAGAGGTTATCAGTAAGATACCTACCTGTTAATTTAAATTTGTAAAGTATTGATTTGACTTTCATATACATATATTTCTGCTAACCTTAGCTAATGCTAAAAATAATATCAAAAAAGCCTGCTAAAACCCATGAATTTGATGTATAAGTAAAAAGCTGTAGAATATCTCAATGAGAGGGATATTAAAACAAAAAAATCAATTCTTACTGACCATTTTTAAAAAGAAAAGTGGCTACAAGACATCTTGTAGTGAAGTAAATTAATTCTAATTGTGTTTTATGTTCTCATGAAAGGAAAACAGGCAGAGGCACTAGTTCACTAGGTCAAGCTCACTTTAAATTTGAAAATAGAATTTGGTGGCTTTTACTAAAATCTGAATTTTCTCCATCCTGAATGTGGTAACAAAATAGTTTTTCTTGTTTGGAGAGCAGGCTTAGAGTTTGGGAGAGGGACTGTGTAGAAATGAGAGGCGTGGGTGGCACGCTGCTCTTTTCATGGAAAGCGTCAGTGAATTTCCAGCGCTGCTAAGTTACTTTTTTAGGCTTACCCCCAAGGTCACAGTAATGTCCTCTCTGAAAAGAGGGACAAACAGGACAGTCTCAGCCGCTACTGGGGCTGTGTCCCACTGGCCCCTCTCAAGCCGTACAGACCCGGACGGGTCGAGCTGCGTGGGAAGCGTGGCGGGTGCCGCAGCCCTGTCTCTGGGGCGCCTGTGTTCGAGGTTGGGCACGTGAGCCTCGGCAGGTTGTTCTGCTGAGCACCCTCCGCGGGAGGAAGGGACGTCGCGCTCCGGGGAAGCCAGGAGGAGCACGGAGGAGGCACCGGTGGCTGTTCCAGTTGTGGACAACTCTTCACCCCCAGGGATGCGAGTGCCTTGCTTTTGTTCGGCTGTAGGTTGTGGAGAGCAGCAAATTGGCCCTGGGAGAGCCAGTGACAAAACTGGTGGTGAAAGGGGGGTGCTCCTGGCACTGCATCGTACTCAGTCAAAGAGATTGCTGTTCTTTTCAAGGAATAGCAGTGTGATGGATAAATGGTACGGATGCCTGAGCGAGTTTGTTTAATAAAAATTGTAACCAAAGCTTTTTTTAAGAAAAAAATCTGTCAATGCACACGCAGACAGAGGTGCCGATGTGAGCAGGAGGCTGCTGGGCATTGTGTTGGCATTGGGAAGAGCCAGTGTGCAGCACGGCCCTGCGCTGCGTAAGGCTGATCTGCACAGAGCCTCGTCAGAGCCCTCTGAAAGGACCTGAATGAGCCAACTCCGTGCACAGCAGCAGCACTTGATCACTTGAGCGTATCAGCATTTGGTCACTTCAGTGTGTTTTCTCAGTCTGACTGAAATCTCAATGTTTTTGTAATTTTTAAAAATCTCAAATTGCTAAATGGTTGCTGGCTAGGATTGTCTTGACTGCTCCTTGTAATTAAAAGTCCCGTGTCTCCTGCAGCCAGCCAGAAGCCTTCATGCTGCTGACCCAGAGCTCGTCTGCTTTTTTTTTAACGTTCTCCTTCCCTAAGTTCAACTCGTGGTGTTTCTATCACAAGAGGAGCAAATGGAGTTTTTGGCCTGACTGTGTAGGGGTGCTGCTCTGAACAGAACAAGGGGGGTGTTTCACCACGGAGGTGGCCGCATGTTGCAGTGTGGATGGATTCACATGAAAGCGATGTGACACTGAAGCAGTAGCTGGCAGCAGTGTCCCTTGTAATCCTGGTGTCTGCGGAATGAGACCTTCATTTGGCTTCAAGCCTTGCCCACGTGGGGACAAGTTCCCAGACCTGCAGTCGTGCAGTGGGGTAATTCCGAGCCTCCCACCAAGTTAAGGCAGTGCTGCCGTCAGGGTCCCCGCCTTTGTTTCTGCTGGGGTTGATTACACAGCACGTGCTGGCTTTTATGCTCCTTCTGGCTAGACTTGCTGGCAAAGCTCTTAACAGGGCCCTACATCCTACTGCAAGCATTCTGGACTTGTGTAAGCTAGGAGAAGAGAGTATACTCTCTTGCACAAACCTTGATTGCGCCATCGTTGTTTAACATAGAAGTGCTGCTACTAAGTTTTTACTGTTTCAGCAGATTATTATAACAAACCCCTGCAATTTATTTAAAGAAAAAAAAAAGGGTCAGGGAGAAAATGTTGATTTCTTCAGGAGGACAAGGCTTCTTGAAGTTTTAAAACCGTAAAGGTGGTACTTTGGGTGGAAATACATTAAAACTATGGACGCCTAATGTGTGGCTGTTATGTTGATAAATGACACTGGAGTGTCTATACACACGGGATAGATACAAAACTTTTCCTCATTTTTCCACCCTTCCTTCCCTTTCATTTACACAACATACTGTTTGTTGTTTATAACCGCATTTTATACCAGTTTGCATATAGGATCCTTTCTGCTACTTCACTACTTTTACTTTTCAATATTTGCTAAATATTCAGATGCAGTTGATTGTCTGTATGTTATGCATTTATCTACACTTACACATCTGTATATACCTTCAGACGTTTGGTATGTCCAAATCTCTCACACCTTTAGTCTGTGGCTTTGGAAGTACTATGTATTGTAGGCAGCTTTGGAAGTGTGAGCGTGATGAGCACGCATTTTGAATGGTTAAAGTGAATTGTGTTCCTGAATAGAGAGAGAAGAATTCACCAATTAATCTGTTGCACAGGAATGAATTGCTGTAGGAAGGTAAAACGAGGAAACAAAGAGTTATGATAGCCCAGCAAAAGGGAGCTAAGGAGCAAAGACACGTGTGTCTGTGTAAGAGTTGGAGCCGTTCATTAACTGCGCAGATCAGAAAAATCAGTTTGGAAATGCTGAGTGTGAGGCCTCGGCTGCAGAGGCAAGCGAGAATGTCGCTATCACCAGTTTTCCTAATCCACCAGTTCCATCTCGGTCTGATGTGGATTAAGTTTCAGCCAGCTGGCTCCTTTCCCTTATCTGTATCTCTGTCTCGCCCAGACTCTGAGCCGTGCAGCCTGATGGGGAGAAGAGATTTGGGTGTCTGTGAATGACCTGAGGCCCTGTGTGTCCACAGTGTTGGACAGAGGAGGTACCAGGTAGTCCCTGGGACTTCTGACACGGAGCCCTGAGGACGGGAGGGTGATTACCCAGAGC
>NW_009258879.1:347574-351821 GCF_000687185.1 Egretta garzetta
TGCTGACAAGCCTGGTGGCCTCGACAGCAGTGTGTGGCAGCTTTCCAGAGAGCAAGACTGTGCAAGATGGCATAGATTTCCTGCAGTAGGAATGGAATGATGTGTGCAAGGCTTCTGAATATAGTCAAACTGCAGAGCAAGAAGAACTGACCCAGTTCAGAGAGGAGAACGATGCAGCTGCTGGATGCAGGATCTCCTGAGCATCTGCTATGTGCTCTGTCAGCACCAGGAGGTTTTTCTAGTGTCTCAGTCCCATCCGTTTCCTTTGCGGATGGCTCTACATGATCATTACAAAATTGAGGCCCGGTAAATAGGTAAGGTACAATCTATGTATTCCCAAGAAAAGTGACCATTTTGAAAAGGAGTCCAAGCTCTGGCAGGGAACACTTCTCTGTACAGACCACATTTCTGCATTTTGGCACCTCTGAGTTACCACTGACAGGGCAGAATGCTACCAAATAGTGCTCTCAGGTCACAGCTGGGGCTTTCAGTGCTGAAGTGGGCATCCATAGATGTTACTTTTGGATGATGGTTGTAAAATAAACACCTCTGTTGAATCTTTTTGTAACTTTCCCATCAAGTTCTATTTATGGAACCGTGCTGACCCTTCTCATAACCCTTCATGGCCCAACCCTGTCTCTAGCCTCCAAGGCATTTGATGACTTTAAAAATAGGCTAAACCCACTTTTCCTTAACAAGGCAAATATTCTGGCCTAAGTCACCTTCATTTTTCTAAAAGACTATGCGACCATGCACGGCAGCAAAGTGCACTTTGACGGTACATACCATAGGGAGTCACTTTGTATGGAGTCAGTGCACAACTGACTTCTAACAGCCGGGTGCATGCCATTGCCATAGCATGCCATGGGACCCAGCTCCCTTGGTGTGTCGTAGCTGGAGCATGCTGTGGGATCCTTTTGGCCATTGTGCCAGGGCTTCCTTCCGATGGAAACTAAGGAGAGTGCTGGTGAGCAGTGGAGTTCAGGATAATCCGGCCTTGCCGTGATATGGAGTCAAAACTCAGCTGGGACACGCTCTGGCCCCAAGATTTGGGAGCTGTCTCTGATTCTGATAATTTTGCTCGTAGACTAGAGTTATTCAGAAAATATTTTCCTGTGTAGGTAATTCCATGTACTGAAGGGATCAATGCTATAGCCATTTAAATGGAATGCAAAAAGGAGCCCTCCCTTTTGGATTCATGTTGCAATTCTGTGTCTGTGTTTGAGTTGTACTGCAAAAACTGTACTTGATGTGTAAGTTCTCAGAACAAATGCTGAGGATGCAGACAAACGTTATTCAAGTACGTGGGCCCCCAGTCATTTAACAGTGGATGGATAAATTAGCAGAAAGGAAACAAAAGCATGTAGTTTTGGAGGTGTTCAGCATCAAACCAGACATTTCCTGATTTCAGCAGCTGTTCTGAAGCAGCTGGAACCTACTTTGCAGTATAGGGTACATCTTCAGTTAAGTTCAGGTCTCGCCCGTTTGCCTTCTCTGTCAGCCCAAACACCTACTGACCGTTCAGTACGTGGCACTGCTCAGGGTGTTGTGTTCTGCTGTCACTCAGATGTGCAATCTCCCTACCTTGTTGTGAGCCTAAAGGTCAAGTCACTTGTCTGGTGGAGTCATCCAGTGCCTTTCTGTAGTTTTCCATTATATGCCCAGAAAACTTCCAGTATTTCCCTGTGAAAGAACACTATGGTGGATCTGTTCACTGCAGCTCACGATGCTGAGGTAGTCGCCATCAGGTCCCAGCTGTACGCAGCACATGTGGTACCCTAGGCAAACAGGTCTGCGTTTGCATCACGGGTGCTCAGGCTCTGGTTGACTGAGTCTGCAACAGTGATGCAGTTATAAATTTTTTTCAAATTCTAATTTTTTACTTGCAGTATCAAATCCTTTTAAATTTCCTGCTGCTTTAAAGTTTCAGGATATGCCCAACACGTGAAAGGAAACACGGCAAATTACTGTTGATCCATTGTGCCCCTCACCTCTGTACGAGATGGTGCGCCACATTGCAGCAGCAGGCTGGTGGTACTGAAAATAAAGTACACGTGCTTTGCCTTTGAGCAGAGGAACGGCCGTATCAGCTGCTGAGATACGGGGGTGCTCAGTGTCCCTTTGTAGGAGAAGGCACCAGCAGTGTGAATGATCAGGTCTAGCTGTTAGAAAGGTCTTCGTGCTGCTTGGAAGTGTCATTTTCTCCTACAATGTCCAGGACGATACCTGTGTTCACCATGCAGCAACTCCAGCTCAGCTTTTTACACCTCATTGTCTTCCATGCCGGACAGAACCCAGCTGACGGGGTGTTCACCAGGCGTGAATCACCGTAGCAGTGAAACTCAAACTTGCTATTGACCCCTGGGTGTAAAGATAAACAGGGACCGAGAGCCATGAGGATCGTCAGCTTGCAGAACAAATACACCTGCAAGTCAGGCACTGAATTCTATCAGGATTAACAAAAATCTAAGGGAAGTGCTACAGGAGTTGCACCTAGCATCTATGAAGCCTGCCTGCTGACTTGAGCCTTCTGCACGGCCTGTGGTCATTTCTACAAAAGTTTTGTGTCTTCTCGCATGGTGACTGAAGGCGAACCTTGCTCTTGAACCCTGTTTGCGTGTGTTACAGCGGGATGCACCCTTCTCCACGCAGGGGGCAAATTTTACAGAAGGGTACTTTGGGGTAGGATCTGGTGGTCTGAACTCCCAGCCCTTTTCTAGTACGCTACTTTAACACAGACACGAAGTCTGGAAACTCGGTGTCTTTGCGTAAGCCATCACTGTTAAACTACGTAGGGGTGTGGGTAACCGCCTCGAGTAGCCTCACCATCCCGTTTCTATGGCTCATATCTTCCCCACCGCTTGTGGCATGGTTGCGTCATCTCTCATATTTATGTGGTGTAGTACTGGGGCTAGAAGGGACATTTGGGAATTACAGAGCTGAAAGTGACGTTTTACTGCAATTCTCAAACAGTTGGCATTTGCAGAGGTTCACGCTTGCTGAGTTCAGGATGATGCTTTGCAACCAGCCTCCCCACTTCTTTCAAACAGAATTGTAGAAAATCTCCACCAATTTTCAGGTGTCCGACTCTCTGGATTGCACCCAAATCCAGATATAATGCATGTGCAAGGGCTTGTATGCCAGTTTCAAAATTCTGTGTAAGAGGAGGAATAGAGAATGCAGGATATGCCTTTAACCTTCCTATTTATTATTGAATATAAAAAGAAGCGGGAAAGCATTCCTGTTGGCTTTTGTGCTATGGAATTTCACATCTGTTCAAAGTATCATTATTTTTTGTTCAAATGTACTTGGAGGTTTTCACTTTCAGCACTACCTTACCACTTTGGTGGATCGTGGTGGGAATGCTCCTGCCATGAGTGCACTGCAGAACGGCTCGGCGTGAGGTGAGAACTCTGTACGACATGCAGAGCAGGAGCGTGCAAGTGCTTTTAAATTGGAGGAACAGAAAGAAATAACAGCAAAATTGCATCCAGGAGGCGATTACAGAAGGGCTTGGAAATAAAATCCTAAGATAGTCCAAAGTGAAAATGCTGAGACAGGACTATGTGAGAAATTGAATTACTTGCAGAGATGTTGAGCTCCGCATTGTGTCTGGGGTTTTTGGTTTCCCTCCTCCTTTATCCTGGCAGGTGCCTGAGCCAATTCATTGAGATCTGGACCTTTGTCTGAATGGCGCAAACTGGAAATGCACGTGTCCTTGCTGCTGGTTTCTCTGAAACCCCTTAGAGCATTGCTGCAGATATTGCAGCAAACTGATGGAGTCCTCCAATCCCCTTTTCTGCATGAGGATAGTACCGTGTCCGTCACTCACACACGCTGTGAGGGGAGAAAGAACAACGTAAGGGTTCAAAAGCCACTCTTATCAAGGCATTTGAAGAAATGAAGGTATACCCGACTTGTTTACCATCATTGCGTATTTGTGGGGGGAAGAGAGAAATATTTTCTTCAAGTATTTTCTAGTGATTACAACAGGGCCTTCTGCGCCGATTCCCATGGAAGAACTAAACCTCGCGCGAAGGCAACCCCAGGGCTGCGCTGGGCGGCCGGTGGAGCCTGCCCCGCTCCGTGACGTTTTCCTCTGCGTCCCTTTCGGCGCACGGTGCCTGCGTGACCTCGGAGTTGTAGCTCGCTCCTTCCGCACCCTTGGGTGGCTGGGAGCCGCCTTCTTCTCCTGCTGTACAAATACCGGCATGGGGCGATGTCCCCGTTAAACAGCAGGCGTAGGA
>NW_009258879.1:353320-362237 GCF_000687185.1 Egretta garzetta
CAGCGCTGCTGCTAACGCGGCGTTTAAGAACAAAGGAGTTGCTGTGAACAGGTTTGGCTGTACAGTAATTACAAGTGTTCTAATTCATTTCAAGAAGCTGCTCTAGAGGAGAGAGTAGCTAATCCATGTGGTCTTGCACTTTTGTCACCGAATCAACTTAATGCGTGTAGCTTGAAAAACATTTGGAAAAATCAGTCCATGGATAAAAGCGGGGCTGTGTAGCACATACAGGTGAGGACGCTGCTATACAGAGCTGCCAGCACGGCCCCGTTCTTGCACCTAACCATTCCCGTGGAGCAGACTTGGCTCTGGATATAGGAATTACAGTATTAATTAGCCACTTAAATGCGAGGCTGAATTTTCACTTTGCATTTATGCTTCCCCCTGCCCCGCGTGTGTGTTTGTAAAGGTTTTAAAATGCATTCATCACAATTTTAAAATGCCATTATCAGCATTTAAAATAGGTCAGAATTCACATCCTGCAGACTGTCTTGAGAAAAGCTATGGCTTTGCAGTAAGTTGGTGTCTTTCTTAATTATTTGTGATTTTTTTGAGTATCTCCTCATCTTAAAGAAACTGATGTGGCCATTTCAAGGGGGTGTGGAAAAGTGAAACTTGCATCTTTTAACGGTTTACCTTGTTCCATGTTCGCAAGCAGGAGTCTCCACAGGCGCTACAGAGTTTAATCATCCCCTCAGAAGAGACTTGGTCTGGTTAGGAATGAACTTCCTATCTAAGCTCTGTTTATATGGGGCAGCCAAAATAGCTTCAAATGAATTTCTTTGGGAATTCCATTTTAATTCTTGTTTAGCGAGGCGGGCAGGGGGAGTTGGAAGAATGTTTACGCTGATTTTTTACTACAGGAGAACTGTTTCAGATTTGTTTTTCTAGCTCTCCATTCTTGTGTTGTCTGACACAACTGTGTCTTGCACTGAATTGGCTCTGGTGGTGGCAAGCCTGCTTTAACCAGTTGTCTGGCCTTGATGGCTTCTTAACTTCTTTGTTTCAATTGCAAAAGACGCACAACTTTCACAGTGTGATGAACCGAAGGAAACGAGAGAGCTTGGTCTGTAATGACCAAAATAAAAAGTGTAGTTGCAGGAAGGAACAATCAAACCGGATTGCGTTGATCTGGGTTTGGATGTAGGGTGAGAACGTCATCTCCCTGCCTGCTCGCCGCTCTTTAGGATGGGACTGGGAAGTCCCTTTGTGTTTGAGTCCTTGGGGCGGGGGGAGGGGGCACCGAATGGGGTTATAAAGCACTCTGGTATCTACTGGAGGGAAACTATAGAAAAGACAAGGAATTTTGCTACTACATTTATCAGCCAGAACATGATGACTGCCAGACTGTATAAAATAAAGCAGTATTTTATTAACATTTCTTGTACAAAAATCTCGGTTCTTTCATGGTTGCTGACTTAGACTTCAAAGTTGGCAAAGGTCTATGTAGGACCTGGAGCACCTGCTCCCAGGGTGTGTTCGCTTCTTGACATTATTCAGTGGAGTGCCTGCGTTACGCATCTGCAAGGTCAAAATTCCAGTTTCTAACCGTGTCTAATGGCGGAGGCTTCAAACAGAATGTGACTGTGCAGATTTGAGAGCTACAAACTGAAAAATGCTGTCACCAGTGCATATAAACATGAGCAAAGAAAACATAGGACTTTGTGCAGGAAGGAAAGACACGGCTTCGTGTACAGGGTTTACCCCCAAATGTCCGCCTGCCCTTTCCAACAGGGCTATTTGCACTGCAGCCGATCCTTCAAGCTCTCCCAGTCGCTGTCTTCCTTCTGTGGATGGGGTTAATGCCTTTCTCTTATTTACATCATGCCTGTCAAATTTTGAGTTGCTGTCTTGGGGAGAGCTGTATAAGCACTTAGCTGATAGTAACTTAGGAAACGTTTGCATTTGGTAACCCACTTGTATCGGGACTTTCAGAAAGTTTTACACAGACTTATTTACCTTCAAGTGTTACTTCTTACTCTGCCTATCCCAAATCAGTATTTAGTGTTTGTGGGTTACTGCTTGGAGGCTGTGTTAGTTTGCCAACTTAAATGTGTGTAACTATTAAAAGTTTGAGTCATAAATTACTGTGCCTTTGCTGTTAAGACTTAAATGCAAAACACTTGATGGCTTTTGGGTTGGTTCAACAAATGACTTCCCCAGACCAAACTCCAACTGTTCACTTTGTCTGTCAGTCCCCCCATCCCCCTGCCCCTTTCTGCCTCCTCCTCCCGAAGTATCCAAAGTGTTTTGGGTTGAATTGCTCTCCATCTTGCCCTGCTTTGAAATCCTTGGAGGGCCTGTGATTACTGTCACCCCAGGCTTCAAGAAGTGCTGTGCTATGTTTAGTTGGGGAATCCCCTCACTCTTGGAAGTGACAGTACAAAACTGTATCCAGCTTTCACTCAGCTTGACTTTGTCCAGGTGCTTTAGCTGGGTTTATGGAAGGAAAATAACAGAGATAAATGGAGCTGCATTTGAGGAAGTTTCTCTAAGTTAAAACATATACCCTTTCCTTTAAGGGTCCTCTTCTCCCAGAAGAGATTCAGCTGAGCCAAACAGTGCTTTCATATGTGGCTCAAGTTTTGACTGGTAAAGGCCACGTTCGATTTAAAGAAAGAAAAAGCCAAAAAGAAGTAGTTTTTTATGAACCGTGATGGTACTGAGTTTGTTTAACCAGCACGCTAAACATTTCAGACTCCACTGTTTTGCTCTTAAATACCACATGGGTTTCTTAGCGTCTGAACTGCCTCTGCGTTGTCACTGCTGTGGATTGAGTTTATTTTGGGGAGAGGAACTTCAGTGGATTATGCTGAAATAGCCTTGGAATACTTTAACGTGAGCTCCAAGGGGTTCCTGCCGGAGGAAGGCGCTAAGGCTGCGGCGGGCGCAGGGGCTGTTGTGCTGCCGGCAGCCTGCGCTGCTCCCCGGTACAGGCAGGGTTCCCACCCGCAGAGCCGCCTCTGTCCCGAGGAGAGAAGGTCCCTAAAGGAGCTTGTAATGCGAAATAAAATTGCTTTGTCCCCTCTGGTCAGTAAAACACTTACCCAGGAAGTTGGAAGGAGAGTGACAGGATACTTCTGAGCTCCAGGGCCCATCGTCGTGCGATGCTTCGCGTCTATCAGTGTTCTATGAGGAGAAGCTGTGTTTATTGATAAGATCCACTACTTGGAGGTGCTCAGCTCTTCAGAATTTTTTCTTATCTGGAGTAAGCTCATTTTTACAGCAGCGTGTTTTATTGGATAAACCCTTGCCAAATGTCCAGGAACAGCAGGCTGTGCTAGCCACTTTTATCAGGGCAGAGGTCTCCTAAAACTCAATATTCAAAGGAGAATTCATGTTTAGCAAAGCTATGGTGATGATTCCGCTTTTATAGCTAAAATGGTCAAAAGGTGGATGCCTCTGTTTGGCCTACTTGATTTTTATGATATATAGTATCAAAAATCCTAGCTATGTTCAGAGTGCATCTCCTCACTATTAAAATACATTAAATAATAGCTCTCATGGAGTTCTCAATAAAACCCTTCATAGAGCTGCTACCTAATACAGCTTGGCTGCAGTTAATAGTGGGGGAGAGTGAGAAGCAAGAGGAGCATTTGGAAATCTGATGCATTTCAACTCTATTCTCACATGTAACAGAGCAGCACACAGTTTTCCCACGGCGCTTCAAATTCTGCACTGCTCGCAGCGTTAAAGCAACATCTGCAGCGTGGCTGAGCGGAGCTGGCTGGCTGGTGCGGTCTGTTGGGACCTTTGAGGGGTAGAAGGACACATAAGTACCACATCCGTTGCTCAATGGCAGATTACCTTTAGATTACCTTTAGATTACCTTTAGATTACCTTTAGATTACCTTTTTCCCGTGGTAGGTGTGCTGCAGCTTGAAGCAACTTGCTGTTTGGGGAACCGATGGGAGGTCGCTCACCTTCACAGCCGTCTCTCTGGCGTGCTGCAAGCCTGTCCCTGGCACACCTCGCCGTAACTCATGCCGTGCGCTGCCTCGGGTCAAGCAGGGGACTAGCTTGTCGCTGTCTGTACGGGCAGTTACGCAGACGTTTCCAGGTGCTCCTAATGGAAAGGCAGGTTTGCTTGTGTTGGCCGTTCTGAGTGCCCTGCTGTGGACGAGCTACCTGGAGCATCTCAATGCGTTACCCCTCATGTTATTTAGTTTTGAATCTGTTCCTGCCTGGATACTTTGTCAGGTTTGCTGGGCAAAAGGCTTGTCTCGACAAAGCTGGGAGGTGGTGGGATGCAAACAGGTCTCCAAGAGTTGCTGGCCATGCTGGTATTGAATGAGTACTGGCAGTGATTAGGAATACCAGGAATTTTTCTAGGCAAGATGCGCTCCTCAAGAAGGGAATGAGCTTCCACTGCATCATCTTGCTTGTAGGAACGTGTGGGGAAATGTTGCAGAGCTATCACCATATTACAAAAGGAAAATGAGCTTCTGGCACTCTGTTTTAAGAAGTGGGAGTAACGGATTTCATGAGGAGCTTGTCCTGTCTCAGCGTAACATGAATGCCATGACAGTGCAGAAGTAAAATAGACTTGAAGCCTCTTCCCACACTGGTAGCAGGGTTTGTGAGCCTGCACCTGCAGAGACACTAGAGGTAGGGCTAGGGACTGCTCTCCATGAAAAAAGCATTACTAGCAGTCCAAAGAATTACCTGTATATGTGCCAGCTGGGGGCCTGGTGAACTGCATGTGATGGCTTATTTCCAAATAGTCTTATGATGTTAAAGGATGTAAACACAGACTACAGATGGAATGCAGCTTACATAAATGCATCTTTCCTTTTAATAATGAAATTCCACAGCTCGTGGCAGTTTGCTTTGCAGAACATCATCATACTTTGTAATGGGTGCTTACGGAGGGCTGGGTAGCAATAACAATTGGAATTTCCTACCAGCAGTGATCAAAGGAAGCATTACAAGTGTTGGCATCCTAACGCTGAATTAGTTACCTTCAGGGGTCCTTTGTAGAGATTGGGGCTTGTGCAGTATTTGCCCCTCTCCCCTCAATTCCCTGGGATAAACCATCTGGCTTCTTCCTTGGCCAGTGTTGCTTCAGAGGCAGAGAAGAGTTTGCTCTCATTTTGCAAATTTTTCCATTATGGGTGTGACAGTCAATGATACAAATGCCTGTGTAAACTAGGTCCTTTTCAGAAGGGCCTTTACGGTGGAGGAAGGCCTCAGAAGTCTATGGGAAATGAAATAGCAGGAGCAAGAGAACTTGAGTGATTCCAACATTCACGTGACATCCTGTTTGGGACTCCCTGTCTTGACAATGGTGCAACAACAATCTCCAAAATAATTCTCATCAGAGATAAATTGTAAACACTTGCGTTTGGTGAGCAAAGAAACGGACAGTAGAGATTTCATTTAGAGGAGTTTGGTTGTTCAGAGATGGGATTTGCCTGGTCTGCCGGTGAGATCTGCTCAGTTTTCCCGAAGGCATCCTTTGGAGGAGGCTATGTCTGCTGTGAGTCGAGAGTTGCAGTCTTGCTCCTACCAGACCATAATGCATCTTGATACACTTCTATGATGAGCACCTGATTTGAATAATAAAAGTTCTAGATTATCTTTTCACACCATGAATTTAATATTTGCGATTATATTTAAGATAAAATGACAGCTAGTAGGGCGCCTCCATGAGTTACCTCTCCATTGAACTGACTTCTGCCTTTGCGGCTGTTATTCCAGCTTCCCTCAAGGTAAGCACAGTCTATGTTTCAAGAAGAGAAGGATGCTCAGCACGGTGTGGTTTTGACGATAGACTTTTCCCCCCCACCCTTGCCTTGGCCTCGTGTGCCTGGCGCCTTGGGTTATAAAGAGCCCACCATTGCGCGGTCCATTTCCCACCCCTGCCCACACCCTGCGACTGGTAGGGCTGGTGCCCCCCGCTTGTCGGCGCAGCTTGGCTTCGCTCCCTCCAGGCTCCGGCCACGGGTGCTGCTCTGCAGCCTCCCCGGGCCGGGCTCTTTCTTGACAAGTGTCCGCACTTTTGCAGGGGGTGGTTTGGTGTTTTGAAGTTTGGTTTGCTGGGATACTAAGGGATGACAGAACGGACTTTTCCCCTGGCCTCTGTAGCCGTCACTCTCATCCCCTCAGCCCTCTGGGGTTCGTAAGAACACAGGACACTTTCTCTTCCCATCAGCTGTAGTTACTGGATGACCTGTTGTTTCATGGGAAAATTCACAGCCCCACAGTGTGTTAGCTCTTTAATTAAAGAGCAGAGGACAGGAGTGTTCCATGGTGATTACCAATTAGCAGAACCTTGCAAGTGAAGTTTCTTGTCTGCTCTTTGTTTATTATTTTAAAATGTGGCTTCATGTCTTTTGTGTCTTACAAAATGCTTGTTTTTTCCAGCCCCGATTTAGGTGTTAACAATAAGTAAAATACTAACCTCAGTGCTGCATCCTTGCAGTCTGACCCTTCTTGTGTTTGGATTGAATCTTTCCGTCCCATCCTTAAACAGGTCTTCCAGGTTCTAAAACCATTCTCCCTGCAAAATTCACAAGAGGAAATAGGGGTCAATCCAGTCAAATAACTTGGTCCATACTGATATTAAGTAGATTTTAAATCAATGGAAGTTTCTGTTGGTGTGCAGTCAGTGATGTCGTATGTGCAGTTCAGGCTGCTCTGGAGGCGGTTTGTCAGAATAGCCCATCTTTTCAAGACAGAAATTAATTTGTTTGAAAACATCGTCCAAGTTCCAGGAGACTTTGATAGACATTGACAGGAAAACTAAAGGAGCAAGGCCTGGGTTTTGTTTTGGTTTTTTTTTTAAACTTAAGATGCAGTTTGGATACCACTGAGATCAACGGGTATCTGAATAGGGAATTCAACTTGGAAAACATTCGCTCCTTGAGCTGTGAGCTCTGAGGCTGTTTGAAATAGGAAAAATGGCGAAGGAGATGAAGCAGGGTTCTAATCCATCAGAGAATTGCTTTACAAGAGAAAATTGTGTTTAGATTTGAAATCAGAGTAATAAAATGTTTCCTCAACACGTTATGAGTGCTGTCATTTGACTCTTCAGGGCCTTCAAAGGGCCCGTACTTGGCACGAATGGAGGCCAAGGGGAATGCAAACTGAAGTTTTGCTACAAGGGTTTTATTTGTGGTTTCTTTCTTGAGTGCTGTTGGTAAACACTCAACTACAGAAAAGTCTTTTCTCTGTGTTACCTGCGTACGTCGTGCATCGTACTTGACGCTCAGAAGCCTACGAGCACTGATGTTGCATTTGGAAAAGTCCATGACTAGTCGAAGTTCCAATTCTAGAATCACCAACTACTCCCAAAGAAAATGAGATTTGAAGGGGTGCTTACAGACGCATAGCACGGCCTCTGTGCAGGCACTGTTTTTGCTTCCTCAGGCATGTCTGCCTCGGGGTGCACTGAAACCCACTGCCCACACCATCTATGTGGAAGGACCCAGGGGCCTGTTGGTGGGGAACAAAAGCTTACAGGGGAAAGAAATATTTCTGTCATCAGAAATAAATTATTTCAGCCTGGTCACATTGGCAGCAGGACGATGGCAGAGGAAATGGAGAGCTCCAAGTTGGTGTGGAGGAGGTGTTTCACTGGAGGCCGGACTGTGAAGCACGTGAAATATTAGTGCAGAATTGTTGCCCACAGGTCTTCAGGATTTGGGACTGCTGTTTTGTAATGGGACTAAAGTTTCTAACAGTTTTCTCTGTTTAAATAAGCTTTTAGCTGGTGTGCGTGTGTTCCTTAAGTGAAATGTAGGTTGCCTTTCTCTTACGCTAAAGACCACTCCCACCACCCCAAAAAGAACAAAAAAGAGGAGAGGTGTTCCTCTGCTTTTTATGCACAGAGCATTAATTTCATAGAACCATAGAATCATTTGGTTGGAAAAGACCTTTAAGATCATAGAGTCCAGCCATACCTGTCCGCCACTAAACCCTGTCCCTCAGCACCGCCCCTGCCTGGCTGTTAAATCCCCCCAGGGCTGGGGACTCGACCCCTTCCCTGGGCAGCCCCTTCCAGTGCCTGACAGCCCCAAGGGGAAGGAATTGTTCCCCATGGCCAACCTCACCCTGCCCTGGCACAACTTAAGGCCGTTGCCCCTCGTCCCAGCGCCCGTTCCCTGGGAGCAGAGACCAACGCCCACCATTGCAGGAGGAGCTGGACATATCTTGGGATCAGGCCCATTAATTTAAAAAATAATAGTGTATCGCAGAGGCATGGAGACTGAGTCCTGGAATCAAGTAGGGAAATTATGTCTTAGTCATAGTTATTATGTGGTAGGATAAAGTGCTATAAATTTAAATACTTGTCAGATTTGGAGCTATTCTCGCATTTGTTTAGTGCTTTCAATATTAATGTTCTGAATAAAATAGTTGCTTAATTAAGGTAATGTATTGGCAATACTCCGATAACTTGATCCGTTCCATCCTTCAGCCTTTTCATTGTGTTACGTATGAGTTCATCTAATTTAGAATTTAATATTTTTTTTTTCCCTAAAATGCTGTTTAATACCAGCTACAGAAGTTCAGGGTTATGCTGTAGACTCCATACATTATGTAAAATTATCCTTTTTGTACCATAATGGAGCTGAAGAGAACAGCATCTGTACACAGACTGCCAGAAATAAATGGTTGCATAAAATAGATCTTAAGCACTCAAAATGAGACATTTCAAAAATTAGGTAGTTCACTGAACAGGTAGAAAATGTTGTGGATTATCCAAACCATTTAGCTAATCAGTAGCGAGGAAGGAATTTCTCACTCGGCAAACAAGTCTTTGTGCGTGTTCTTTCACCGGAGTCTTCCTTTGGAGCGAGGGAGGTGTCCCAGCCTAGGGCGCCGCTGGTGCCGCAGTGAAAGTCTCCATCTCCCGATTCCTGCCGTACCAAGGGGATACAGCTCGACTTGAACACAAGGTTTGTTCTGCGATAGA
>NW_009258879.1:362247-369446 GCF_000687185.1 Egretta garzetta
GAAAGTCTCCATCTCCCGATTCCTGCCGTACCAAGGGGATACAGCTCGTCTTGAACACATGGTTAGTTCTGCGAGAGAGGAGTCTGTGTTCCAGCTACTCCTGCCAGTTCACCCTGTCCTGTCTCTAGCTAACCAGATGTACCTCTGACACCATCTGTAACCAGCAGATACATATTCTTTATATATCTATCATAAGCGTGAGCAAGTGGCACATTGCTCAGCTGAACACTGTTTGTCATTCCCTTTGATGTAGTGTTCATCTAGCTGGCCGGAGCTGACTACCGAAACTGCTACCAAAGAGCAAAGACGCCCGAACCTTTTATGCACAATAAAAGAATTAAAAAATAATAATAAGCTGGGTGAAAAAGGCCGCCTGGTTCTGAAGTATTGATGAAGCCATTTTCTTCTAGCATTTTAATAGTAAGCAGTACACGTTTAAAAGACTCCTGTAACTGTGTTTTGTTGCTGGGCCTGAAATGCTAATGCTTTGAACGCTTTCTTGGCGCTCGAGAAATGCATGTGCTGTTGTTAACTTTACTTGGCTTTCCTGACACTTTTCACAAATACTTGCCTGGTGCATCGGCGCTCCCTATGCAAGCTTCAGTGTCTGGGCTGGCAACTGGTGCCAGTACCAAGGGTCAGTAGCAAACATGCAGGTCTCCCGTGCCTGGGCCGGAGTACTCTCTGCACGCAGACCTCAGTGCTGCCAAGGGCGAGGTGCAGGGTGTGGGGCAAGCAGCCCGGTGACCACCAGCCCAGAGCTTTGCACCTCCAAGGTGGCTCTGCAGTTACCAGGACGCTGGCTGACTCATCACCCAGGACGACAGTGATTGCGTTCCAGGATTGAATCTTGGATGCCAAGGCTTGGTATAAAACCAGACATGGAAGGAATTCCGATGTTTCTTTATCATTTGTGAGTCTGCGGTATCTTGCACATTTTGAAGGCGGCTCCCCGCTTAGGTTGGCAGTTTGGCCTATGTCATACACTTAAACTATCACAGTATGTTGCAACCATAGGCGGCCTCTAGGCAGTCTAATTAAAGCTCTAGCATTCATTAAGAGAAAACCTTAGGCATTATTTACCAAGTTTAGATTAGTATGGCATTTGAAAAAGCTGTGTGATAACTTGTGATACTGAATGTAATGGTTATCTACAGGAATTCCCCACATTTCTCTTAAATCCAGATACTACACAGAATGGAATCCCTGCAAGATGCATTTTTTGCATATTAATGGTGGGTGAACTTCTTTTCATAAACCTTTTGTTTTCTCCATGAAAGGTACATGCCAATGGTTTGTTATATCCAGAGATGGAGCGCTTTCAGAGCACAGCTTAACAGTCTGGTGATAGCATTTGGAGAAAGAAAAATTTATCTATTTCAATAAAATCTACAGCCTTGCAATCCACTACACATTAACGTAATTTTCTGCATTTGTTCCTCTACACTGGTGCAGAAAATGCACTGCAGGTCGCAGCCATGGTGGGTTGTTTGCCAGGCAGAAGGCTGAGGAGCGCTGGTCTCTTACCAGCCAGCACCACTGCAAAGACGGAGCATTAGTGAGAGGCCTGGAAAAGTTAACCGGACGCTCTGCCTAAAGGCGGGATATCCAGGAAGACCATTAATGTATTTCTATTATGAAACATCACATCTGAAAAATACTACAATCCCACGAATAAGGTGGAAACCTCCACCTATTCTAGTAGAGGTGACTCGAGTTGTGCACGACGGGCAGAGCTCTGCAGCTCGGGATGTGAGCTGCCAAGCGATTCTCCACGTCCCGTCTGGCAGGGAAGAAGCCACGGGGTTTCCTGCTTTTGTCTGGTTCCAGGCTGTGGATTCTCACTTACGCAGGCACCGCTGGGGGCTCAGTGCATGCGGCGGTGGGTAGAAGATCATCAACACACACACGGTTCATCCTAGCTGCTAGTTTTTTCTGAACAGTTACAACTCCAGTGTTGCTCTTAGCTAACAAAGCAGCCCTTCTGTGTCTGATTGCTCACATCTGTGAAATCAAAGAGTAGGCTGTTGGTGGCGTTAGCAAATGCCTCTTTAAAAGCCAAATCAAAAGTTCAAATGTCCATAGCCAGGGAGCAGCATTCGAAATGAATCTGATTGCAATTGGCCCCTGCAGCAGAGGAGCGGTGCGCTCTTGTGCCTGAGAGCGATGCCGTGTCCTGATGGTTTGGGTGTGTGGACGTCATCTGAGACAGGGCACAATGTACACGGTCTCCGAGGGAGAGAATAGGAATATAGGTTAAAACTGCCATGTAACAGCCATCGTAAACTCAAACCAGTGGGGCTTCAGGCTCACTGAGAGTGGTTCTACAATAGCCGGGTTCAGAGGAGGAGCATAAAACCGTCCGTTTCAGGGAATGCTTAAAACCAGATCAAACTGTTTTTTAAACATATGCTTCTTTATGTAAGTATTTAATTAAGAAATAATAGTGGGGTACGTTGTGTCTTAGAGACAGATTAGTGAACAGAAGTGACTTGGTATCATGCTTTGTCTGTGAGTGGATTTGTTGCCGTCGCCTCTCGAGCACCAACCCAACTCACCGACTCTGCCAGGCAGGGCTTTGTGTTCGGCGTGCCACGTGTCTCCTCTCAAGCGCAGGGGTTTAGGGCTGCTCAGTTAAACGCTTCCAGTGCCGGCTCTAGCGGGCTGCTCGCGGCTGCTGCAGGGTCCTGTCCCCCCTGCGCCTAGAGAGCCAAGCAGCTTTCGCCGAGGTTCTGCCCTTAGCGCTTCCTGGTGGTTTAGTGAGCTGGTGATTACCCGCATCTGCAGGTGGGTCTGGTCTTTGTTTCTTTAGTTTTGTGAAATGGCTTCAAGCATGGTGGTGGCAGTGAGTTTGGCTGCTCTTGCTTGTGTCTGGGATGCTCAGAGAACGGGTTCCCCAGGGGGGAGCTTAAATACAGAGTACTCTGTAACCTCTTTGCAACCCCATACCATGTTGTCTTGAAGAACTATTTGGAACTATTAACAACTGACTGGTCTCTCCTATTGTTCAGGACTAGAAAACAGTGTTTCTAATCTTTTTGCCATTAATTATCCTAGATTGGTTGTCTCAGATATGCTTGTGGATGCTGCAGTCATTCTTCTAATTGTGGTGAGTAAATATGGTCTTCTGTTGCTTGTTTTTTCCCCTTTTCGTCCCAAATAATCAGAGGGATAGATGGGTTTTACAGAAGCAGCTCAATTCATGTTTGCTTAGAATTTCCATCCAAACACACCAATGCTTTTAAATCCAGAAGCAGGCAGATGAGACCGTGACACGCACCGGCGCTGACCCTACCCCGATGGAGGGCTTTCCAGCATTGGATCAAAAGCTGCTTATTCAGCGCCCTCTATTTCAGCAAGGCATGAGAAAAAGTGTCCAGCTGCACTGAGAGAGTTTAGAAGTAGACATCTTTGAGTCATTTATGAACCAGTGGTATAGGAGTTAAAATCCTGGTGATGTCTTGGTTACAGTTCAGGCTATTGATGGGGATGAGTTTCTTTGGCAAAGGTAGGAAGAGGAGAGGTGTCTTTGTCGTGCCCCGCCGTGTTGGTCCTAAGTTAGCTCAGGCTGGAAGGCATCTCTGGAGTTCCCCTGCACAGTGACCTGCTCGAAGCTGGGCTTTCTTCAGCGTTAGATTCTTCTCTCTTTTGAATCTGTGATACGTTCCCACGCTTACTCATGAACTGAGAGATTCCAAATGAGATCAGGAGTGAAGACATCTTTATCGTGTCAGATAGCCAGCGATTCCCCACATTTAGGTAAAATTCCCTGCTTGTAGACTCATTTTCTGAAGAATTTTCTGTTTCCATTTCTGGGGTGGATTCGCGTTGGTGAGTGCTGTGCTTTGGCTGCGATAGCGGCCGTGTTCCGGCTCGGGAGTACGCGGTAAGTCAGCTGCTGACACTGCTTTGGGCGTTCATTTTTCAAGGGAGATTGGCATGGCGCAGTCTCTCAGCTCTGCTGACTCTCCTGGCGGAGGATGGAAGGTGCTTTTAGCCACTTCTTCAAGAGTACGGCTCCCTTTAGAGCCACCGTACTGGCACAAAGGAGAGGGAACAAAAAGCCTCAGTTTTGGGATGATTGCTGCTGCTGAACTTACTGTGGGTCAGGCTATGGCAAACTTCTGGGGTGCTCCGCTCGATGATTTACCTTCTGCTAAGAGGCTGCCCGGCTCTAGCACACGGTTCTGTTTTCATTGTCCAGTCAGCCACTTTTCGTCTTAACACCCACATCTCTTCCTCCCCCTCCGCTCTCTCCGAAACCGTTGGCCTCTGCAGTTCAGCACTGTCAGAAATAAGCCCCTGCAGAAGCAGGCGTTGCCCGCCCGTTGTGCGTTTCACCCGTCGGCCAGCGCGAGCTGTGACTGCCCCAGCTCTGCGGCAGGCGGGCAGAGGAGCACGAGATCCTGCTCTCGGCAGCATTCGAAGCTTTAACCCAGCTCTTACTGGGAGGTACCAGCTCCTACTAGAGTGTTTTCTTACAAAGCTCTGTGGAACACAGTGATGCTTCAGATCCCCACAGTTCTCCTTAAATAATTTAAACACATTTAAACTCTCCTTTTAAAGCTAGAAAGAAAACTTCCTATACGTTTTGACAGTTTATAATCCTTAGGAGGTAACATTGTATTAAGAGTCTTATTCTGTGCTGTAGTAAGCATCCTGGCTGGATCTCTTCTTGTTCAAGCAATTGCTGAAAAATCACAACCCTTTTTACCTTTCAGGTCACTAAACTGAAACAGGCCCAGGTCACAGGGGCCTGGAAGTCTGTGGTGACCTGGGCACTGCTTGGACTTGTACAAAAAACGCTATGAAAAGTATTAGAAACCAGAGAGGTCACGCAGCACCATAAGCTGATTTGGTTTGCATGGAAATGGAAAATTAAATACATTAAGCATGCTTTAGTTGGATGCCTCTAATGGAGAGGCAGAGTGGCTGATGCTCTGCACGGTAATTTCCCGTGTGTATGCTTCTCTTCTGTTCTGATTTAGAAGCTGGCAGAGACTTTTCCCTTTGTTTTTCTTAGTGATACTTTTGGAAATCTTAATTTCAGTAAGGAGTTCTGTGGGTATTCTTCATGATCGGAAGCCCTGTAGTCCACAGGTGAAGAAACCACCCTGGCTTCCCCGGGGGGTGATGGATAACTGATGCTACAGCCAGCACTGGAATCGGGTGCAGTTACAGAAGAGGAGGGAAAGGGAAAGAAATGGCTTGATAAAGAAGTCGGTAGGCATCTAGCAGAAATGTGATGTGGACAGACATTCCATCGTCAAGTATGATGCCTGCCAACAGAAATTACTCTGTTAAAATCTCCTGAACAAACTGGAACTGCCACACCATGGGGATGTTGGAGTAGGTCAGTGACTGGAGTCTTTGGGCAGCCGCAGATTCGACTGAAGCTATGAACGGTGGCACTGTAGCTCACGGCCTCTGTACCTCTCCATCTTAATGACCTTCAGCAGATGGCTTTAAACTGTTGTGCTTTGGTTTTGCTACCTCTGAGACCAACTGACCCCGCTGTGAGCCGCACATTCCCCTGCTGCTGCTTCCCGCTCCTCCAGACAGTATCCAGCTCAAACGTTCCGTACTGGCTGCACTTGTTCCCACACACTCGTGGAACTGGAAGGTCATGAAACTATAGCTCAGGCATAGTCTTAGCACGGCTTTGTGTTCATGACAGTTAGACAAGTAGCTGCCCCCCATTCCTAAGGGTAAGGAAAAAAAATTACCTGACACTGTGTGTTAAACGGCTTTTGTGCAGCAGCACCTTGACTGTTAATACCTGTTCTCCAGTGTTCCTTGTCTATGCCTTCTGACGCAGCCTTCCCTCTGAAGGGAGTGTTCGTGCCAATGGCTGGCTGCTGTAATCCACGAGCAGGCAGAGCCACACCAGCGCTGCCGCTTGCATTAACGCACCCCAGAACTTTGGAATGGAAAAGGTCTCACATGGGTCGCACGTGATCCCTACCTGCATTGTGGGAGCACAGTGACATTCCAATGTAGGACTACTTCTTTTCTTCCTTTTAACCTATAAATAGCATTAAAGTGGTTTTTTTAGCAGGGAAGAATGAGGCCACGGCACGCACCTGTACATTGGCAGCTACTCTCGCTATTGCAGCTTCGAGGAGGTGCCCGGCAGCCTCAGTATGTCTCACTGCGAGGCAGGGTCGGTGGGTTGCTGCTTGGCGACGTGCCTTGCTCCTTCTCCCTCTCTATCCCGCTGTCTCTCTGCTGAAAGCTAATCATGGCTGGGCAGACCCTGTTTAAAAACAAAGCAAGAAACATAGTCGGAAGGGGAGAAATAATAATGTGTGTAAGGGTTTAAATCTCACTGACTTTTGTCGTAATCAAATGCGTGCTCGAGCCCCTTTTTTAATGAACCTTGACACCTGGAAGAGCAGAACATAAACGTCAGGGAGCATCCTCTCTGTATTTCGGTATGCTAACTCCTTGGCTGTTGGAAGTGGTATGAAATCATGGGAACCTGAGCTCATTTACTGTAATGTGAAAGTAAGGAATACGTATATTCAGCATTTATACCAAAATTCTCTGAGCTGTTCTGCCCACCAAAAAGACGACAGGATTTTAAGCATTCCGGCCTGTATCAAAGAGAGCGAGCGCTGATAAATGGATTGCCGTGCTTTACAAAGGGACGTGGCCCATCCTGGCACGTTCCGACTTGGCTTCGTATCAGCCAGTTTTGACTAAAGCTGGAATGGATGTCCTGTCTTCATCACGCTGTGTAGGCAAACTTACACCAATTTGGGCCTGTGTATCTGCAGCTGCACCAGCATTTCGCTGTCTAAGTGCGCTCCGCACCTCTGTCCCTGCCCATGGCTCTTCACTTCTACCAGAATTCTCGCCTTCCACACAAATTTCACTTCTCAGTGCTGCTGCTGCTCTCTGAACACCCTGAGATTTGGGCCAAATGCTCTTCCAAGGCCGGAGATGTCACAGGGCAGCACATACTCCACGGCACTCCAAGTTCCTGCTGTTCTTGCAGCTCCTGGCCCCCCTTACTGCACCTCCAGGCATCCCAGCATCGTGCCCAGGGCCGTCTGGTTGCGTGCGGCGCTGCTGTGCGGCGCTGCTGTGCCTGGCTTCAGGGGCAGCAGGAGCTGGCGCGTCAGCTGGGCCCTGTGTGCGAGTGTGCATTTGTGCCAAACTTCTGGAAAACGGCTTTCTTCATAATCAAATACAGC
>NW_009258879.1:369465-387905 GCF_000687185.1 Egretta garzetta
GTCGTGTGTTTTCCTAAGTATCTGCCCATGCTTTCGGTCTTCTAGGAAACTGAAATACGCATGGTTTTGGCCCAAACCACAAACACGCGATGCATTTCAGCTTTAATTGAGGAAATTGCTATGAGGTGTCTTGGGGTGCGTCATCGCGCTAGAGCCAGCCTAACCACGGAGCAATTTGCCGCTAAGGGGAGCAGGCCCCTTCTTCCCCCTGCTTCGGCCGTGTGCTGCTGCCGGCTGCCCTGGGGTTGGATCCAGCAGTGGCGCAGGTGGGGGGCGTCCACCCCGCTGGTTTATCCAGGGGAGGAGAGACCGTGCAGGGAAGGGGGGAGGCGGGAGGACAGTCCACCCTTGGCTCAGCCGCCGGAGCCAGCTCGCCATGCCATGAGCATCTGGCAGGGGGGGGGACCGGCGGGGACGTGTGGAAGATGGGGTGCATGGAGGAAGGGACCAGGAGCACCCCTTTCAGTGGCAGTTTGCTGTCAGATCTGAAACGCCACCTTAAAAAAAGTTAGCAGTGGTGGCTGCTTTGGCGGCCTGAGGCAATGGAAGCGCGCTGCGCTGCTGCCTGCGGCGTTTCTCGCTTGCAGGGCGTTGCTGGAGGCACAGCGGGTTACGTCCTTGGTGTGTGTCATCAGCCAAACAGACCTTACAGGAATCTCTAAATAAATTGTTTATTTAAATTAGTTTGCAGTTACTATCAAAATGTCGATCCCTTATTAATATTCAGTGACTTGTATCATATGTACATAAGAGGCTTTGGAGCTTCTTGGCTTGTGCTAAGAGTAGAGATGAAGAAGGAAATACTGCTTTTCCTGCCAGCAGTGAGCGAAAAAGCTAAAGACTGTGCAAAGAAATCATAGTGCCTTTTCAGACTTGAAATAATTTGGTCTAAAAAGGCCGGGCAGGGGGCTCTCGTTGACCGCTGCAGTTGGGCCGCAGTTCAGGTAACGTGACTGCATCTCCCGTGTATTCATGGCTCGGCAAAGGGTCCCTGAGAACGCGTTCTCTTGCCAGGGCAAATGCTGAAGGCTGGCAGGACGCGGGAGGGACTCGGGCACCCCTGGAGCTTTGCAGCTTCGATGTTACAGGTTTTTCAAAACAAATGCCTGTTGCGTGGTCGGCTGGCAAAAATAGAAAGCTAGTTGCTGCAGGCCTTTGGTTCCAGAAATCATCAGCTATCATTAAGCTGTTTTCCACACTGAACATAACATAAACATCTGCTTTAAAAAGAAATCCTTCCTACATAAAGAGTATGGTTATAGGTCTGGTCTGGAGGAATCCTCGTTCTTCTTTGCAGCTTTTCTTAAAGCCATTGAGATTTGTGGATCTCTTCTAGTTCTTTGTTAACTACTTAATTTCTACATATTCTCCCCGAGTTTTGTTATGTAAAACACCACGAGAAGGTCTTCATTCACTGTGAAGGTCTTCACGGGGAAAAATTTCTAGTGGTGAGCTATGAGGGTCAGTAAATCAACTGTAGTGTTTCATTGTCAGTCTGTACCGGTGGTTTTATTGTCCGTCTGTATTGATAGAGGCAGAACTGTGAGGATTCAGAGAGTATCCTTGTATAAGTGTTCTTTTAGATATTTACAGTTCAGGACTGTGCTGTGTTTCATATTATCT
This sequence comes from Egretta garzetta, assembly GCF_000687185.1. NCBI lineage: Eukaryota > Metazoa > Chordata > Aves > Pelecaniformes > Ardeidae > Egretta > Egretta garzetta. The sequence continues at coordinate 371,089 of NW_009258879.1, forward strand.
TGCTTAATATTAATCAAATGTAGTATGTACTGCACGTCACTGATGTGTATGCAAAAATACGGTCTCCTCTTTGAGTACTTCAGTGTCAGACTGTCCAAACCCAGCAAGAGTACAAGTGGTGGCTCCCCAAAACGGCTAAGTGATACTACGTGATTGTATAGGAGATCGGCTTTGCGTACCTGAAGCACTGAACCTAGGTTATGGGCATACAGATCATCCCATTTCCTCAGGAAATACGGAACCTGGGACTGCTCTCGGAGATGCAGGAAGGGGACCTTGCTGCAGGTGTCGCCGGAGAGTTGCTGGAATGAGGCCGATGTTTATGCCACTTGTTAAACTCTGCAGTGGTATCCTTTCCGAATCTTCTTTTCTGGCAAAATAAATGTACCTTGGGTAGGTAAAAATCATGAGTTCAAATGGCTGGAATAGTATGAGTGTGAAAACCAGAGCACAGCCATTTGCAGACTCTCCCCTGGCATTGCCCTTCTCCAGTAACCCTGCTGCTGCCGGTTCCTGCTACAATAATTATCTGTGGTGTTTGGTTCTCTTCGCTGTCTTGAGAAGCCACCTCAGTCTGCATGAATTTGCGCCCAAAGAACACGATTTACGCTTGGTGAAGGAGCTGTCTGCAGCCCTTCCTTGGAACAGGTCCTGTTACTGCTGCCACGGTCATAGAATAGAACCACAGAATCGTTCAGGTTGGCAAAGCCCTTTAAGCTCCCCCAGCCCAACCATTCCCCTACCCCTGCCATCCCACCCCCAAACCCTGGCCCTCAGCACCGCCTCTGCCCGGCTGTTAAATCCCCCCAGGGCTGGGGACTCGACCCCTTCCCTGGGCAGCCCTTCTGCAGTCCTCCTGCCCTGTAGGCCCTCTGCTGATTGCAGCGTAATTCCCTCGTCAGCCGAGCTGGAAATACTCCCTCCCTCGCGCCTCAATTACTAAAAAATGCTGGATGAGTAGGGGAGAGAGACTAAATAAGAATTCTTAATTATCCGCCACAATTGCATGCTTCCGTGTCTTTGGCATGCGGTCTCCTTCCCTTCTCTCCCCATTCCGGTGTTTGTCTCCGTAGCTGTTGGGCTCAGCTGCCTTCCAGAGGAGTGGGTAACCAGGCAGATGCCTCCCAATGTGGTTCGGAGCCGTGCAGTTACTTCCTCCTCTTCATCTTCTTCAGCCCAAGCACCCTCCCTGCCTCCTCTCTGCCATAGCAGTACTTTGAGCTGTGGTTTCTATTCTGGTGCTGTTTGGTTTCCTATTCCAGGTGTTGCTTAACAGAGCCTTGTGCCATTTGCACAGCTATTTCATCTTCCAGCTAAACGAAGGGGGGAAAGCACCCAACCCAAACCCTCAGGTCTATCAGTTGTCGGTAATAAAGCTGATCTGAGATGTTTAGAGAGAGGTGTTTTAAAATTCGAAAGCTCAAGATGAGACTCGTTAGCGAACTGAGGGGAAGAGCTTTAGGTGGTTCTGCTGCACTGGTCTCGGCAGAGCAGACTTAGCCTGGTACTGGTGGTGTTTAGGGAAGGGCTCAGAACTCTGTTGCGTGGCTTGGGAAGATTCCTCACCTGGCCTTCCGTTGCCAAAGCGGCTCATATTTGCAGGTGCTTTGGTGGATGGTGCTGTGCGCCCTCTGCCTGGCAGCGTCGGCTTGGTTGCCCCTGCCCTGCACACTGTCGTTGCCTCGAGGGGAGGTGGAAGCCCACACAGATTTGCCTTGGTGAGAGGGCTTCATGCAAGTGAAATGATTGCGCTCATTTTGGAGTGTGAAGCTGGGTATGAAAATGCAGCTTTGAAGTGATTTATTCCTTACTCTGTCGTGTTGTTTCCATCGTAGTTCTCCATTCTCCTGGCGTTGCTGTTGCTCAGGTTGGTGGTTGAGTTGGGGTTAGGTGTACTCTCATTCTCCTGGGCGTTGCTGTTGCTCAGGTTGGTGGTTGAGTTGCTGGCTGGCATGGGCTGGACTGGTTTTTTTTAGCCTTCTATGTAAGCTGGGTTAAATGTATATATGGGGGAAAATAGGGTAATGGAAGGGATAAATTTTAGCGCTGCTCTCAGTGCTTCTAACTGAAACAGCTCTTGCATTTAGTTACTGCAGGCAGACCAGATGTAAGTCTTTCTCCGCTGACATGGATTGCCCACGTCCGTATCGTTCGCTGAGCTGCTTGTAGAATTGGCGCTGCCGTGTCGCTGCCGGTGGGGCTGGGGTCAGGGTCTCGCTGGCAGGCCCGCAAAGGGGTGCGGGGCTGGGTCGCCAAAGGGGTGGCGCACCCCAGCAGGGCAGGGGAGCCTGGCTGTGCCTGCTGGGGTAGGGCAGCCCCATGGCTGAAGGCTCGTCCCCATGGGCCCTGGCTGCTTGAATTGCCGGTGTCGGATGGAGAACTCAAGACTGGTTAGTGAGCCTGGGGAGAAAAGAGACCGAAGCGGCAGCTCGTCCACTCGCATACAGTCCAGGTGTAGAATCCAAGAAGCTCTGACCAGCCCGGCGTACAATGGTGAAACTCGTGCAGCTTTACAGTGCCTGTGCTTTGTTTAGCTGCTTGCGTTTTGCTGACTACGGGTGCATTAAACCTGGTTGTTCAGGCTGTTCTGTAGCTTCTGGATGTCATCCCTGAATTCATGTCACTGTTCATCTAAGGGAGAATTTTTAATACTCTTGGACACTTCTCAAGGATCCTCCTCTTCTTGCCTGCTCGTGCCCTGGCCTCTCACGATCAGGTTTCATTGGCAGTGTTTGTTTCAAGATGGTTTTGGTGATCCAACCATCTGGAATGTGTGACCTTTGTATTTTTGTTTTTAACTTTATATAATTAATGGTTTTAGCAAGGCAAAGGGAAATTTGACATTATTTAACTTCAAAGTCTAGAGAGAAGTGTTTAGAGTATCAAGATTTGTTGAAGGGCATAAATTTATCCTGTGTATGCTGAAGACTTTGTAAGTTTGGATGGCTCCGTCTCACCGGTCAGTGCAGGGATCTGATCCTGTGCCCGTGGCCTCCCCAGGCTGCCACGTCCCCACGTATGGCCGGAGCAGCAGCTTCTCTGCGGTGGAATGATGTGAAGGCAGCATTTAGCTATTGCGCTGGCATTTACCACCTGAGAGTCATTTACTGCCTCCTCCAGATGAAGGTATCAGCACAGACGAGGCGATCACTGTCTTTACCACCGAAGTTGAATGGCGTGAGCAGGCTCTGCGAGGAGCTGGTTGGTGCCGTCTGCTCGCCTGATGGCTGCTCGCAGCAGAGCTTCAGTGTCATGAGACTTCACTTCCTTCACAGCTGGTCATGCTCTATAGACACAAATGCTGTGAGGACAGTATAATTAATTACTGATAAACGATGATCTGCTGGCTGGATTCATTTGGCAGTAGATCCAAAATTAGGTATACTGAAGAATTTAAAATGCATCCCAAAAGTTGGAGAATCACAGAATCACTGAAGTTGGAAGGGACTTCTGGAGATGGGCTAGTCCAGCCCTCGTGCCCGAGGCCAGAGCAGCTGAAGCAGGTTGCCCAGGACCATGGCCTGGGTTTTGACGGACTCCAGGGATGGAGTCTGGGCGACCTACTGCAGTGGCTGCTCACCCTTGCAGTAAAAAACATGGGTGTTTGTTTTGGGATGGGGGTTTTGTTTGTTTGGTGGGGTTTTATTAATGTTTAAAGTGCCTGCATCACAACTTCACAGTGAACGGGTTCAGCACAGACAAATCTCCGATATTTGCTCTCCTTTCAGGACTCAAACTTTCTTGGAAAATCGCAGTTGATTAATGCTGTGACCCAGGAATCCCGCTGGACTGAGACTTTGAGGAACAGCATTTTGGTGATAACATGGGTTGTAAGGAAGATGCAGAGCCCTTTGTGCCCTCCTAGACTGCAGATGGTAACTGAGAGAGCGGGGGCGCGGGGGCAACTCCTGCGTGACTGCGTGTAGGGGGGCCCGCGCCCGGGGCCCGCGGTACGAGCAGATCGCCGCTCGCCCCTTCGGGGGCACGTTCCGGTTAGCGTGTGAAAAAGGCCGTTTCCTGGAGTTTCTCTAAATAGAGGTGGAATGCTCAGAAGATTTGAAACGAAAAACTCCCCTTGGTTCTGTGAAGTACAGGCAGTTTGTGCAGCACGCAGGGTCTGTAACCGCGAGGACGGCATTTTACACGTAGCGCTCTTACAACTCTAGGTATACTTTTACAAAAAATCTCCCTGCATCAGCTGCTGTCCGTCTGTCTGTGGCACGCGTTTCAGGTTACAGCCGTAGCCAGGCCAGAGTGTCCTCCGCTTGCTTCCGAGTAAACCCCATTTCTGGATTAATGGCGGCCCTGTCCCAGGGCTGATTACCCGAAAGATGGAGCAGCTTTGTGTGGAGAACGGTGCTGACACCGTGGCAGCAGCTCAGCTAGAGGCTTGCTGCGCACTACTATAAACGTTATTTCTATTAATTTCATTGCTGAAAAATTAGCAAACAGTATTTATATCACATTTTTTAGAAAGGGCAGTAAGTTGCGTTAGATACCTTGTTATGCCATGGAGAAGCAATACTTAATTATTCAAGTGGCTCGGTGGATATTTGGACTGAAACTCCATCTGCTGATGCAGAAATGAGTTCTATTTTTAACAACTGGAGGCACTCTTCTGCAGTAATTCAGCAGAGTTACTTCCGAGAGGGCGCTGCTTTTGCCTGTCTCCTGGGTGAGGTTGGCGTGTGATCGTCCGTGTACGCTCCTTGTTGGCTTACAGAAGAGCTGAGCTGTCTTCAGCTAATCGATGATGGTTTTCTTTAAAAATGAGTGGAAAAAGTCCAGTCGGGAAGCAGCAAACAACTGGGTACTTTGAGACGAGTTTAGTTGTCTCCTTCGAGGCCAGGTTTTTGAGTGGGGAGAGTTGCTGGGCAGCTGGCGATGGCACAGCGAGAAGGCAGGGCTGGGAGCCCCGCTCGCCAGCGCTCCGTCCGTGCATCGCTGCTCCCTTTGCACAGGGCTCCCGCTCCTGAGGTGGATGCCGAAGGCTGTGCGGCTGCGAAACGGAGAGGGTGCTTTATGGTGGAATTTGCTGTGTAACTTCAGCTGCCCTCGCTTAATTGCAAAGCGTCAGTCCAGATAAGCTGGGTTAATGAAAATGCTCTGCAGTGACTGTTCAGTTAACCGGGGTGATTTACCGGAAGGTCAGCGAGCGACTGCGGAGGCAGCTGAGGGCGAGATGGTGTTACGGGGCTGGGGACGGCACAGGCAGGTGCTGCCGGGAGGGAGCGTGCATCCGTCACTGCCCAGGTGGGACCGTATCATCCATCTGAGTAGTCGGCAATACTAAACGTTAGGCAGAGCCTGCCTGGTAAATGGAGAGTAAGAATGAATCCATGTGTATTGGGATGGATGCACTATGACCCTAGGAACGTACCAACCTGAGTTACACCCAAGCTTCCTGAATTAAATGTTACAATTTTTTTTACAACATGCTTTAAGTTGACCCACACAGAGACATCTGAAATTTTCTAATTTTAATTAAAAAAAGAAAAAAGAGATGGGCACAAGAAAGGACTTGCTGTCCAAATATTCAGCAGTGTGAAAGCTTAACCCAGTTTGAGGGAAAGGAATAACAAGATGAATCTGGCGCACGGTTGGATTATCAACAATTCCTCCACTGCGGTGGCTTCTGCAAAGGTTCACGTTCTCAGTATGGATTTAGAGCATGCCAGTCCTAAAAATACCTGTACGCTTGCTGAGCAAGATGATGGGACAAGATTCCTTTTAAAAGCCGATCGTAGCTACTGCTCGGTTGGCAGGGGCTGCTGTAAGAACCCGGGGTGCTTACTGGCTAGGCTTGAAATGCGTTTATTTCCCAAACCCAAGGGAGGTAGCAGGTCGGTCAGAAAACCAAGCTTGTGTTCAGACCTTGAGGGAAGCAGGGGGAGGAGCACAAGACTTGTCGTTTTGAAACCCATCTTTTGTTGTTGTCCATTTTTAAAATTATTTCTGCAGTTCTTGCACCTTTTTCATTTTCCTGTCTTTAAACGAGGCCTTTGCTTGTGTCGCTGTTGAGCGGGGCTGCTACGCAAAAGCAGAAATCAGGTAGAGCCAGGGCAATGTTTTGCGGATTGGCGTTGGAGGCTGCATCCGGGGGGCACCCTTAGGCTGGCTCATAGCAGAGCAGACTGCCCCTGAAACAGGAGCGTCGTAAACTTGTCGGTCTGCTACTGAGTAGATACTGCAAATCCAGAGAACATGCTGCTGTGCATTATCCGCGTTTGTGACTCGAAAAACGGTGAGGGAGATACACGGTGTGCTGCCTCAGCCTCGGCATCCTCCTCTGCCTCCTTGAACGAATACGGTGCAGACAGCCAGGTGGATCAGCAATCAATCAGAACATAATCCACCTGAAAACATGCCTGGTGAATAAACTAACATCTCTTACAAATATCTTCCTTTTTAAGGCTAGATGTGTTAGGGATGGATGGGGAACACAGTCTTGACTGCAGAGCAGTGAGCTATGAAGGAACCTCCTTCACTTCTTCCCCAGCAGAACAAGCTGTCTCACCACCCGACAGCGTCCCAACCCCCCCAGGTTTGCTAGCTGTGCTTACAGACTTGCTCGGGATCCATCCTGCCCGCCCGCCTTGTGCAGGAGAAGGTTCCCTGCCTGCTTCCCAGAAGAACCTCGCTCCTGTCCCACCGGGAGGGACAGGACGGGTGCATCGTCTCTCTTAGCCACGTGTCCAGTCCGGTGGCTCCTTCTGCTTTTCTCTGGGCATCCTACCTGTAACCGGGCACCCGAAAGCCGCTCGGGGGGCACCGGCCAGGGGACGGGCGTTCCGCTTGTCTCGCCTGCGACTGTGCGACGCACAAGGCTTCCGCGCGGGCTTCAGCAGGGCAGGTTTTGAACTTGTCTGCCGTTAGCTCCTTGTAACAGGAGCCTGCACGTCCTCCTGCGGCAAGTTATGGAGGAGGAGATGGTGAGGTTACCCCTTGTCCGGAGCTCCAGAAGAGGAGCAAAGCCTGTCATGCACTCCAGCAGCCTTCCTGATGGAAGGAAACGTGGGGTCTTTTTCTGTTCGAGACTATGTTGTGGTTTTTGCTTGGCTTGTTTTTTAAAATAAAATTCCAAGACCATTGCCAGCAGATGTATTTTGCTTTTTTGGTTGAATTACTCTCCAGAAAACAAGGCTCTCACTTCAGATGTGTTCCTGACAGGGTCAGCCGTGAAGTATTTTTAGCAGACTTGGTAACTCTCCTGCACTGCATTCATGCCTCACTTGCTCAGAGCTGCAGTTGCTTTCTCAAACACGCAGTCGGGGCTCCTGCCAACGCACCCGGGGTCCTGCTGCTTCGTATTACAAGGTCCTGCTTTGTCAGGGCAGAATCCAGCCTGGCGGGGCTGGGGCTGGTCTCCGCTAACGAAACTGCGGCGCAGCATGTTCGGCGGGCAGAGGGGCGCTGGGGTCGGACTGCGTGCTTCCTTCGCTGCGCGCCAGCATGGAGGGCTCGCTGCCTGCCTCCGAAACCGTACGTCCTGGGGCTTTCTCCCTTCTCAGATCAGGGTTGTGGATGCCACTGGTTTGCTAGGCAGAGCCCTGGCTCACCAGTGAATGCCCAGGATCGGCATTTTTGTTCACTGCTGCTGCTGGAGTTTGCTTTTTAAAAATCGGTCTGCGCCTGCTGCCTGTTGCGATGCCAGAGGGGTGAACTCGAGCGCCTGCTGCCCGCCCGCTAAGGAGGCTGGGGTAGAGCGGTTTCCTATGCTCTTGCTCTCTTGTAAGCAATGTTTGTGGCCCAGCTTGGGCTCAGTATTAAGATAAGGAAAACTGCTTGCACTGCTGAGGTGCTGTTTGTCTTTTAAGTGCTTGACCTGGTCTTGCCGTGGGGGTAAAGATTTTGTGTTGGAAGATTCCCTGTGAACGCAAAGAACCTGCAGTTTGAGTGGTTTAGTGATTAGAAAAGATTTCTGATACCAGAAGTCTGTGTCTTCTGGGCATATGGTTAGAGCTGCTCCAGTCATGGTGATTTCTTCCGGGGAGACTTGAGGTCGGGCTTCCTCCTCGTCGTCCTCCACAAAGTATTCTGGAATTTGTCCCAAACAGCACAGGTTGTAGAGAATTTGTCAGAAGGTGCCGTGTACAGATTTAGAGGACAGCAAGGAATGTGAAGAGCAGATGAAATGTGGCCAAGATCAACTTTGAATAATGCCTGGAACCTCCTCAGCAGGTAACGATTGTGGTTTATCAGGACAGTAAGGCAGCTCGAGGGAACTCGCTGTCCTTCGAGGCAAAAGTGCACTTTTTGCCAGCATTTCCTAGTTTCACTGGAAATATTTTGGTTGACACTTTAAAATCAGGTGGCTCATTAAGAAAACATTAAGACTCGTTAAGAGCACCCCACGGCGGTTCCCGTGCCTCGCTCTAGAGGAAGCGTCACCCACCCGTGGGTTGCTGGCAGCGCTGGCGCTGGTTCTCCCTCCCCGGCCGCGCCGTGGTGCTGTGCCCGGCTGACTTTGTGCCTTGGGCTCGCGCCTGCGAACACGGGCGTTGCTGGAAGCAGGTTCAGCTTCGCGTGGGGATCTGCTGGCGGGGGGCCTTTCCCCGGGGTGACGGCGGGTCAGTGCGGGCTGCGGGCTCCCGGGGGCAGCGGCCGCGAGTCAGCGGTGCTGGGCAGGGACGAAAAGGGGAGAATGACGCAGCGTGTTTGGCCCGCACACGCTCATTCCCAGAGGACAGAGCCGCATTGTTGGGACAAAGAAAAGTGAAAATACTAAAAGCATTCAAACTATTTTCTTTTCATTTGGGGAGCCTTCTTTCGCGGAGCACTGCTGAGTGGCCAGACCAGCGTGCAGAGCCGCCGGCATTTAAAGGTGAGCTGAGAGCAGGAAAAGAATCTTGGCTTGTGTGGGTTTTGCTTTTTTGCAGCGTTACAAGGAATGGTTTTGTGGTTTTGTTTGGGACAGCACCGAAGCTAGGCTGAGATGCCCGGAGAACTGCTATGAAGATAATTGATGCCCGATCTGTTTAACGGGAGGAAATCCTTTTAGTCAATCTGTTTTCAGCTTTTTTGTGGTACATACCCTGTTTCAGTGACTGATACTTGGGGTTTTAAAAGTTCAGCTTGCTTTGTCATCAGTTTAGCTGTGAGTATTTGGGTCTTCAGTACCTCTCCAGCAAAGCCAGGGAAGACCAGATTTTCTGCTGTTCATATTCCACAGTTTCAGGAAATGTGGGTTCAAGGGAAGAGTTTTTGTAGTGGAAAGGAGATGTTACGCGTGCTCTTTTATACGCTGTCAATGGAGAAAATAGCACAGTGCTACATACTTAAAAAACTTTTTTGTAGGTCATCTGCAAGGAAGAATTACGTATTTGTTGTTGAAAACAATTTTGAGTTGTGGGGGTTTCTTTTTTTGTAAAACAGAATAGTGGTGGGCGTTTGGTATTTTTCTGGGTTGTTTGTTTTCTTGTGGGTTTTTTGTTTTTGTTTTAATACTGCTTTGACATTCTACTTGCACCAGGGCCACCAAGAAGTATTGACCCAGGACAGTGATTTGCTGTTCAGGATGATTTGTCGCTGCTGATCAGGATGCTACAGCTTCCTCACATTAACCAAGCTATTAAATTGACAGGATATTATCAATTGGAAGCTCCACAGCTATCATTAACCCAGAGAAGATAGCTGTTAAAATAGCCAGGGCAAACAGCGTTTCCTTTTTTTTACAGAACGAGGGTCATATCCTGAACAACTTAATTGCTAATCAGATTCCCATGTACTGTGAAACATCCTGAGGTGATCATAAGACAAATGAAAAACAAATCTTAAAAACAAAACAAAACAAAACACCACAAGTCTGAAAACAGTGAGAGGGCAGCAGGGGAGAGGGAAGTCCCAGAGGCAGAGAAGCCCTAGTAAGCACATCATGGCAGGGCTCTGCCCACGGACAGGGGGCTGCTGTGATGTAATTTTGTAAGCTTCTGGACAGGATCACCGTGAGCAACGATTATCAAAGCCTGTGACTTTTGGATTGACCAGTCCATGAAGTAGCTCAGATTTTCATTTTGTTCTTTACAGAAAGGCATAAATAGGGATTGCTGTGTGCCAGCCGCTGGCTTCAGCAGCCTCTTGCACATCGCGAACCCAGAATGCACGCAGAAACGCAATCCTCATTGTGTTCAATACTCGCTGTGAAGCCTGCAAGAGCAACAGCGTTCCCTTTTGTCTGACTTGGTCCGTGTGATCAGTGGCCCTCTTCCTAGTCCGCATTCAGGTCTCGCTCCTTTATTCCAGAATACAACCCCTTTCTCTGGGATGTGTTCACATCTTATAAATCGCATTATGCAAAGCTGATCGATGGGCTTGCTGAATTTTATGTGCTGCTACCGGTGAGCTTCATCGTCCTTTCTGGTTGTAGGAGTTTTGTAGAAGTTTTACAAGTTCTGAATAGAACTGCAAATTTTCAGTTACGCTGGGACTTTCATCTGCTTCCATGGCAGAAGAGCGTTCAGAAGCGAACGAGCAGGGAGGAAAGCAAAGCCCACTGCTTTCCAGGGGAGGGACAGCTGTAAGCGGCTGTGGACGTGGGGTTCCTTTAGACATCAGGAAGTGTGTTCTGAGATTGTCCCTCACGTCTGAGCTGGGAGGAGAGCTATCAAATTCAGTGTATCCAAGCCGTTTTAATGCATGTAAGACCTCAGATATATTATTGAACGAACAAATTAGCCGATGCAGCTAGGCCCTAGTAACCCGTCATGTCGCGTGGTTACTGCGCACTTTAAGCTCATTGCAAGGTAGGAACAAAATCGTAAATCTTGATCTACAGACTTCAGTTAGGTTCAGGCAAATGCACCCTGCCCTGCAACTGCAATGGCCAAGTCGTGTTTTCAGATACCACGACTGACTCTCAGCAACTCGGTCTGTCAGCGTGGGTTCTTCGTTGACACTTTGTCACCGAATGGCAAAAACTAAACGACCGAGACTGTTGCTGAAGGATGAGAAGATGCCTTTTGTCAATTCCTTTTGTTGTTGTTCTTTTTTTTTTCTTTTCTAATAATAATAAGAAAGTGTGAGAGGGTAAAGTTTGGTAGTTCAGAAATCTTTAACAGAGTGATAACCAGAAATAATTAATTTGATCAACAGAGATCCAATAAAACTGAGAGCTGACAAGTGAAATTTTGTTTAAAGGAAGCGAAAGCGATTTCAACCAGAGCTGTTTGCCTTTCCAGGCTGTTACTGGAACAAACATAGTGTTAAGACCAAAATAAATGGGTTTGGGGGGTGGGTGCATTCTGTATCAAACTTACATCAGACGCTGTGACGACGTTCATGGCAGCAGCATTGAAAAATGAAACACTGAGCCTACTTGGAAACTTTCCATTCCATCACTGTGCAGTTTTTAGGTTGCAGCTTTATTGGTAAACATAATCCTTTATGCAGACTGGGCATTCGGCCTCGATTGCGGTTTCCGCTGAACCAGAGTGATGTTGCATAGCACGCAAAAAGTCTTTATTTTGTGTTTTACCATGCCAGGAAGAAGGAACATCATTTTTTATACGCAGATTTCTGATAGGTGAACCAATTCATTGCTTATTAAAAAAAACCCCCAAAAATAAAACCATTTAAAGGCTATCACCCATTTACTAATCAGGTATATTACATCTTAGACTGCGTCTGAAATTGGAACCGGACTGTGAATGCTCAAGTTTTACATTTGGTGCCATCTAGTTTTCAGCAGAGCTGTGGAAGTCGACACGCACAGAATGAGCGACGCTGTCGAGCCGCTCGCCGCGCTGCCCTGTGTGCGGCGTGGCCATAGTGCGGCCCGTGGGACGCCAGTGGCCGCCTGTTGTGGTTCTTGGGGACGGGGAACGAGTGGGATTTAGTGCAGCTTGGCATGTCCTTTGGACAGAATTCTTTAATGTTCCGTTCTCCCTTGGGAAGTGGAGCTTAATCAGTGCTAACAAATCAATGTATTTGGATCATAGCATGAATAGCTGGAGTAGACAAGCTCAGGAAAAACTTTTAAAGTCTCTCCATGATAGGTTATAAATATTGAGAAGTCCTTTTCTAAACGGACATCATTTCAGCCATGTATGTGGATCTGGCCTAGTGGCAATGTGGCAGGCAGCAACCAGATTTCTCTCATCGTTACTGTGGGAAAGCCGATTTGATGGAGCAGTAATCAGGCAAATGCCCTTGGAAGGTGTCCTTGATGTCCACAGCCTCCTGAAGGACGATCTGCCCATGCATAGGCAAGTGTTCTCGCTACCCTGGTTCACGGAGCCATCTGCTGGCTAATACCAGCTCCGGTGGTGGAGCGTGGTCGGGCAGAACGTGAGCTCCGAGCTGCGTCATCGCAGCCTGCCGTCGTCTCTTCCTCGAGACGCAGAGCAGTGGGACTGCCTGCGAACCCGGGTACAAACAGCACCATCAATACAGCCGCGCTTCACGCCAGCACTGTGGGGTGCAGTGTGCATGGCCTAACCTCTCTCTCTCGTCGTTAAGTGTAATAGAGACATTTGGAACGCTTCTGGAGAGGTACGTGGGGAGAGGAAGGGCTGTTTCTCTTACGGTGATTAAAACTGGGGCAAGAAACTGCAAACAGTAACCCGGGAAGCAAGTCCTCTGCAGAGCACCCTTTGAGTGAAATCTAAACCCAACTTTATCCCAGCAGGTGTGTACAGAGGAGGGGAACTCCAGTTCTGTGCAGTGACTTTGAAGTCTAGGAGCTTAAATTAGAAGGTAAATGCTAAATAATGCATTACCCTAAAGTGCCTCTGGTCCAAATGGTACCTTATACCATTGGGTTATCGCAGCTCTTGCAACACACAGGGGTTTGTGATTTGGATATCCCAGCGGGAACACTGGGGTGGCTTTAGCCCTGGTCCCTGGGCGGTAAGCGTGGGAACAGGCTGCCTGTCGGCTTTCAGGTTTGGGGGTTAATGTGGATCTGGGAACAGGCTGTCGGCTTTCAGGATTGGGGGTTAATGTGGATCAAGCCCAGATGTCTGAGGTGGGGTGGACTCGCAGCTGTGCAGAAACTTACTGATCACCCCAGAATGAACCAGAAGGCCCGAGGCAGATGCCTGATACCACTGAGGTTATTGATCCAGAGTGGCGTTTGAGTATTAACTCTTCACCAGCAATAGAAAGTTCTAGTCAATAAAGGCAAATCTTGTGGCTTTGAATTTGCCATAATCTGTGTTCATTTTAAGTCATTTAACTTTTCTACCTGCTTACTTAAGCCAAATTTTGTAAATTAATTAACTGGGTAGATACTCTTATATCCTGTTAGTATGCATCGGTAAGTTCAGAGGATAAAAATCTCATCACTAAGTGTTGCCCATTCTAGGAGTTCTGTAAATCTAGTGAAATTACGAATTCAAAGTTAACCATAACCAATTTCTGTATCTGGACAAAACTTAGAAGTGAACATCCAGCTAAAATTTGAGAGTTCTTAAATATTTAATATATCACGTATTGCAGAAACAGATGCAAAGATTCAACGAGGTATTTAAATAAAATTATTTTGAAACTCCATTAGTTCCTTCCGCTCCTTGCCAAAGTCTGGTTTCATGGTGTTCCATCTGCACTGAGGCAGGGGAAGACATCGATGCCTCCTACCAAGAGTCGTCCTTGTTCAGCTTGAAGTGCCGATAAGGTTGTCGGCAGCTGCAGAATGGGCACAAAACCTGGGCTGCAATGGCTCATCGGGTTGTATTTTCAGCATTAATTGTCAGTAGTTGGCTTTTTGAGATCTTTACCTGAAGACTTAGTGCTTTACCCTCTGTGGAGAGAAATAGCAGGTAATGTGGCCCATGTTAAACCTTCGCCAAAACTATCGTTGTGTTGTGTCATTTTGTTCTAAAGGTTCCTTTTATTTGTCCCAACAAAGAAGGTTTTTGAAGTCAGTGGTTTTTTAGGGTGATCCTCCTTGTCCTGAAGCCCTCGTGCTTTGACACCAGGGGTAGTAGCTTGTAAAGAGGTTAGGAGGAATGGTTTCCTTTCCCAAGAGAGAATACCTGTTTGTGGGTCCAGAGCTCTGTTGAGCATGACAAAGGAGGGCCCTTTCTCCTTCCTGTTTTTCTTTCCTCTTCCAAATTTTACCAAGCTGATATTTTCAGTGTAGCTCTGATCCTTTTAACCCAAGTACAAGGAAAACTGTACTCGGAAAAGTAAGACCTGCAAATAAGCAGTGATGCGACAGCAGCCGGTGATGGCCACCGTAGAGGCTGTGGGATGGGAAAACTCTGCAGTTCGTCATCCTGTCGTGCAGCACTTCCCAAACCGAGGTGAAACGTTCTGAGGAGATGAGTCGAGTCATCTATTGCAGCTCCCTGTCCTAAGGATCCCATTTACCTTGACGTGGAAAAAGCCAGGAACAAGCTAATGGAAAGGGAAGGAGGCTGACATTTTTTGTCGATGGGCTCAAGTGCCGTATTGAGAATAAGGTTTGCAGTGTTAGTAAGGGGTGCAAGTTGGTTCCTGAAGATCCGTATCTCTGGGGAGCCCGTGTTTTGGTGAAGGGGTTAAACTGCTTGAGCATCTTCCTGCCTGGCGTCTGTCTACACAGGGTCCTTTGGAGCCGGAGTGATCCCGAAGTGCGCTGTGAAGCGGGCGTTCTGTACTCCTTGTGTAGAGGCACAGTCATCTGGATTTAGCTAGGGGGGATTTCCTAGTTCAGGTAGAAGAAAGCTGAGCCTGTTAGGTTTCAAGCAGATCAGGAGAATTATGAATTCTTTGGGCTTTAGAAAGAATGTTTTCTTTCTGAAGTCCTCAAAATCAGTTGACTGATGTGGAGAGCACAGCCCCAGCTGAACACTGGCAATGTTGGCTGATTTTGATGAGCTTTGCTTTTAGTCCCGGAGCTCCGTGCTTTGTGGCTGACGCACACCCCCATTTGAACTGGCAGAAACCCCACGCTACACAATATAGATTATTAATTTGAAAACTTTGACAATGTTTGCAATGGTTCTACTATTTTACAGTTGCAAGTGGATAAAAGTAAAGTATACAATGTACGGTTTGAATGTATTCTGATAAATACTCTTACTATGTTTAGCTTGGATGTGAAAAGGTTGTACCTGGTATTGCAGTGTCTTAACATGCGGTGCTCTCCAAGGTGAGCAACGGGGTTGAGAAACCCAAACCATGAAGCTTCAGAAACGGCGACGTCCCAAGCTTGACAGGTCAAGGTTATATCGTGTATATCACATAAGCTAGCAATTCGTGGATCTGATTTTTCCCTGAAGGGTGCCCACGGCACTTGCAGTCGTGCTGTGGGTGCACCTGGAGCACCGGCAGCACCGGTGTGCAGCCGCGCTCCCGCAGGCGCTTGGCCCCGGCAGCACGGGGCCCGGTGCGGGGTACCAGGGCGGCAGGTCCGGGGTGCCAGGGGCAGCCCCCCCGAGCCCAGTTGTGCCCCCGCGGTGCCCAGCCCTGGTCCTGGGCCCTCTGCCCCTGGCGCCTGCGGAGGACAGGGAGCCACATCAAGGCTGTCCTGCTACAGTGCTGGCCCAGTTCTCTTCTGGTAATTATGGTCTGCCTCTGCAGGCTCCTCTGCTGCCTCAGTGTCGGGGTTTTGTCTTCCCATAGCTGTCACTTCTGTGCCCCCGTTTTCCCAGTTTCACTGATGCAGCGCGCGCGCGCTGTCCAGTTGTTGCTATGAGGACCTTGCTAACGCTGGCTTCTCTTCCCGCCAGCTGGACGTGCCCCTCGGGTGTTCCAGAGAGGCATTTCACCCTATTTCGCCATGCTGCAGACGGGGGAGAGGGTGTGGAGGTCGCCTTTCTTCCGCAGGCTAAGCTCCGCTTTGGGGAACAGCACAGTGGAGGAATGAACACAACTCGGTTCTTGAATTTTCCACCAGTTTCTCACTCTCTTGCTTCATATTTTGCGTAACTTAATATTTGGCAGCATTCAGATTTCCCCAAATATGCGTATCTAGCCCCTACTGTATTTTTTCCCTAAACTTCTTGGTTTTAAGGGGTCTTGGAAAGAGTTTTCGTCTTGTTATAGGGGTCATATGAGCATCTAATCTCCGTAAGTTTTTAAGCTGCATCAAAGCTCATTTGCCTGCCCGCCTCCATCCCTCCTCTCTCCAGTTTTACTGAGTAACTTCAGCAAAGAAATGCTGCAGAATGCAAGCGAGCTCCCCGGGGCCGCACCTCGCTTGCTGCTGATGCAGCCGGGGACTCGCTGGCAGAGGCCAAGGGAAGGTGCGGGGACAGCGCCCGGAGCGGCCAGGGGCTGCGTGCCAGCGTGGCTGCTCCGTGCCCCCATCCCCTCCCCGCCCTGCTCGATTTACGGGCTTGGACCCCTGGAACATCCGTGTTCCCCCCACGTTGCTGAGGCCTGATCCCATCATCTGGCTTCTGCTGTGGCAGGTCTTGGCTTCTTCTGTTCCTGGCTTTGGGGGGATGTTTCTGTTTCCTTGTGGATATAGAAGTGTGCTTGTAACAGCCCGGAGCATCAGTGCACATCAGTGCTTTGGGAGTGTAACAGGACTCGCTGAAGAAAACATGCATTGCTCTCTGACGAGGAGTGGAACCGATTTCTCCTAATGGAGGTGATACTCAGCCTGGTAGGTTGGTCTGGGTTTCACTGCTCTGTAAAGCTCGTGAAGGCTGTGTGATTATATGAAGAACAACAACGAGCATATTTTAATGTATTTGCATGGATTTCTTTGTTGCTTTATTTGGTGACGTGGTCTGTCTGATCATTCTATTGGGGTTGAAGCCCTGTGAATAGGGCTGGGTGGTACCCAACATAAACCGCTTCCTGAACAGGGCCGACGACATTCCGTACGAGGGATTTTACCTCCCCCCTTCCCCTCTGTTGGGTAGCTCTGCTGGCATTGTAGGGAA
>NW_009258879.1:387940-390536 GCF_000687185.1 Egretta garzetta
TCTCCCTATGGACACTGGGTTTTGAGCGTGAAATCTGCCATAGGAATGTAAAACAGCTCCTGGAAAAAGTGAATTGTGACTTCTTTTTTTTTTTCCCTAATTCCTTGTCCTTGTGTTAGATTGCGATGCAAAATCCAGTGCATGCCCGGAGCTTGCGCAAGTACAGGAATCGTTTCGAGTTCTGTATTTAGCCCAGACTTCTTTTTTTTTTAAATCGGAGATTTGTCACTGACCCTTGCGACGGAGCGGACGCCGTTGGGCCTGGTCTGGAGCACAGTGGAGGAGGTCAGAAGTTACCTGGTGGGCGTGCAGTGTTGTGTAATGCCGTGCATGCTGTGAAACTCCTCTGCCCGATTTCAGAGGTTTTGCAGATGTGGGGTGGGATCCTCATTTGGTATACGTCAGTGAACAACACCAACGTTTCTTTTTAAGCCTCTTTACAGCAGCTTTACTGGGTTGAGTTCTGTGTGCTGCTTGTTGCAGGAGTGCTCTTGTGACAAGAGGATCTCAGTATCTGATATCCCATAAGGTAATCGATCTCCAGAGACACTCTTACCGTTTGGCCCTGGGAATACCGCAGAGAAAAGCAACACGGATGTCAGTTGAATTAGATTTCCCATCACTTCTGGGTTTTGCAGTCACTTTCGCGGCATACATTGCAGCTTTGCATGTATGGCAATAGGGTACGTTGCGTTGGTTTGATTTTCATTCCTGTTCTGTGCACAGTTCTGCCTTAGTGCTTCCTGGCCTCTCTGCCTGAACAAGGAATGGCTCTGAGGCAATCGGTGTTGTAGCAGCGCGTTACAGAGCAGGATTAGGAGCAGACGTTCCTGACGCAGCGGTGCTGGTGCTTGTTGCAGCGTGTTGGTGCCGGCCAAGGTGGCAGCAAGCTCTCGTGTCTGTCCCAGCGGCTGGGCGACGTCTCGCGGTCTGGCGCCTGCACGCAGCCCAGTTGCAGAATGGCAGCACGTGCTGCTTTGATCGCCACCTTCCTTCTTCCTTTCCCTTCATCCTTTGCCCCTCACGTCCTGTTCTCCAACGTGGCAAAGCGCTTCTGTGGCTGTGTCTTTTAACACCGCCACACCAGCATGGCTTGTCTTCTGCCTGAATCAGGCTTTGTTGTTCTTTTCTAGGTAGCATTTCATCCTCAGCTCCTGTTCTAAATGCCTCTGGCAGGATACCTGCTCTTTTCTCACGGTGCTTTCCAGACACGGCACTGATGTACAAGTATCAGTTAAGGCAGTGGGGTTTTTTAGATGTTTTTGCTCTAACTCGGGTTCCTACAGAACATTTTCAGGTTTTGATTCCTCTTTTTTCCCTATGAAAACTGAATTTTGCTCTTAAGTAATGTTTTCTTTGACATTGCCCGTGTTTTGAGTCAGTCAAGGCTTTTCTCCTTGGTTACATTGCTGAAATGAATATTTTATGAATTAATGCGTCAGTGCAGAATTCCTTCACATCCAAAGGGATTGGACTTTGGAAAGCAGCATGGGATCAAACTTGCACGTTACCTGTGCACTACTGCAGGGTAAGAGAATGATTTTAAAAAACCCCAAACCTACCAAACCCAACTGCCATAGCGTCTGTCAGAGCCTCCGAGAGTCATCTGGCTCAAAGGGGCAGACAGAAAGGAAAAATGGAAAGTTCTGTCCTTGTATCCATGCTGGCTGCAAGCACGCTGCTTGGCTGGCACCGTGGGACACTTCCGAAAGCCCTCTTCGTTCTGTTGGTGTCGGTGGGTGCTGGTATTTCAGCCTGGGGAGCACCCTGCATGCTCTGAATTAATGGTTCTGAAGATCTCGGCCTTAGATTATATACGGCTTGGCTTTGTGATCATCTGTCTGTCCCAGGTGAGTTAACCGTATTTGCTACAAATGGGAAATAGCAGTGAGATGGGGGAGAGGCGTGGGGGGAGAAGCAGCCGTGAGGCGGGGATGGCTTTTTAAAGACGTGTCGGAAGGGGTAGGGCTTGATGGCGTACGGTGCTGTGGGTCGGAGCTGTCACAGACGGGGAGATGAGCCCTTGCTTTATGTCTTTAAATCTGACCGTAAACCTCCTTTTCTTTGGCAGGGAGGTCAAGGGTGGTGGTTAAGAGGTGGTGAGGTTTCTTCGTGCACCCGTGACACCCGTGGTTAAAATGCTATTGCTGCTCTGGTTTGTACTCGAGTCCCTGTGTGACAGTTGCTTTCGAGTTGGAGTTTCAGCCTTCCAGGAGATCACATTAATCTTCTGAAAATTCTAGTTAGCCATTTTTAAATAACAGTGTTTTTGTGGTGCTATAAACAGAGCGTGGAGTTTATAGGTGGGTTTATGTCCTGCTGCGTGGCTTTGCCTCTCCATTTTTATTTTTGCTTGAATCTTGCTGCCCGGTGCCTCGTTCCGTGTGCGCTGAGGAACGCGTGTGTCGCCTCCGATGCTATTGATTTGCTCCTGATCGGGCTGTCTGTTATCCTGGCCAATTTCTTTGGCTCAAAGGTGCAGCTTTAAAAATAGCGTCACGCGTGGAGCACAGGACGGAAAGCCCTGCAGCTTTAAATCCTGCAGTCCTGGCCCTCTTCTGCCTCTGGAGCAGATGCTGCTGGCTGAGGGTGCAGA
>NW_009258879.1:390734-397269 GCF_000687185.1 Egretta garzetta
GGGCTGCGGGTGGCCAGGCCGCCGGGGATGTTGATGTGGTGCTGCTGTACCTGCCTGTGCTGTGACAGGGACTTCTGCGAGCCCGCCAAGGTGAGGAGGCTATGGAGCATCACTGGAACAGCGTTAGCCGTCGTGTTTGCTGTTTTATTTAGATCTCCGGTAGAACTTGACCTCCTTTTGTGGCATCAGCCTGGGAAATGCTGCGCTTTCCTCCAGGCGCTGCTGTTGAATTTCTGTGGCTGTTTTTTTTACATAGTTTTTCTTCGCTTCGGAAGCTGGGAAGACTGAAAAAGGCTCCTGCCTGAGTGAGTGCTGCAATCTGTAAACAAGATCAAACGTGGTGCTGCTTTTGGGGGTTTTCTGGTTTTGTTGTCCTGGGGTTTGGCATGTATGATACAGGGAACGATGAAGGGAGGGGCTGGTAAATGCAGCCCGATGTCAGAGAGAGATGTTTGGCTTGGTAGCTTTTTAAATGTGGCTTCTTGTTTTGCTGGTTTAGCTGTGCAAAATATAATTTCAGTAAGTAGTAAGCAAATTGCAGAATCATGTTTTTCCTCCAGGTAAAAAAAGAGTAGGAGCACACTCCTTCCCGTGGAGTCGGTGACCTTCAGCGATGAATAAGTACTTTTCTTTGGTTTCATTTAGCTGTGTCGCCAGGCATTGCCCTTTCACGAGTCTGAGTTAACAGTAAGCTGCATTTCCCCCCACATTTATTAAATATTGAAGGAGACAGTAGGGCTTTGACACACTGATCTCCGATGCAAAACAGAAGATATTTGTCTCTGAGTTGTTGCAGTTAGCATTCCAGTGCGTTGTGGCTCCAGCTTTTGGAGAAAAAAGGAATCCGGGATCCAGACTTATTTTGCTGTTTGCCTTTGCCGTGGATGAATGTTTGCCGAGGGTTCGTTATCACCTGCAGGAGATGTGGCTGAGAAATTGCATGGTGTCACTGTTGTCTTTGAGGCACATACGCCTACTCGCTATTATTCAATAGACTCATTATTTCCCTTTGGGAAGAGCTGGCTTCCCTGTACAGGGCCGTGTACTTTTTCTCACTGCGTTCACCAGTCTTCACAACAGAAGTGACACGCAGGTGGCCCTCGGGAGCTGTCCCGTCGGGAGCGCAGAGCTGAAGTGGTACTGACCGCTGAGGTCCAGGGCAGTAAGAAAGGGGGGGGTATTTATACGCCACATCCCGGGGCGATAGATCTGCGTGATGTTACACACGCCAAGACGCAAAGGCATCACCGCTGGAGAGGGAGTCGTGAGCGTAGGGTGCCAGTTCTGTCAGGTGTGGGCACGCTGCTGTCAGGGTAGCCCGGGCTTTCACCGGGGGCTGTGGGGATGCTGCTGCAGTAAGACATGTCTCCAGGTGAATTCCAGATGAGGCTTCTTGCTTTTTACAAGAATACTGAAAGCAACGTCGTGATTTCAGCTCTTGGGTAATTCAGTGTTTGCTACGGATTTCTCGACAAGCGCCCCGCTGCCTTACTCTGCCGGGTACTCGTCATCCCCGGGACGCACCCCTCACGGTGACGTCTCGTTCTTGTCTTCTTCCCGGTTTCTGAAGGCCCGCGTGCCGTGTCCTGCCGCCCCGGAGCGCACGCGCTCTTGTGCTGGAGCGGCTGCCCTCGTCCACATGGCTTCTCCTTGTCCTCGGCAAAGCCAGGTTTGCCGCTTTGGGCAGTCTTGGGTTTAGCTGGCACTAAGGTGGGAGCACGCTGCGGCACTCGGAGCGGGACAGCAAGCTGCCTTTGGCAGGAGAGGAATCTGCAGCCAGCTCTATCGCACGGCTTCCCGGCGGGTGTCGTGTGTGAGGGACTAGGGGTGCGTTATGTGAGAAGGGCTTTAATTAATGGAACGAGATGTCAAGAAATGCTCTACAGGAATGACAAAGAAATATCTTCACAGGAAACGTGAATCCTGCTGGTTTGAAATACTTCTCTTTTTTGTATAAACTGTTGATTGGGTCAGCTGCTTCCAGGATGAATTTTGGTTACAGTCGTACTCTGTTGTACCTGCAGAAAATGCTGCAACTAAAAATAAATAAAAAGAAGTGAAGTAAAGTGTAGAAGCGCAGATGCTGTGCTCGTGTACAGGAGCCCTTTAGACTAAATACTTGGCAATGAGTTCCGTGTTAAACTTCCACAGGGAAACATCTCCTGAACGAGGGGGGAAATGCTTGCTCGCGCACGTGGCTGTTGGGCACCGAGCAGTCCGCAGAGGGGTTTGTCCTCCCAGACTCCAGTTTGCTCCGTTGCTTTGCAAGCCAAATTTCATGTGCAATCAGCAAATTAAACTCTATTCTCTACAAATGAATATGTAAGATGAACAATAATTTGTGTTTATCAGATAGCAGCTTAAAGCGTAAAAAACCTTCAAACTACTCTCTGGGACGTGTTACCAATCGTTTTGTCTCTAAGGTAACGAGATGTGATTCAGGCGTACTCAGGGAAAACAGAATGAGTGTTTTAAAAAAACCCCAACAAACAAAACCAAACCCAACACCACCACAACCCCTTCCCCACCACCCCCATTTTTCATAGTCACTTTCTGACAAAAGCTTGTATGAACTTGTTTCCAAATCCACCCTCTCCTCCCAGTTCCTATACTTAATTTTTGTTCAGCTTTACCTCATTTCCTATCATTATTATTGTAACTTCTGGCCTGATTGGCAGTCCCCCCCGTATTAAAAATCTGCAGCTGCTAAAATAAACATCCATGACTGTTATTTTGGCCGTATCTTAGAATCATAGAATCACTTTGGTTGGAAAAGACCCTTGAGATCATGGAGTTCAACCTTTAACCTAACCCTGCCATCCCACCACTAAACCACATCTTTTGCTGTGTCATCCTTTTTCAGCTCGAAAATCAAGTTCCTGCAAGCCCTTCTGTATAGAATCATAGAATGTTTTGGGTGGGAAGGGACCCCCAGAGGTCACCCAGTCCAACCCCCCTGCAGGAGCAGGGACACCTTGAACCACATCAGGTTGCTCACAGCCCCGTCCAACCTGGCCTGGAATGTTCCCAGGGATGGGGCTTCCACTACCTCTCTGTGCAACCTGTTCCAGTGTTTCACCACCCTCATTGTAAAGAATTTCTTCCTTATTTCCCATTCAGATAGGCTTATTCATTCCCTTGCACTTGCCTTGCCCATGATACCGGCGTTACTGCCCCATTTATTCAGCCAGCACCCCTGATTTTCTTCATGACTAGCTTGTAGCTTTGGAAAACCACTACTGAATTGGACCACAAGCCTTACTCTTTTGTATTCAAAAATACCTTTCTCCAGATTTCAGAAGTCTGAGGTCAAGACGGTGAGGCCTTTGGCAGCAACTGGGTTTTTGAAAAGGATTAAAGGAGCCAGAGACAGCACCTTTGGGGAGATGCTGCAGTGTGTTGTGTCGGGCCCCTTCTGTCTCTCGGGTGTCAATACACGCTGGCGGGCGGTGCTGGCACCTGGTCCTGCGCCTCCCCCCGTCCCAGGAGGCGCTGGCCTGGTGTTCCTTGCCTCGGCCCCGCTCCCGGCTGTGCAACAGGCTACGTTGGTCGTGACGGATGCCCGATACAGCAAGTGCAATGCCACATGGCAGCAGCATTGTCCACTGCCGCCCCCACCCCCAGCGACTGCTGAAGTTGAAATATTGGTCTCCTTTGGAGATTTCTGCCGCTGACAGATGGGAGGAAAATACAGCCAGTTGCTTTATAGCTAAACTCCGTTTCTGGTGCTGGAAGCAGCGTGTGACGTCGCATCCCCATTTCATATTGAATTAGGTGGTGAGGCCGTGGGAGAGTCGTGCTGCCGCTGGCTTTGCCAGGTCCCAAGTTGTGGGTGGGGGTTTGTACGTGCACCGCAGGCCATTGCTGCATGTCTCTTTCTTTTGGCACCGGTGCCAGCTTCAGCAGTCCCAGGTCCCCTTTCCCCCCTCTGCAGGTTCCTGCAGTTCTGCTGGCGCGCAGTGCGAGGAGCCTTACGGTGAACCAGGGCTGGGAACTTGGTAAAAATAACAGCATTTCCAGGTTCCTTATCACTGGGTTATTCCTCACACGGGTCAGTCTCCAGGTTAGCTCGCGCCTCGGCCTTGCAGGGAGCTGCTGTTCCCGCTGTCCCCCTGCCGTGCCAGTACAAAGTTAGGCAGGGAGCTGCTTCACTGGGCACCACCACCAAAGAAAGGGGATGCTAAATCGCGTGCGAGTCTCCTGAGCGTGGCCTAAAACGTTGCTGGGTTGCGGTTGCCCTTGGTGGGCATCTGCTGCCTCCTGGGCTTTCTGCAGAGGGAAGCTGGGAGCCACGCGCGGGGCCCTGGGCTGGCGGCTGTGCCGCGGGCGCACACGCGCCGTAGGAATCATCGCTCGTGGTTGCTCAGCTGCTGTGACTGAGGCGTGAAGCCATTTCCTCTTGCCGTTGCCAGTGTTGGGTCCTTGCTCTGTTACCCTAGGCAGGCAAAGGGGTCGTACTGGAACATTTTACTGTACTTTTTTCAGGGTCGTTTATCACTTTTGTTTTCTCACGGTGGGTTTTTTCCATAACTAGGATGATCTCCCACCATTTTGAGGGTTAATTGCCCACAGGCAAAGGCTGTTTATCTCTCTTAGAAACCCCAGTTATAATCTAACCGGTGAGCTGTACTATGAAAAATACAGAGCAGGACTTCCTTGAGCTGTCTGTCCATCTGTTGTGTGCTTCCCTTCGCCAGTTTGGGGGTTGATGTGCATTTAGGAGCGTAATAGGGACAGCTCAGAACACATGCTGGCAGTGACGACCAGCAGCCTCTGTGGGTGAGTAGACGGAAGCCTGTTACGATGCGACGCTGCTGTAGTGTCTGAAGATCCAGTCAGGCAATAAAACCTTGCAGGATAACTGTGCCGTGTGTCATGAGGAATCACACCGGACCTGTTCTTTGTTTTGTCTTTGTATTCTTGGCAGTGAAGCCAAGGCAGATGTCACGGCGAGCAGGAGCACGTATGCATGCTGGGTGCTTGCTGAGTCCCCGAGAGGACTGTTGTGTTCCTAGGGATGGTTCAGTGCAGAGGTGAGCAAACAGAAATCTTCTGCCTTACATATGCTGTTGTTCGGAATTTGCAATGGTATGAACATGCAGTTTGAAACAAATAGTGACTCAAAGGGTTGGTAGTATCAGATGTCCGGCAGTGCTGCAGCAGACAGATGGAAAGGGTTACAGGTCCAGGTTTTCATGACAGACGTATCCACAAATGGGATGTGTGGGTGTATATGTATGTGTGTTCCTGGAGATACTCGGAAGCCGCCTGGACAGGGTCCTGCACGGGTGGCCCTTGGTGGCCCTGCCTGAGCAGGGGTTGGACCAGATGGCACCCAGAGGTCCCTTCCCACCTCAGCCGGTCTGAGATTCTGTGACATCCCTTACAAAGCAAAGCGTTAAAGAGCTCTCTCAACCGTGGGTCGCCAGCAGCTCACTGCGTCACCCAGGTGGGTCGGGCAGAGCCCTCTGTGTTGCTTCTCTTGCTTCCTTTGGGGCCCACGCCAAGTTCTGCAGTACGCTGGGTCCCTGTCAGATCCAGCAGGGGCACTGCACGCTGTCCCCTCATGGGACAGGGGCGTTGGTACCACCTTGACTCTGATTAAAGAATCGTGTGCTGCAGGCGTCACGCGGGAGGTGGCTTCTGGCTGTCAGAATGGCCTCGGCATATCTTTTTGCACTGTACAAATACTGAGGTAGAGAGAAATGAGGAAAAATGCGGGGCCAAATGAGAAATTAGAGTAATTACGAGACATGAGGTTAACGGCCCTGTCCCTGTACCAAGAGTTGTGGGTTTTCTACAGCCATAGGTCATCAGGCTCCCAGTTTCAGACCTCCTAAAGATAGCTCTTCTTGAAGGGCACGACTGGTGGAACTGGTGGGACTTTAGGGTTGTTACTAATTCAGTGGAAACTGCAGCAGCACCCCAGGGATCGGTTCTGCCCCACGTGGCATGGGGGGCTCTGAGCAGACGTTTTTGTGTCACCCCTGTGTGACAGCACTAGAAGGTGGTGTTCTCCTTAAGCCTCCTTTGGCACTGCAGAATGGGAAATATTGCCAAAAGCATGTTGGGATGGAAACAAGAAAATTAAAGCTAAATTTGAGAATCACGCATTTTAAGTAATCCCTTTCCTACAGAAATCTTCCTACTCACAAAAATTCCTGCATCTAAAGGGACTTCATCCTGAACATGGTCAAGATCTACTTTGTCAGAATCTTCTCGTTAGTGCAGTTTGCCATCGTTTTGCTTTTAGAAGGAAAAATAATGTACAGTATTCCGCGCTGACAGATACACAGGGGCAAGTTTATTGGAAACGTGAGGATGTACCAAGGCCCATTCACCCAGCTATCATTGGCAGCAAAGCTGCAAGCAAAAAACTTCCTTTTCCCCGGCATTGTTTGTTTTCTCCATCAGCAGCAGACTGCAAACAACTGGTCGGGTGAAATATTTTCCAAGTTAATTTTGATCCTGTCTTTGTAGTAGTACTGTCCATTTTCCAAACCCACTGTTCTGTGTGGGGTTTAGTTGTTTTGGT
>NW_009258879.1:397566-397866 GCF_000687185.1 Egretta garzetta
GGGCGAGTTGCCCCCGGGGGCCCAGCCCCCCAGGGGTCCGACGGAGTGGGCTGGGGGGCCATGGGGCAGACACGCACCTTCGGGCGCTGCGACTCTGCAGACGTGGTCAGACACGAAGGACGCTCTCTTTCTCCCTCCCCTCTTTTTCCCCATGAGGTGTTAATTAGAGATCTTGCTAATGAACTAACTGCCTTGCATCTGTCTTCGAAGACTGCGGGTCTCCGCTCCTGCGTGTGCCCGAGGCAGGAGAGCGTCTGCCCACCCAGCGCGGAGGGGCTGGCGCGCGTCGCCGTGCCTCGG
>NW_009258879.1:398100-400802 GCF_000687185.1 Egretta garzetta
AAGAGCTTTCTCAAGCACTTTTATTTTTCACTGGTTTGTTTATTTGCATTAATTTGTGGTGGGTTCTCCCTCCCTTAAAACTTTCATACAAAGGTACCTTAAAAATAATGTGTCGGTTTAGAGTTCAGAGGCACTGCAAAAGTGAGTAGCGGTACCGAGCATTCGGTCAATAGTTCTGATGGCACACGGCGTGTGCTGGGCATACAGAGGCAAGCAGCCCTCCGTCTCGGATCGGAGAGGACGCTCCATGTGTCGCCCGAGGACGTGTGCTCTGCAGGGGGGGGGGCGAGTGGCTCCCGGGGGCCCAGCCCCCCAGGGGTCCGACGGAGTGGGCTGGGGGGCCATGGGGCAGACACGCACCTTCGGGCGCTGCGACTCTGCAGACGTGGTCAGACACGAAGGACGCTCTCTTTCTCCCTCCCCTCTTTTTCCCCATGAGGTGTTAATTAGAAGCACGCTGTCCGGCCAGCCGCGCGCCCGCCACGCCGCTCGCCAGGGCTGCTTCTGAGCAGGAAGTCCAGAGCTTAGGACTTCCTATGAGTCTCCCAGGTTTTTCTGCTGGTGTCACCGTGCTGCCTTCGGCACAGCAGGAAGGGGAAACAAAAACTTTTGAATTTTTTTGTGATGAGTTTTCACTGCCGCTCAGGGTGCTCAGTCAGCAGGCAGCATGATTAATGCGGGCGTCCCAGGCGCTGTGAGCTGCCTGCCGGGGCCGCTCGCCGCAGTCGTTCCTGGCACCCCTGTCTCACCTTGCCCTATATATTTTTATTCCAAGTACCATGACGCTTGCTCCGTCACTTTTTAAAGTGCCAGACAAAGGAGGGGGAAGCAGGAGCTGAGCATCTCCTTGCAGTAGGCCTGCGCTAAATCCTGCTGTTCGCTTAAGCCAGCGCGTGTCCACAGAGACAGCACATCTGCCCGGGGGGTGCCTGGCGTGCGCCTGGGACACCTCGGGAGGAGCGGTCGTGTTTGACCCTTGGCCGCGCCAGAAGGCACAGTCTTGGGTTCTCTGTGGCTGCGGCGTGCAGAACAGATACACAGAAAAACTTTCACAGGAGGGGAAGCCTGGCGGTGTTGGAAGTGCTGGGAATTTGGTGGAATCCTGAGCTGCAGAAAGCACAAGGTCCTCCCGTGATGCTTTCAGCTCCTGGTGTCCCGCCAAAGCAGCGCTCAGTATTCCGCCTGGTGGGAAGTTGTGTGGGGCCGCTCTGTCGGGACTGACTCGATATACTGGGAGATGGTATTGCAAGGGAGACTGATCGGATTGTAACCCCTGGGTTTATACAAACATTGACCATTAGGGATTTAATTCTCCAGCATCTTTTCAGGACAGATTGCCAGTCATCTGAAATCAGTACTGTGTCACCAGCGTTTCCCAGGCAGGTGGTTTGTGCCGAGTCTCCCCTTGCGGAAGCCTTGTCGATACGGAGGAGATGCTTCAGTTGCCCCAGGTCTGTTCCGGAACAGCACTCTGTACAGCCGCTTGCGTACAGGAAGATAACGTGAGCAGATACGCTGGAGTTAATTGGCTTTGTAAGGGGGGTGGAAGAGAAAGTATTTACTGGGGGGGGAGTTATTTTGAATTACTTTCTGAAAAATTGGCATAAAATTCATGGACTGTTCTTTTTTTCATCTGTCATTAATACTAAAATTTCCTTCCTCGGGGGCAGATAGAGATCGTTACAAATGGATTGATAGGGTTCTTTGAGAAGCCAGCTTGTTTTGTAAAGCAATTAAGAGGAGTAATAAGATGGTATCAGTGTGCTGAATGGCAAAGTCGAGGCTGTGCTGCTTTACGGGTTACAGCACGTTGGCAAAGCAGTAAATGAGCTGCGTGCTGTTGCACATAAAGGATCTGGGGATGCGGAACTAAGCAGTTTTGCCACGGGGAGCTGGCTGACGCTCTCCAGGTCAGGCCCGCCTGGTGCACGCAGGATCTTTGTTTCCTTCTGGACCATACAAAGAAACTGGATCAGCAGCAGTCCTAGGAGAATCTCAATGAAATGACAAATTCCAGGAAGAGTTGCCTTACCGAATGCGTGCTACTCCACAATGCACGTCCCTACATCTCCGAGACAGCATATTCTCTGTGCAGCACTATTGTCAAGTCCCACTGATTAATACGAATTCTGGGGACTAGTTTTCTGTTAATCTAGCCAGAGCCCCAGGGTTTCCACAGCTAAACCTGCTTCAGAGGGCAGTTGATATTCCTGCAGTCGCCGCAGACTGGAAACTGATACTCTGTGGTTTCCAGCAACTGAACTGCTCTAGAAAATCAGTCGGTTGAGTTTTCCGTATGTCTGATTGGTTTTCCTGTTGATGTGATGGCAAACAGAGAACCTCGGCACGGAGCTGCTGGGAAGGCCTTGCCTTGCTGGCCTTGCCCGCTGTTGCTGCAGCGCCTGACGGTGCTGCCCGTCTGCTGCAGGGGGGTAATTCTGCCCCCTTAAATACAGAATACTGACACTAGAGAGAGGGCTACCCTTCGCTCCAGTAGCATTTTTTTCTTCAGTAAAGTGCCTGTTCACAAGGCAAATGTGGGAATGTGCTCTGCAGATGGGGAGCGAGCTGCGGGTCGGCTGGTAGTTGCCGACAGGGAACAATCTGGGGTCTTGCCCGGTGTTTAAATCAGGCTGCTGGGTCCGGGGAGGGGGGGAAGGCTGCTCCGCCGTGCGCTGCGGGGCTCTGGGCCGCGTCTGCGG
>NW_009258879.1:401502-403868 GCF_000687185.1 Egretta garzetta
TGCGGTTTCTTCGCGTGGTCCCTTTGCGTGGGCGTGCCCGAAACCTTGGGGTTCGGGGTTTGGGCTCAGAGCGGGCTGTGCTCCCCGACGCTTGCTGCCCGCTCTCCTGCGCGGAGGCCCCTGCTCACAGGGTTTGGCGCGGGGCAGGGCGTTCTCGGGGGCCTGAAGGGCTGTTCCTGCGCCTGGCACTGGCCTCAGCAGACCTCTTGTTTTCTGGTAAACTTCGGGTTTGCTTGCTTTTGTACAAACGGGCGAAGCTCTGGGAGTAACTTGGGTTTGCTGCATACTTGATCTGTGTGGCGTTTGCTCTTTTGCCGTTACCTTCTCAGTCTTTCTGCTCGCCAGCTGATCGAGCTACTGGCCTTACGCTGGTCGGTCAGAGAAACTTGGGTGCCCTGCCTTGCTTTGTGCTTGAGGCTTTGCTTGTTGAGGCCATTCAGTTGGCTGAGGTACAAGGGGGTTTGCTTCTTCCTCAGCTTTTGCTAGATGTCTGTAAAGCACACGAAGCTCAGTTGATACCGTACCACGGCCAGCTGAAAGTTGCATTTTTGCAGAACTACGTCCACTTGTCAAGTTGGCTGGCACAAAGAAGGAAAGGTTTTATGTTAGTGAAGCTGGTGATTAGCGCTTATATTTCTCTCTCTCCTTGCCTAGATCGAGCGATTGGAAGTCAGCAGCTTAGCGCAGACCTCCAGTGCAGTGGCCTCGAGCACTGATGGCAGCATCAATGCGGACTCCGTTGATGGGACCCCAGATCCTCAGCGTACAAAAGTGGCCATCACGCACCTGCAACAGAAGATACTGAAGCTGACCGAGCAGATCAAAATCGAACAAACAGCCCGCGATGACAATGTGGCGGAGTACCTGAAACTGGCCAACAACGCAGACAAGCAGCAGAGTGCCCGCATTAAGCAAGTGTTTGAGAAGAAAAATCAAAAGTCAGCCCAGACCATCTTGCAGCTGCAGAAGAAACTAGAACATTACCATCGAAAGCTGCGAGAGATTGAACAGAATGGGATCCCTCGGCAGCCGAAGGACGTCTTCAGGGATATGCATCAGGGTTTGAAAGATGTTGGAGCAAAAGTCACTGGCTTCAGTGAGGGAGTAGTAGACAGCGTAAAAGGTGGACTTTCCAGTTTCTCCCAAGCCACACATTCAGCAGCAGGAGCCGTGGTTTCCAAGCCCCGGGAGATTGCCTCCCTCATAAGGAACAAGTTTGGGAGTGCAGACAATATTGCTAATCTGAAAGACTCCTTAGAAGAAGGCCAGGAAGATGGGACAGGCAGCAAGGCTCTAGGTGTTATTCAGAACTTTCAGTCAAGCCCAAAATATGGCAGTGAAGAGGATTGCTCCAGTGCCACATCAGGCTCAGTGGGAGCCAACAGCACGACAGGGGGCCCTGTGGGAGCTTCTAGCTCCAAAACAAACACTCTGGATATGCAGAGCTCAGGGTTTGATGCAATACTGCATGAGATTCAAGAAATCCGAGAGACACAGGCAAGACTGGAAGAATCCTTTGAGGACCTTAAGGTTCGCTATCAGAGGGATTACTCACTAATAATGCAGACTCTGCAGGAGGAGCGGTACAGGTATGTGCTTTTGTACTTTGTTTCAGAATTAAATGCTGTGAGTTGCAGAGCACCAGTCCTGGGTAGCACTCCTCAGCAGGCTCTTCCAGCAGCCTGATCCAGATGGGAAGTTCTGTGGCCTTTTCAGGGTTTTGCCCTCCTAGCTTTGTCTTTTGTAAATACTGTTATCTTGCTGCTCGTCTCCCTTTCTGTCCCAGAAAGAAAGAGCGAGGGAAAAGGTTATTTTGTAGTGTTTTCAAGACAGAAAGTCAAACTAGAGAGGTTTAGAAAGGTGTCCCGAAAGACCAGGAGTACGTTGATGCAGTTACTATTATCCAGACAGTGCTTTGCCCTGCAAAAATCCTGCAAAAGTTTGGGTCCAGGCAAGAGACAGAGAACTACGTGTGGATGCTATCCTGACCCTGCCTTCTCCAACACTCAGATCTCCATCTACCAGAGAAAGAAATACGTAGCTTTCTCAGGGCTCTCCAGAAAGACATGATCTTGGCCATGTTCCAAAACTAGGATATTGCCTTCCCTTCTGCACTCAGACCTGCAGTGGCAGGGTTCAATGAAATAAAGATAAATTAGTGTCAGATATGGGCAGTGCTCTTGTCACGGAGGTGACGTGGCTCTGGACGTGGGTAACCCCTGCTGCCACCAGCCTTCCCTCGCTGGGAGGAATGGAAAGGCAGAGGAGTGGCAGTACTGCCAGTCCATGGTCAGGTCACAGGGAAGAGGTGACGTGGCTGCAGGGAGGCAGCCTGACAGTATGGTACGGCATGGTATGGCAGCCAG
>NW_009258879.1:404064-410644 GCF_000687185.1 Egretta garzetta
TTACCCCCAACCTCCCTGCCGAGGAAAGCAGCCCCTGGAGAGATGCTGGGGGAAGGCTTCCCCTCCCCTTCCTCGCTGGGTGGGAGAGAGCTCTCAGCAGGCTGCCCCATGCAGAATGTCACACGCTGGGGACAAGGGCTCGTCCCTGGGGGCTGGAGGGAAGAGTCACCCGCTGCCCTTTGCGGCTGTTGAGGACGCTGCGCTCCGAATCAACAGGATTCTTAAACTGCGCTTTTTAAACTTGCATTAACAAGTGCAAGGGGCCCAAGTCCTCGTTCTGACGGGGGACAGCAGGCTTTTGTAATGAGGTTGCTTATGGCCTTTGTCACTTCAGCCAGGCTGTGAAGCACGACCTGTGAGGCTCAGCAGAGCTGCTGGGCATGGGGACAGGCTTTCTGCAGCGCCCTGTTCCACCGGTGCACTGGTTTGCACAGGATGACATGGAGTTGCCCTGTGCCTCTTCAGACGTGCTGGTGCCAGATCACTGGAAAAACATTGGAAAAGGCTTAGCCTGCTAGGATCCTGTGGAGACAGCAAGCTTTCTGTGTGCTTTGCAAAGCCTGGGTATACAAAGCCAGACCAACACCGCTTTCTAATCCTGCTTTGCAACGATCAGCGATTTGACTGAAACCGGTGCCCAGCACAGCAACTTTGGTTCCTAGTGCCTCGCTGTCAGCAAGTCACACAACGGAGCAATGGGAGTTTGATCTTCCGCTCCCCAGCAGAGAGGAGTCCTGTTGTCTGTTGCTGTGTAGGTTGTTGTTTCGCATACACAGCAGCAGCCATTCATGGTGGAATGCTGTGTGCAAGCACAGCACTGCGGAAGGAGTGGCCTCAAAGTACAATAGAAGACCTTGGGGCCGGGTGTGTGTTGTCAGCTACTCTGGCTAGTTATTCCCGGCAGCCACTGAGCAAGGTTCACATCGGTCCTTGTACTAGTGCACCCTGAAGTCATACCTGTCATGTGCCATTGGCCTTTACTGAGTGCCCCTCTGAGCCGAGCCCAGAGCCTAGCCTCTATCCAAGGCAGCCTGGAGTAAAAACGTGCTGTGGGAATCTGTATTTGGCTTATAAATGCTTAAAAAGATGGAAATTTAGACCTGCCATTTAGAATGTTGATGCAAATTCATCAAAGGTGTGACCTTTAGGGAGGACCAGTGAAACCACAGTAAGTGCCCTGGCCTCTGCAGGCTTTCAGGGGTGAGCAGGTACTGCATGATCCGCAAGGAGCTTAGGGGTTAATCACACTGAGATTAATACCTTACAGTACAAATCTAGGTTCTTGTTTGCTAGCTTCCATATTTTAAAACATCATGAGGATAAAAGCCAACGTCACCCTGAGAACTGGAAGGTTACGTGGTGTGTCCACAGGCAGAGGATGCTGCTGCCTTGGCAGAGAGGGCTGGCATCCGTTCCTCCGAGCAGGAACCCCTTTGTGCCTCAGCTCTCTTCAGGAAAAAAAAGAAAGGATTATTCGAATCTTAATAGAGGTTGTGGTTTGAAGCTGGGAGACTGGGGATTCAAACTAATCATAACTGGCTTTAAAAGCTATAAATACCTTGTAACTCTGCTCTATTTCTGGGAAGCTTTCAAAAACAGGCACTGAGTTCAGTTAGAGCTTAAAAAAAGAAGTATTTTGGAAAAGACTTTGCTCGTAGGGCAGCACTGAGTATTTGTATTGTACCTAGAAGCTGGAACAAGCACGCGCCACGACATTTTCCCAACTGCTCTTGGTCCGTTCCCTCTTTCTTAGTCGTTCTACTTTTTTGTAAGTTCTGGTCTTTTTTCCCCGATGTGTTCATGCAGTTTCTGTTTATCAGCCATGGCTTGCCTTGCGGGTTTTCCGTGACCTCAGTCTCCTCCCTCTCTCTCCCCGCTTCCAAATCTTGCCTATCAATCCCCGTAGCTGCCGGTTTGCTGCGGGGCCCGGACTGGCTGGTGCAGTCGCTCCAGTTCTCCCGCCCTGGTGCTGCAGGGTGCCCAGGCTGGCCTGGCAGCACCTCGGCTGGCAGCGTGTGCCGGCCCCGGAGCGCCGCGTCACGCCGCTCCACCGGGGCTGAGTCATCGAGGAAGGAAGATTCTGGCGGCGCCTTGGCCCTCGTCCTGTTTCTTCGGCACTGGGAGCGGGCGCTGAAATAGCCTGTTGCTTATCTCATCGGTTGGAAGGTGGCGGTTGTTTACTGATACGGGCAGATCATGAGCTCACACATTTGGAGTGTGGCCAGTCTGCGGGTTTGATTTTCTTCCCAAGCCCAGCATCCTTGGAAAGGGCATTTGGGTCTCTCAGGCTCCTGTCAGCAGAAATCCGTCAGCCAAAATGCTGGACGCTGGCACTCGCATTTACCTGATGTGTCCTGTAGTCTGATTGTTGGACTTGAGTCAGTACTCGTGATTGATTTTAAAATAGATCAAACATGCTAAACCTTTGAGGTCTAGAAGGGTTGAAGAGGCCTTTCTGGAGCACGTCTGTGCAGCGAAGGCAGCGTCTTGGGTCAGGCAGACCCTCACCCAGCCCTGAAAGCACCGAAACCTCCCTGCGAAGCTGGCATCTTCCGCCAGGAGAGGTTTGGAGCTGGAAGCGCCACACGATGCGGGCACCGAGGGCGGCTCGTGCTTCCTCGGGAGTGAGCTCTGTCCCCCGTGTATCCTCTATACTTGGAGTATATTGCACATAAATACTGCTGTTAGCTATTACTCTGCTATTGAAAGCAGTGTGTTCAGTAGCATAAAAATAAAGATCAGGTGAGCTTTTGTATGGCATAACAAAAAAAAGGTCCATCTGGAGAGGTGCTTGAAGAGAGCAATTGGGCTCCGTTCACAGTGTGCGTGAAGATCTTTTAGCATCGGCTTGGTCAGAGCTGCTTCCCTTGCCAGAGCGCTTACCGGGTGCAGACAAAATGGCTTTTCATCATGTCGCTCCCTTAGGCATGCTGTATTAGCCAGGTATTTTGAAGCTATTACTTTAAAATGCCTTAAAGCTCTTAAAAAAATGAGATGGTCATAATTGTGTTTCTGAGCCTTTTTCAAGCCAGTTCCCTGGTTCCCGAACAGCAAGCCTCAGAAAACTCAGGGAGATCTGACTGGGCTTTTTGAAGGAAGAGTCCCCGTGTCCCGTGCTGCAGCCGAGCACCCCAGCGGCACGCGAACACCTCTGATGACGCGATACTCGTGGCAGTTGGCACAACTCTGTCATACGGAAACGTTTCTGTGCTAGAGCTTGTTAATCTAGAGGCGAGTAATTTTAAGGGGAAGTTTCACATTTTAGCTAGTGAAAAAATAATTCTTGGACTCTAATGAGGCACTTTCCATACCTGGAAACAAAACGAGATTTGATCATTCAAGGCACTGCTGCATTCTCAGAGAAGTTTAGAGTCCGTTGTGTAGACGCTGGCACTCGTACGTTCGAGAGGGAGGCGTGGGCATCATCTCAACCCTCTTGACAGGTCTCCTATCCTTTTATTTTTGTAATACCTCTGAGGTAACTATGAACCGTCCTTCAGTAGGAAAACCCTGGCTTTGGGCCCTGTAAGTCACATGAACCCTCAGCTTCTCAAATTGGAACAGCAGTAGAAAACAGCAGGAAAAAAAACATTTTCTGAATTGTAGATAATGAGACGAGGAGTGGAAAGGAGGTGAGTGGAGGAAGTGTCATTTCAGAAATAAGTCTGGGTAGGGATCTTTGTTTGGTTTGGTTTTTTAAAGAACAGTTGCCTGACGTGCCAGCTTCTGAAAGCGCAGATGATTCTTGGGTGCAAACTGCCAGAAGCTGCGGGGTCGAGCAGGGAAATGGATTTGCAGCATTTCCTTATATTTCCTGTAGATTGAGGTAGTTTTGAAGTTATTAAAATGCAATTGTTTCTTGTTAGGGAATAGGATTTAAGCTGCCTGTCAACAGCTGGTTTATGAAGGGCGTTTATGCGGGAGGAGGTTAAAAGACATAATCATGGTATTCTCAGAAATGCTGAAGTCCCCTTCTGTGTAATAAAGCCACTGGAGAATTTTGTAATATATGAACAAACTGAATATATCTCAAGTAATTTGCGTTGCCTTTGGGATTTATGAGTGGTTTTAGTTGTGATTTCTTGGTTGTTGGCAAGTTGGGTGGGAACAAATGGCAGTATTAATTATCTGGGCTGGTGCTTCATTAGCTGCGCTTCCCGTGGCTGTTCCCTTGTTTGCAGCTTGTGGTTCTTGGGAAAGCAGTTCTCCTGTGTCCCTGCTGTGGCACCTTTCCGGGCTGAGCCCTGCCAGCGGGGGGCAATCCTGGCCCTGCTCTTGGTTGACCACGCGTGTTTCGTTGTTGGACGGTGTCACGCTATGGCTGATGGCGCCTTCGGTTAAAGCCATACTGCGCTGGGAATGTAAATGACAATTCCCTTCAGACTACATAAATATTGTTTGTTCATTTTGTGCACATGTGTGTGGATAAATTAAATTCAGATGGAGTTGGGGAGAACTGGAATTAAAAACAGGAATGATCTCTACGTTGGACTCCTTAGAAATGTCTCAGTCATGAGTGTCGAGGGCCAGGTGACGAGAGCAGCACAGTCAGCTTTTTCCACGCTGTTAGGACGAGAAGGCAGTCGGTGGAAATAGAGTGGAAGAACCCTGGTGGCCACAGTAGCTGTACCCATGCCTTAGGCACCATCAGAGCTGTTGCTCCTCATGAACCGAGGATGAGAAGCTCGCAGGAAGCGTGGTGGAAGAAGGCGGGATGGATGGTGCCCGACTGGCCACTCCCGACCCTTCAGCTGCAGCTCTCCGTGTACGTTTGCCTTTTGGAAGTAATACAAATACTTGCCTGGTTTTGAAAGGGTGTTGAAGCAGGAGCAGTTGTAAATGTGGGCTTGTGCTACGTACAAATGCAAAGTATCCCTAATGTATTTTGAAAGTGCTGAAATAACATTATGGAGCTATCGTTGAAGCTGATTTAAAACTCCCTCCATGAGAAACAAAGCTGTGTGTCTCTGAATTCTTTTACCTCAGGTTTTTGGGGCAGCCCTCCTTCTCAGGGCTGCTCCCGGTCCATTCACTGGTAGCAAACTGAAAAATAAGCCTGCAGGTTAATGACTTATGAGCCCTCCTTATAGGTAATATGATGGTCTTTGCTAGTTAAGCTGAATCATTCATGATAGAGAAATTAAAAATAAGTCAAAGATACCCATGTGACCTCAGATGTAACGATTGGACAGGACTGTCGTTCTTCGAGGCATCAGTCACGTTTAAAATTTTCTGTGTCATCTTCATGCCTGTTACTGTTCGGGCGCAGATGAAAATGGTTAAGAGCTTATGGTATTAAAGGGAACTATTCGGTTTACAGAAAAGTTTGGGGAATAACTTACTCTGTTCTAATTCCGTCCTCGATTTCTTGCACCGCTTGGCAGTTGTCATTTAACTGCTCTGTGTGTTCTTCCCCAGGATAGGAACAGGATTACATACCTTACCTGGCAGAAAGGGTTTCCTTAATTCCCAGTGAGAGCCCCTTACACGGAATGCGTGCTTCTGTGACGACTGGGGCAGCCGCGCCAGTTTTCAGTAACAAGTCTGCGGTGTTCATTGCTCGGTTGTTCCTGGTGTAATGATGCCGTCCTCTTCTCATTAAAGCTACTGTACCACATGTATCATTTCTAGATGTGAAAGACTCGAAGAGCAGCTAAATGACCTGACTGAGCTCCACCAGAATGAGATCCTCAATTTAAAACAGGAGCTGGCCAGCATGGAGGAGAAGATCGCCTATCAGTCTTACGAGCGAGCCCGGGACATCCAGGTGGGTGACAGAAACCAAGGACGCTCAAGCCCTGTCCTCCCCCTGTAACTCGTTCCCTTTGCGAATACTGCTGTGATTCAATACCTGGTGTTAATCCTTGTAGCTTTGTCCTGAAACTGCATAGAGGGCTTCTGGAAGGGCCTTTATTCCACCTTGGACATCTCTCCAAGTAACTTGTTTGGCAAAGGAGGGCTGTGCCCACGCGCCAGCAGGCGGGTTCGTCCGCGGGGGGAGCCGGCCGCTTGGGCTGGAGCAGAGTTTTTATATCACTTGTCGCGCAGTGGACGCCTGCATCCGCTTTGTGCGCGGGGTTTTGTGGGGCGTTGGAGACTGCGGGGCCGTGACCTGAACGCTTGGTCTGTAGCGGCGTTCACGGTAAACTGACCTGGGGCGTGTTTGTGTGTCACTAATTTTAGAGCAGTGATCACACATGGCTGAGGGAAAATGGCTCTGTGTGTCCACAGCTTTGAGTCAGGAAACAGCTCTTTCTGCTGGTTTTGCCCAAATAAGGAGTTACTTCTAACAGAGAAGTTTCTTTCAGTAGGTAAAAGAGCAAAGCTATGGAAACGGGGGTTATGGAGCTGGGGGGCCTGGGAAGTGATCTGAGCAGCCACTAAGCCTCGGAAGGAAAGGCCTATTCGGAAACAGGCCTGTCCTCCGTTTCAAATGCTCGTGCGAGTTGCAGCAGGCATCAGGGGTTTGATTGCTGACGTGAGGTATTTATCGCGTGAGCAGAGGGTGGTAGATCAAAGCTGTCCCTCCCCTGCCCCGGGAGCTGCAGCCGGGTGATGCCCCTGCAGGCAGAGCCGGCTT
>NW_009258879.1:410690-418919 GCF_000687185.1 Egretta garzetta
CTTGTGCCCTGGTCCCTTTTGCCCCGTACTTGCAGGGACCGTAAGTGAAGAGAAGCCCTGGTGTTTCATTGACCTCCGCAGACATGACGCAAGGGCAGAGGAATGTGGCAGGTGATGGTGACCTTTAAGTTAAGGTTGAAATAAATCAGCGTCAGTGGACCGTGGTGCCGTGGCCTCTGATGGAGAGAACAGGAGGCTCTGCCTTGGGGGAATATTACGATGTTCAGGTTTTGTTCTCTAATTTAACATGGCAGGAAGAAGTAAGGTTGAAAACTTAAATTGAAGTGGGGATCTCAATAGCTTGTTTTAAATCTTCATTTTATGATTCAGCGCTTCTAGTGTTAACTTGCAATCAGGGACAGACCGTTCCTCAGCATGGCTGGGGAAAAGGTAAGTGTTAAGTTTTCTTGCATCAAAAGCTATTTGAGCCCATGGGCTGGTGCTGCAGAGGAGGGTGACCGAGCTCAGCCCGCAGGCAGGGAGTCCTGCTGCTTATTTCAGCGGTCAGCCTGAGAGGGACGCTGCCTGCCACAGGCTTCCAGACAGTGCCTGAAGGTGGCCTTCAGGGCTGGGGCCTTCAGGGCTGAGCAAAGCGACTCTGAGGGAGGATGAATGGAAAAACTGTAACTTTGTACCTCCGAGAGCAGAAATGTCCCATTGCATTAATTGTCTCACACCCCTCCTCCTTACCCCTAGCCCGCCCGCTGCGTGCCGCCAGCGTTGTACCATGGGTTGGCTTGGTCCGCTTGAGGTTCAGTGTGGTAAAAAGGTCTGAAAACAGTGGCCCCCATGTCAATGGTGCTTTAGAGATGCTGTTTTGTACAGGATAGTCTTCTCCTTCCACATGCTTTTGCTGTGCCTCTTCCTAGAGGCGGTTTCATAAATCTCATGCTGCTTATCCTTCTCCTAGACATCTCCTTTCCCCAGGCCTTGCAGCGTCACCTGGAGCTGTGCCAGTGCCACAGCTTGCTGCAGTCTGGAGGAGATCTTCCTCCTGGGACGCCAGCCATAGTGCTCCTCAGACCTTTCCCAGAGCTCACTCGGCTCATTCACTAAGGAAGCAGAATACGGCCAAGCCGTTTTGCTCAGTTACTTTTGTTGACTCAGTTTTCTGCCAGGTTGACTAGAGAATTGAGTGGGCTCACAGAGGGTTGGATAAGCACAAGCCACTGCAAGGAACGTGATGGAAATGGGAGGCTCTGGGAATGTGCATGCTGGAGGAGGAGGAGGAGGAGGAGGAGTGCTGGCTGGACACAGTGCTCTCTCAAAAACAAAGCTGAAGTGAGCAGCTCACTGGGTAGCCCCCCCCGCCCTTTCTGGGCACAGGCTGTCCGACTGCTGAGGGCTGTCAGCATCCTCCTCCCCTCGGGTCCGACGGCAAGGCAGGAAGGATGGTAAGGTCTCAGGTGACCATCGCACCACGTGCAGGGACAGGCAGCTGACAGTGCAAAGTGGCGGCTGAAGCGTGTGTTTTAACGAAGCCTGACTTGTACCCAGCCCATCATCTCTGTCAAGCCTCTCTGGTGTAAATGAGATGACGTGGTGTTACAAACGGCAGTGCCACTTAATGAGGGGCTCCTCGCCCTCAGTCACGTGAAACGGCACAGCGTCCTCTGCTCCCGCTGCAGGGTACGAAACCAGCGCAGTGACTCAGGTCCTGCCGGGCATGCGTAGGGCGTGAGGGGGTGGCCCTGCTCCGGCCCAGTCAGTAAGGTGAGAGCCGTGGGCTGTCTGCCACGGGGGTGGGCTTGCAGGGTGCTGGCAACCCAGCGGTGTGTTCTTGCCAACAGGAGGCACTGGAAGCGTGCCAGACCCGCATCTCCAAGATGGAGCTGCAGCAGCAGCAGCAGCAAGTGGTGCAGCTGGAGGGGCTGGAGAACGCCACGGCCAGGAACCTGCTGGGGAAGTTCATCAACATCCTCCTGGCTGTCATGGCTGTCCTCCTCGTCTTCGTCTCCACTGTGGCCAACTGCGTCGTGCCCCTCATGAAGACTCGCAATAGGACGTTCAGCACTTTACTTGTAGTGGTTTTCATTGCCTTTTTGTGGAAGCACTGGGACGCCATCACCGGCTACTTGGAACGGTTCTTGTCTCCCCCCAGATGATGGCGGCAGGAACTGGCTGCGTTGCCCTCCTCCCGGCGCTCTCAGTGGGCAAGCGTGGCAAGGATTAGTCAGCAGCTACTCCGCTGAAGTTTTAAAGTGTCCGAGTGAATTTGTTTACATTTAGAATAACGTTTTTTCTCTGCGAGATGCATTGCAATAGTATTTTTTAGATCTTATTCAAGAACTCTTTTTGGCGAGAATCCTGGATAATTTTTATGTAGCATGGTTCTCTTTGGATGCAAATCTTAAGATTCTTTAAAGTGTACAAAAGAAATAAATAAAATACAGAAATTTGGAGCATACCAATGGGCACTTTAAATTGTGGCTTGAACTACTGTACTAAACCTGTCAGGAAGAAGAGCTTAAGATGAGCAAAGCTAAATCTAGTGCACAGCCTTGAATGATGGTACCACAGCAAACCTGTAACACTAAACTTTTACTGTGAAGTCTGCTCACATTCCATGTCCAAATGTGTGTGTTCAGAGTGGTTTCTTTCCTTAACAAGAAAAAAACGACAACGCGTGGATCTCTCCCAGCTCAGCATCTGGGCTCACCACTTGTGCTAACCTGACTTACGATAGCTTTGGATAAGGCTGGCTAATTTTGCTAAGCATACGGAGTGGAAGCCTCATGCCATACGCAGTAACTGCACAGTCCTGCTACAGTATTTTGAAGTAGTCCTTGAAATACTTATCTTTAAGCAGAAGCCCTTGGTCGCACTTTTAAGGTTTTTTTTATATATGTATATTCACAGATTTAAAAAAATCCAAACAGCATACTTGAAGAGTGTAATACTCAAACTCTCAGTGCTTCCTTATTGTTTCTAATAGGATTTTTTATTATAATTATTATTATTATTATTATTGGGGGTTTTTTTGGAAGGGGTTGGGAGGGTCAT
This sequence comes from Egretta garzetta, assembly GCF_000687185.1. Taxonomy (NCBI): domain Eukaryota; kingdom Metazoa; phylum Chordata; class Aves; order Pelecaniformes; family Ardeidae; genus Egretta; species Egretta garzetta. Next base: position 413,694 of record NW_009258879.1, read on the forward strand.
TACAGGTTTTTTTCCTTTTAAATAAAGAAGTGATGTTTTTAAATGAAGAAATGCGTGAATAATTGTGAGCCGTCTTGTCCTGAAACAGTTTTGAGGAGGGCAGAGAGTAGTTTCTAGTGCCAGCCTGTCTGGAGCGCAGCGCTATTCCTATGCCGTTATCTGTCCTCCTGAGCATACGGATGCAGCATCATGAAAAACATCGATCTTCTCCACTCGTTTTGGTCATGCAGGGCTTTTTTTTTCTTCCTCCACATGTGGAGGAGAGTATGTTTATATTTCTCATTTCCACGTCATCTCTCATTCCTGGCCTCAGGATAACGAATTTCTCTTCATCCCTTCCTAGGGAAAAGACAGGTTCTTTTAAGGAAAGAAATACTGCATCAACAGTCCACTTAAAAGAATGATTGTCTCAGAAATATCTCTTGATTTCATTTTTAAATAACCCCCCAAAAAGTGAAACCAAAGTTTTCCTCCTGTCAGGCTCTGGTAAGATCATTTGTGTGTCTGTGTAGAGATCTTCTTTGTACGCTCTGTCTGGGTGGCGTGCCACAGAGAGCATCCCCTTCTTCAGCCGTGGGGGCAAGGACGGGGTGCAGGTACCTTCCCAAAGCTCTAAAGGAAATGTCAGCCTCAAACGTAATGCTCGAGTCCTCGCAGCGCCTGTGGCTGGTGACCTGTCGGTACTGGCAGGCGGGCTTCGCGTCCAAGGAATCTGTGTTGGCTCTGGGCTGGTTTTTTAACTGGTACCCCTTTCACTGTAACAAAGCCAAGATTTCAACTTCCTTCTCCATGAAATCCAAAAAGACTCCAGGATTCTCTTTCAAAACCATTTGTGGTGTTTAGTTAGATCTTACTGTTTTCCTTCCTTCCAGGTTTCAGTTCCCTCTAGGAACCAAACGTTGCCCAAGTGACCTAAACCGGTCGAAACCCTGCATATACGTATATGGAACGTGTGCGCCATATGTGTATATGTATGTACATACACAAGCCTAGGACTTCATGCTGTGTTGCAAATTCTGGGTTCTGAGAGAATTCCCTCAAAGTAGGTTAACAGCCTCAAGGGTATTCTGACTGCCAGCAGCGGCAAGCCCTCCGCTGTCCAACCATCCTTCTTCAAAGATTCTATTTTTTTCCATAGTCACAGGAAACTCAGGTACCCCTCTCCCCAAGGATCCCAGTGCACCTCCCTCTGTCACCACATACACTGATCTGTCCTACACAGACATCAATTGCCAATTGCAACTGACTCAAGCCAAAAATAATTACGCTTTCTGCAGAGTTGCAGGCAGAGCAAAGATTGCCGAAACATTCCCTCCCTAGACCACGCTTCCAGCCTCAGCAAAACTCTGTTCTGTTCCCCACCCTTCTCTGGCCGATTCCAATTGCATGGGTAACGCGCATCTTCCCATTACGTTGTTTTTGTCAGAAACAAAGGTGTGAACAGCAGTAAGAACTGGTTTGGCACAAGACTGAAAAGTTTTGTGGCCTTTCTTTCTGAACCCTGGCCTTTGCACCTTTGTTTTTCTCAGTTTTGATCACACTAGAATTGCTCATTATAGGTTTTCATGTGGTCAAAGCAGGAAGGAGTTGAAAGCCAATGGCCCTGGACGCTCGGTGCCACTCGTCCGTAGTATTTGAAGGAAGTGTTTATCCCTCTTCTGCTTCGTATCCTGATCCCATTTAGTGTCTCGACTCTGTCTCGTCTTCAGTAAATACCGTTTGCTAATTTGGCAGAAGGTGCAGGCCTAACAGAAACGGATCACCTCAAAACTGTTTGAGGAAGGCCGTGTGCATATGGTTGTGGACAATGTCTGTCTGTCTGTCTCTTTCTCTCTCGACAGTTTCCTCCATTCCAGAAAGCTGTCTGCAGTAATGCCATATATGATGCTGCATCCACTTTTCATGTCCTAACACAACTGCCATGTGTTTTGCCTTTTGCATTAGCAGAGCATTTTGGGTTTTCCTCCCTCTTCAGTCGGTGATGATTTCTGGTAGCTTAACAATGACGATGTTGTTGGAAATGTGATTCTAGCTTTAAAGCTCCCTTTCCTTGTAAGTGGTTGTGTTTGCCTTCTCGATGAAGCGTTCCTGGATGACACGTAGAAGACAGTTTCCGCCGTGGATGTGAGTGTGCGTGTGAGTACCTTTTATTAGCCTTCCTGATGGATGGGAACTTCTTAGTGACCGTCTCGGTGTTGCAGAATGTTTCCCCAGAGATTGCATATTCAGAGCTGCAGCGATTCTGAAATTGCTTAGATATGTTTAGCACATATCCACTTGGCATATAAAAAGGGACGAATATAACGGACTGGGTTAGTTCAAAAAGCAGCAGCTCTTAATTGAAATTCCGTGGTTCAAAGGAAGTTCCTCTGTTTCCCACATTGGCTTTCTCAATGTAAAGACGAAAGAAAATCTTGATGCAAAAAATTTGCCATTGTAAATTTTCTGAACGTCTCTTCTCTCGGCCTCCTTAGTTTAGTTTAATGATACTGAGCATGCTCACAGCAATTATTTCATTGGTTTATGCCAATCCCATGAGTTCTTAGGCTCTGATCAGATTAAATGTTGAGTTCTGTACCTGTTGCACTGGGACAGAAAAGCACTGTCTGCCAGCTTTGAAAATATGCATTTTTTTTAATTAAAAAAGCAGCATTATAGCAAAAGAAGCCAAGCTACAAAGGGGTTCAAGATTGGATAGTTCAGCCAGTTTTTAAGTGAATTCTGAATGTGGCTAAAGAGTTAAAGCCCTGTGTGTCTGTGTTGTGTATGCCAGGTGGTGTAGTAGTAGGCAACTGACTTAGCTGTAAGTGTGTTTTAAAAGTGTAAAAAAATAAACAGAAAAACTCACTTGCACGGGTTGAAAAGTACAGAAATGACACTTGTGAACGTAACACTGTAGTTTATAGATCTTAAGCTGCTAATTGTTGAGAGAGATTTACATTTGTCTTGTCTGATTGTCACAGATTGATCTGTGACACTTTTACTGTATATAAAAAAACTTTAAATAAAGACCTCAGCTATTAACACTGGCCTAATTCGGATGTTTCCAAAGGGATGGGGGGGGGGGGGGGGGGGGGGGGGGCGGAAAAAAAAAAGGGGCATGTTAAAACTGTGCTGAGCCCTAAGACCTTAAAATTGGAGCAAGTTCTCCATGGATCCGAATATCAAACCTCACCCAGTAATCAGCCGTACCCCGCCTGGGCACGGCGAGGATCAGTTGGCTGCACTGTTCGGTCTCTGTGGGCAGAGGAGGAGGAAGAGCAGCACTGCGTTCTTCCTCACCTGTTCCCTTCCAGGCCACCCGGAGTCCGGGACAGCCTCTCCGCAGGGTCACCGCCTTTCCCGCAGAGGCCTGGCCTCTTTGCGTTGCTGCTCCCTCCCTGCCCGCAGCGCTGTCTGTAGGCTCAGCGTGGAGGTGGGTACAGCCCCGTGAGAGGACTTGCCCGGGGGGTGCTCCTGTGTTTTCCGCCCCTGTAATCTGGACTGCCCTGGCTGAGAAGGGGTGGGGGCTGGCTCTGGCTTCTTCCTCGCTGGGATTGCAGGATCAGCTCTCTGCTGAGCTGCACGTGCAAAGCACGGTGCGATTCTAACCTCCCCCGTGTTCTTCGTGTGGATCTTGTGATGGAGCAGCTCCGGGCCCCAGCTCAGCTTTGGCGAGGAGGAATCCAGCTGGTAGGACAGCATTCACTAGCAGGAAGCCCACTCCCTCTTCGCTGAGGAAAGGCGAGAGCCTGTGTGATGTTGGTTGGGCCTCTGCTCTAAACATAAGTACTTTGTCCACTGAGTTTCATAGAGGAATTTCTGAGTTCTTTAGTATTTGTACAAGCAGGTTCCTCACTGATGTGGAGAAAGTACTCGTTCCTCTTGGGTTTTGGTCATGTGGCCTCAAGAACACGGAACCAAGAAGGGAACGGCAACAGCTTGCTTTAAGGGGAAGGGACTGAGTCCATTTTCACAAAAAACTACAAGTGCTGGAAAACCAGCAAGAGATCCAGAAGCAAAAGCATCTGTTGGCGGTGATTTTTCTCCCCATAGTCTCCCCACAACCAGAATGCAAATTCCACAGATTATGGATGAAGCAAGTGCTTGGGGCTGCTTTTGCTAGAGCTGTCTGGCTCAAGATGGGACACGGGTGCTGTTGTGAAGTTCAGCGTTGCTGCGTTCTTTTGGGGCGGTCACCCGGTAGGTGCTGGTTGGACTCAGTATGGTTGTTGAACAAGATGGGGGCAGGATGACAGAGGGTGAAAGCAGTGGCTGCCTATTCCCACGTCAACAGTTTTAATCCCATCATTGCTCAGCTTTTTGGTTAGTCTGTGGGAAGTGGTTTGCTAGCTCCACCCAGGTCCTGGGGGACAAACAGGGATGTGGCAAGGCTATGGCTACGCGGGGTTGCCACAGCGGAGGCCAAGGACTGGCTGATCTTTCTCACTGGAGCAGTTGTTCTCCCAGGTCAAATCGCACCGTGTTGGTGTGTTGATAGTGGAAATTTGGCAAACGGGCAGCTCCCTACCACAAGACATCTGTCCTCAGGTTGTGTCCTAACGAGCACTAAATCCACTTGCTCCTGTAAAAGACGGTGTTGGTTTGTGGGCCTCCCCCACTGACTGGAGCTCAGCAGAAATGGGAAGGGTGCTCTGCTGCCTCGAGTTAGCATGAAACGGAACATCCCTGGCAAACCAGCTCTGCCGAGCGATTCACTCCCCAGCCAGATCCCCTCTGGGCTTAGGAGTAAGAGTCACCATGTATGTCTGCTCTGCCTCTGCGCGAGCCTTGTGCCAGCCGTGGCCCAAAGGGGCAAAACAGGGAATGCTGACACAAAACAGGGGCCGCTGCCTGGAGAGAAAAGCAGGAACAGATGGGGAGCCGTGGTGCGCTTTCAGCCTGCCTGCCCGGTGCAGGTTTGCCTGCAGCCCTGCCAGTGCACAGCTGATACTCGCAATCGAGAGCCGAAGGAGTTCAGAGGTTCCTCCGCTACGCGCACAAAAGCACTTGAGTCCCACTGGAGTTTCTTATCGATACCTGCTGTGACGGCCTTCAGGACAGCCCTGTCTCCAGTTCCACTGCTTGAAGAAAACATGCCTGACAGCAGCTGCGACACGCAGGGAGTGGGGTCCCTAGGGAGCGACCCGCGAGCCCCTCCGGCCAGCACAGCGAAGCGCGTGAGTGTGACCCCACGGTGCTGCGGGCACGCTCAGCGGGCTCGTTGCCGGCTGGGGCAGCGCTGCC
>NW_009258879.1:420743-436867 GCF_000687185.1 Egretta garzetta
CGCTCGGGCGCTTGCCGCCGCAGCACCCAGGCCCGCGGGCAGCTCCGATGTCTGCAGAGCAAGGGGTCCCGCGGCCACGGGCCACGGCTCTGCAAGCGTCATTGCCCCAGCCCCGGAGGGAGCTATTCCAAGGCGTAATTGTTTATGGCACACGCTGATGGCTCTCAAACCAGCTTTCATATGAGGCTGAATGCTCTGCTTCTGTTCTGGCTCTGTGATTACAGTGAAAATTAGTCATTTGTCTGATCTGGAGCTTTCCCCTCCTCAAAGCGGGGCTGGAGTCTATGAAAATCCAATGGCCTGCTCCTCCCTGCTTCATCCACCGCAGCCAGCGTGCCAGGCAGGCTCTGTTGGACACACAGGTCTGACCCCTGCCTCGCTTGGTCCCATTTGTGGCACGGTGTGCGTTTGCTGGTAGTCCTGGCCCTCGAGGCTTGGTGCCTCCTCTGGCTCCTGGACAACTCGTTGTCTTGCTTGCTGACCTGCCCCAGCAGCAGGGGGGGACCACGCTGACCGAGGGTCCCCAAGGACCTGCCTCGGCCCTGCGCTGGCGGGGCTGTGTGTCCAGCAGCAGGGATCACGCACAAAGCCGCCTTTTCTCTGATGCAGGGTAGGCTCCTAAAAAAAAGGAAGGGAAAAAATCATATGAGATTTGGAGGTTCTCTGGGGACAGAGCGAGCGCAGAAACAACAGCCACATTGATAAATTCCCCATTTCCTGACGCCAGCCAGGGAAGGAGGGACCTCCGCAGCAGCAGGAGCTGGAGGTGGCAGCTGGGCCAGCTCCGGGGGAGATGGCCCACGGGGCAGCCAGGCACACAGCAGTGCGGGCAGAGCTGCAGGGACAAGCTGCCTGCTCCCCCGGGGCAAGAGAAGCTGCAGAGGTTCAGCCTGAAGATGCTCTCTCCTGTTAGCAAAACGCCCGTCGTCTTTCTGCCATGTCCCCCTCCCAAGCGCTGCTTGCAGCTGGCACCTTTTGCCAAGTGCTAATTGTGTGGTTAATTACTGGGGACAGGGTGTGGACACAGCCAACGCAGGGGAGGGATGCCCATGGTGCGGGAACAGGGCATGGCTATGAGCTGGTAGAAGCAGGGTGTTGACCAGGAAATCTCTTTTAACTGGGCTGCTAAAAATCCTTCCCTCTCTCCCCATCAGCAAAAATAAATCTGGGGCTCTGCTGTCCCGGACATTCTCTTTTGCTGTGGTGCATGGACAGTAGTCGCAGGAACTGCCCATGGAGCCCCACACAGGAATTCCTTGGCTCCAAAAAGCGAGTGAGTCGGAATGTCCCATCTGACCCCTGAACGACGCGGGTCCGTCCGTGGGTCCCTGTGGGGACAGCGGGCCCCACAAGCATGTTGCCCGGGCAGCCTGCGAGCAGAGGCTTGAGCCTGGGGCTGAGGCTCGGTGGCTCCTGGGGCCAGTGGCTTGCGACAGGGCTGGCTGCTGGTGAGGCCGGCTCTCGCGCAGTGCCGGGGCGGTGAAGCCGCTCCTGCCACGGGTGTTTGCAGGGAGGTCTGGAGCCGGCTGCTGCGGGGAGCTGATACACGGGGGAGCGTCTGCTTTTCCTCTCCGCCGGCTGGCTGATAAGCACGAGCTGCATGGAGAGGCAAGGAGAAGATGGACTTGCCCAGTCTCCACGTCTGACATGGAAACACAGGCAAGGCACAGTTTGTAGGGCGAGATAATAGCTCCTGCTAGGCTGACCTAAGCATGTTTAACACACGGACATAGCAGCGAGCAGGGGTGATAATGGCAGCGGAGCAGCTGGATTGCTCCTATCTGGGTTACAAAAGGGCTTTTATTTCATTACGCTGAATTCGCTTCCTCTGCCACTGGATTCCAGCAGCGCTGGCGCAGGGCTCACCGGCCCCTGCCGCCCGGAGGCAGCAGCAGGCGGGGAGGCAGCGGGTGCCCGCGCCCCGGGGACCTGCCCTGACACTGGCATGGGCATCGAGCCCCAGCTCAGCCCAGGCATATTTTGTTGCGGCTGCGGCACCTGGCAGAGCTGGCACACGCTCCACTGCCTTCTATTTTTAAGACTTCCCTTTGAGCATGTGCACAGGGTGGCTGCTGTCCCCATGGATCTTGTCAGGGTGATGGTGAGGCTCAGCTGGTGGGAGAATGCTGCCCCCCCGCCCGAGGGAGGCATCCAGAAGAGTCACGGGTGCAGGGCCAGCCGGGACTGTGAAGGTCTTCCCAGCTGCACCACCCAGACCAGAAGGCTTCATGCTGGAGTTTCCCCTTGCTGAGGCGTCTCCCCCTGATGAGAGCAGGGACAGGGCGGGAGGAGGTCGGTCCAGGGTGCCCCTGCGTGGCCAGGGAGCCAGCGGCCCCGCTGAGGCCCCCAGCATTGGCCACCCACAGCTCACAGACCCAGTGGGGGAGTGGGGACACAGCGCTGGTGCCCCCAAGTGCCTCCCCCCAGCGATGCCAGGCGGGGCCACGTCCAGGCTCAAGGTGCAGGCTGAGGACCAGGACAGTCCCGATGGCCGGCCAGGCGGCCCTGGGGCTCATCGCCCGCCCCACTGGTGGCAGCATTGAGGTCCTGTTGGACAAGCCGGGGTTTTGCTGCCAGAGGCTGGAGGTCTGGTGCTGGGGCTCAGCCAGGGGTCTCACCCCGTGGGCTCGGGCTCTGGGCCGGGAGCGGGGGCAGAGGCGAGCAGGAACTAGCTGTTTTTTCTTGCCACACTTCCCGTTTCCGCTGCTTGTGGCCGTTCGAGCAGTCCAAAGCCAGATCACAGCTTTTAAAGGTGCTGTTTTCGCTTCTCTCTCAGCGCGCTCCCTCTCTGACTCACTTCCTTTCCCACCGCTGCTCATGGCTGGCAAATGCCGACGGAGGCCCCCCCGCGAGCTCCCATCCAGGAGGCCAGCGGAGCAGCTACGGGCACGCTTTGGTCTGGTTCCTTCAGCACGAGCAGTTTCAGTAACTCGCCAGGTCTCTGAAATGCAGGCTGAGGCTCAGGATGTACCTGCGGTCCCCCAAGCCTCCCTCCCCACCCACAGGCTTCCCTGGAGGAGCAAGCCAACACTGATCCGTTCTCGCTTTGTTTCCTTTTATTGTTGGCTTTGAGCCCGTGGCCTCTCGCCCAGGATTTGATTTTTTTTGCCTGGAGCATCTGAAAACCCTGGGGGTTTTGGACAGTGCAGGTAGTTGTCACAACACGCAGGTAACCCACCCCTGCCCTTTCAGAGAAGGATCTGGGGAGGGCTGAAGTTTTTCACCAAGAATGCTTCTAACAGATGCTTGAAGCTCTGGCTAAGGATGCATTAACTGATCTTCAGGGACTCCTGCCGAGCAGCCTGGCAGAGCAGCCCTCCTCCAGCCAGGCACGGGGAGGTGGAATGACATCCCGGGGTCACTGATGGCACGGGTGGCAGGTCTGGGGAGGGCACTCTTGAGCCCTCTGGGCACTGGCAGGATGCTGGGCTGCTCCTGCGTGAGCACGAACGGGGGCCCTGGCGCCAAAGGGCCCCGTGGCGTGGCCGCTGCCTGGCGCCGGGCACGGGCTGCCCTGGTGCTGGTGCTCGGAGCCTCCTGCTAGGTCCCTCTGGTGCGGCGGCAGGCAGAGTCCCCGCTCCCCCGGGGAGCCACACCAGTCCACAGCCACTGCCTAAAGTCTCTCTGAGAGGTGGGAGGGATTCCGAGGCACCCGCCAGCCCCCCGTGCGTCTCCTCTGCCTCACAAGCTGCAGGCGGGGGCACGGTGCAGTGTGTGTCATGCCCAGAAAAAATCACATGAAGCCTGGTTGCTTTTCCACCTTGATTTACTATCGGCTCTGACAAGCTTCGTCTCTTGGCTCCTCTGATACTGCCAGCCGTGTCTAATGCTGTTGATTTGATAATATATCTGATCTGGCTTTCTTGCAAACGCCCGGTATCTCAGAGCTGCTGTTCTCCTACTTGAACCATCTTCCTTCCTTGCCTTCTTTCTATCTTTCCCAGCTGGGGCCAATCTGTCCGGGAAATAGTCCAATTTGCTTCCATCTGATGGGAGTGGATCCCAGCTCCGTTCCCTTCATCTACTCCGGAGTCGAAATCAGCCTAGGTCATTATTTTGAAATCCTTCATTTTCCTCCTCTGCATTTCTGCTGCTGCTTTTCTCCCTCAGCAGAGGCCCTGGCGAAAATTCCTCTAAACACCTCTTCCTTCAGGGTTTCTGCGGAGCACCCACCACCCACCCGGCACGACACAGACGTATGAAGTCCCAACAAGATATCCCCACATTTTAGTCCCTCCGGTGGTCTGAGGGGGAGCACCAGTGTCCTGTGTTAGATACAACTTAAACCAGTGGGTCTGGTTTAAATCTCTCTGCAGGCATCCCTGAGGGCTGGGGCACCTGATGGGTGCGGAGCCCCTCGAGCCTGGCAGGCGCTGCCCTCCGTGCCCATCACCCATGGGACAGCAGGGATCTCCGTGACATGGTGGTGCATCGCCAAAGGACCATCGCTCGCCGGATGGGAGGAGGCAGGGCCCCCCTCTGGGCTCGGTGTCGGGACCAAGGGGCCTTGATGGCCCTGAGCAGCCCCACCTGGAGCCTCCACCCACGGCCCTGGAGCCCAGGAGCTCATTTAAGCCCAGGCTGGGTCTGCAGCTCTGGCCTGGGCTACTGTGCAGGGGCTGCTCTCCAGCCCTGCCACTGGCCTTGCCTTCTGGATGGACTGTGGGCGCCTCATGTCCTGGGTGGGCTGGCTGATGGCATGTCACAGCTTATCCCCAGTCCTGCCTTTAGCCCTGTCTCCTGGGTGGGCTTTGGACTTATGCTGTAGTCTTGTTCTGTCTTCTTTTGCTCCTGATGGGACCCCCTGGTGCTGGTGCATTGCTCGCCTTGCCTGGGGCTGTTGATGGTCGCTGTTGCCAGCCTGTGCCTGCCCTGGTCAGACCCTCTGGGGCCATGCCCTGTCAGCGAGGACTCTGCCTGTGCCAGGGCTGTCCTTGCTGCTCCCCAGGGCTCGGCATGGGGAGAAGGACTTGCTGCTGTGCTGCCGGCATCCTTCCATGGTGCTCAGCTGGGGCCGCAATTGCTTGGCTCAACCCCCCTGGACTGTGATTTAAGTGGAGCTGTTCAGGCAGCCAGCGCTGTGTACCCAGGGTCTCTGGGCACAGTGTATGCCAATGTTATTTGTGTAGCATTTCCTGGTCCCAAGCCCTTGCAGCTTCAGCCAGGCTTTGCAAAAGGGGGTGTAGTGTAATGCAGAAGCCCACTGCTACAAGACCTGGGTCTCTGCTGCTGCTCCGTGATCTGCTGGAGGAAGGGGCTGCATGCATGGATCTGCAATTGGGCGGTCAGATCTGTTGGCCCCAAGAAGCATCATCAGGTGAGATCAAGGGGAACATCCTTGCACCGGCTCTGGAGCACAGCTATGTGGCGAGGCAAGCGTGGCCTGTTGAGGAGCACAGAGCCAGGCTGGGGGTGGCTGCAGAAGAGCCGGATGCGTCCCGCAGGGCTGCTGGGGACTGCAGGTGAGTGATGTGTAAATAGTGGCAAAGCTGCCAAGACATCCTTCCTGTGTTGGGTGGGTCCTCAGGCGTTACGGCCGCAGTACTGGTGGCCATCTGTGCCTCTGCCATCCTGGGGAATTGAAACTGGGAATTGAAAGCCTCTGAGGAAGTGCTCCCAGTTTGCATGTCTTGGGATCTCCAGAGTATTGCTGGTCACTCTGAGGTGGCACAGGAGGCTCTGCTGGCGCAGCCTGGGGGGTGGCCCTTGTGCAGCTCCCTGGGATCGGAGCTGTGCCCCTGAAAACCGGTACCGCCCTCCTTTGGGCGTCATCTGGGGAACCAGGCTTCCAGCACCCTCATCTGGGCACAGGAGGGGAGCGGGGAGGCCAGGCGCCAGCTTTGGGGCACCGAGTTCAGAGTGAGCTTAGCAGGGTGTGCAAATGGGTGCTTGTGAAAATAATGACTTGGCCAGCATAGCTGCTTGGACATTATGGGTAACAGTGCGTCCGTTTGGCCTGCGGTCAGGAGTGCTTTAAGCTTGTAAGCAAACAAGTGCAAACGGGTAGGAAAGGCCAGGCTTCCTAAAGGGGGGGAGCACAGCAGAAAGCGGGGAGAGCGGACGTAATGCACTTGTCTGCGCGTAGGCTGAAACGTTCCCGTTGCGCGAGGGGGTCCCTGCACTTTGGTCACTGCGCTGCCTGCAGAGGACGGGCTGGCACATCCGAAATGGTCACTAAGCTGCTTCTAACTGGATGGTGGCGAAAAGAAAATCGCAGCTGAATTGTGTAGTTTATGGATCCACCAAGTTAATTAACCGTGATTGATAAGCCACTGCCAGAATGAACCATACTGTGGGCTTATCTGTATAATCCCTGCTTGTGTGTTTAAAGACTGATAGGAGAGCCAAAAAAAAAAAAATCCAGACAAAAAGATAAGGCTGAAGATGCATGGTGATGTCCTGGAAATTTAATTTAGCAGGGAAAATATCCCTTTAAAAACTGCATTATTAACTGCTGTCAAGTGACAGCCATTTGGCCCTCACGTGTGGTAGATGAATTCAGCCAAGCTGTGTCAGAGCCCTCTTGGAGGCACGGCGTATGCCACCGCCTGGGCTGCTTCCCTGGCGCTCTGGGTGCCTAAAATCTGCATGACTGCTTTGCGATGGGGCTTGTCAACAGAGACTGCAGCTGGGTTATGAATCACTTTAATTTGTCATGTGAGCTGGTTTCACACCAATATCTCTGGAGGGAGAACGCTGGGAAGTTGGGGGAGGGAGGGGAATGGAGGGAGGAAGGAGAAGGGATGTCAGATGCAACCTCCCCACCCCAGTTCTTGATGGAAATGGTTCTCCCTCTCCACCAGCTAATGACTAATCCTAATTTAATAGAACGGAGCGAAGTGGCCAACACAAAATGTATGTGTTTTGTTTTCACATCTGAGTCTAACATGGCCACAAGTCATCGTCTGAAATGATTGGGGGTGTTATCAGTCACACTGTCTGACATTTTGCCAAAAGGTCTCTTTTGTCTCTTCTCTGAAGTGTGAAAACAAGGGATGCTATTTCTTGTGTTCTGTAAAGAAAAATGTGGGTTGCAGAGTCTTAGAGAGCCATTAGACGAAGGAAACCAAAGAAGGAAGGACAAATCAAGACCTCTTCCTTCCGATAATCACACAAATACTGGACCTCTAGGGACACTTAATGGAAAACATTTTTAGGAAGCACCTGAAAAACTGCCATGGAAATTTCCCAGCCCAGCCATCATATTGTCTCCTGCATCCTTTGCCAGGATAATCTTGAGAAAAATCAAAGAATCGGGTCATTGCTTGATTTTTTTTTATTATTATTGTTTCATATTTATTTATTCAGTTGCCATTAATAACAATAAAAATGAAATTACCCACCCCTAACTCTTGAGTTCCCCTGATACGTAGTTAAAGTACACAATTATGCAAAACAGGCAGACTCCCACTGCACGTTAGCCCAAGCAGCCAAAGCACAAACCAAACATAAGCCCTTCCACAGAGGCAAATTACTCACCCATCAAAAGAATTACTCACTGTGGACAAGCAGACTTTTACAAGGTTGATTTTCAGCATGCAGATGAATGTTAGAGCTGGTAGGGATTCATTAGCCAATGCATCTGCAGAAAAGGAAAAGATAAGGAGACACAGATTTGTTTTTCCTAAGTGGAAAGGGTCTGTACTGCACCACGCGAAAGTGAAAAGCTCTATTCTCTTCCTGTTTCAAGCCAGGAAGGTGTGGGTTTGTGTGCCTAGCTTTAAGCTCATAGTTAGCCCTCCTGAAATGAAAATAATTATTTGTTTTCCTCAATAGAGTTGCATTGCTATACACCTTGCAAAGGCGACCGCTGCCTGCGAGAGGGGGTCCTACAGATGCCTTTTCTAATGCTCTCCCTCAATGCGCTGCCGTCCTCCCCTGGTAGGTCCGGAGCCAGAGATCCGTATGGCCACCTCGCAACCTGTTCTGTGCCTCTGTTGGCATTTGCCAGGGCTGATTAACATGCTATCAAAAACCATCCCCTCCCGGTCCTGAGCAGCCAGCCCAGCCCTTCAGCTCTTCCCAGCATATCACTAATCTGGCCTTGCAACCAGCAAGCTCCCCGCAGCAGCCTTGCTGCAACCCTGGTAAACAACATATGTGAGGATGAGCTGGTGAAGCTGCCGTAGAGGCATTTGCTGCTTCAAATTCCGTCTCCTGCGCCGCGCGCAGACCTGCCGTCGCAGCCGGGGAGCCCTCCTTGGCAGCAGGGAGGCAGGGGCCAACGTTCAGCGTGCGCCTGCGTGGTGGCTGCGGAGCACAGCCAAGTCGCTCCGTCTGAGGGTGGCCAGGACGGCGGCAGCAGAGCTCACCTGGGCAGCTGGCTGCGTGCCTCGATGAAGCCTGTTTTGTGCTCGCAGGCACTATGCACAACGCCCGTGCCTAGTGCTGTTACCGAGGGCTGCAGAGACCTAGCGCCAACCAAAGCTGTGCTGGGACCAGCTGCCTCGGTTACTCGGTATTTCCTAAATCCATTCATTCTTCAGTTGCTGCTCCTGATGCTCCCCTCCCTCGGCAGCCTGTGTCCGTGGAGGATGTGTACATGAAAGGAGGGAAGAATTGGCCCCTTGGGGAGGGGCTTTTTTTTGTCTGATTCTGGAGCAAAAAGCTCCAGCCGGGAGCTGTTCTGATTAGATCGCGGTGTAAAACACGCGAAGTTTCATGCAACGAGTGAAGTGGCACAGGGAGGTGGATGGATTTTTACATGCTGTCTTTGCCCATCACTTCCGTGGGATCAGAGCTATTAGATCTGAAGCTGATCAGTGTGAGACCCCAGCACAACAACAGAAGTATTGGCCACCAGTTTCTTAACGATGGGCTGGGAGCTGGAGTGCGATGTTCGTTTGAAATACAGGCCACAAACAAGCTCTTCCCATTTTTTTCTCCTCCCCGCTTTCTGTCTTGGAAAGGATGAAAGAAAACCAGGTTTGCTCACAGTGCCAAGTCTGGAAGCCAGAGGTACATTTACATGCACAACCCTGCATGAACGTCCAGCTGCAAGAGTCTCCAAGCAAGGCAAAAGCTAACAAGTGAAAGAGGTGGGACAATCACACTCATTTGTCTGCCTTGTTTTCACTGAAATAATTCAGGCAGGGCCAACTGCGTTACTTGGATTCTCTAAGGTATAATTTAGGCATGAGATGTTTACAATCAACTCTCATTTGCATCAACCGGGGGAAAACATGGGATCTGTTGGATATTTCAACTGGCGGGTTAATTACCAGTTTAACCACTAATATTTATTCAACCTTCTGCATGTGAACAGCCACTGGGCCGGATCCTGCCACTCTTGCTGCTGCGCTTACCCCGTGGGTCTCATGCGAGGAGAGAGGAGTGCAGGACAGGGCCCTGCGAGCACGGTTCTAGTTTAGCTAAGGAGAATTGGTGCCGGAGTTGGGTGCCAGACTGAAAGCCCCAGGAATGTTCGATCCTCTGGGAACAACGCGCCCTTCCTTTTTGCAGTCCCAGGAATGAGCTTAAGCAAAGACGCTGTTTGCTATCGTCCCTGCTAGTGATGATGATTGAACTGCTTAGTGAATAGCCTGATAAAATCAATGGGGCCATTTGTGAGATGGGAGATGTCTCCATCTGTGCAAGGAGCTCTGGGACTGGCCCCCAGACTCTTTCACAAGTGCTGTGCAAAGAAGTCTGAACACTGCTAAGCAAGGCTAAAACGAGCGAGGCAGCTGATCGACAGTTTTGATTGAAACCAGAAGTAAGTTTTGCTGGTTTTTCTTTTTTTTTTTCTAAACCCAGGCTTAAATAGCCATCGCTTAGAAGAAGAACATCGATCGAAAGATAAACCCAGAGCACGAGAGGACCCTGAAGGTGAAAAGTACCATTAAGTAAGCTAAAGGAGCCTGCCCTCCTACAACAAGCCGTTCTCTGTGTGAGAGGACAGAGAGCACTGAGAAGGAGATAAGGAGATTACGAGGTCAGATTGCAGGTTACAGAAACCTCCTTGGCTCGCTCCGTCTTGGGCACCTCTGTGTGTGTTGCAGGCGAGAGCCTAATGCATGCCAGCTGTGATGGTTTTGGTGTTCCTCGCACCTCTCCTCCGGGAACTGACCCAAACCTGTCAGCTAATTCCTGTATGCCGGCGGCTCTCCGGGTGGGTACTGAGCCGCCTGGCCAGCAGGGAGGAGGAAGGCCCCATATTTCAAGACACGTCCTAAAGTGCCCTGGTGAAATGTGTGTTTTCCCACCGTGACCCCCAACAGACCCCTGGTTGCCTCCCCTGGCCGGCGGGGACGGCCGAGGCACTCCTGGGGAGGAGTGGAATAACAGCAGGCTCGGCCCGAGTGCTCGGGGCTGGGTGGCCCTGCAGGGTGGGAGGGAGACAAAAGCAGGTCCTGCCCCACCGGGTGTTTTGCTGCTGATCGCAGGGGGTGGAAGTCAATGGGTGGGAAATCCCGGGTTCAGGTCTGGGAGGACACAAAGGCTGACGGAACCCAAGTCTGACATGAGGGTGTGAGTGAAGTGGGTTCGTCTCTGTCCAGCCCCCAGTGACCAAATCCTTGTCTCAAGAGGCAGAGGGGCTCAGCACCCAGGCTGCCACCTGCGGCTCATTAGTCCCCATTATTATTAAACCTCGTTATTGTGCTCTTGTCACATGAAGGCTGTGAAGTGAAGGGTCGCTGAGGTTCCCCTAGCCTTTCCAGGACTAGGCAGGCCATTAGTTTGGCAAAGCTGTTGCTCCGCACCCTGTGTAAGCGGCTGCATCACTAATGCTGAACTGGGGTAGGATGGCAGTGCCGTTTGTACGATTCCCTCTGCCCTTGCTGGGCAGAAGATGCTGAGAAAAGGGAGTCCCCGGTGACATCCACGCCCCCCGAAACACACAGCACGCCTCCGTACAACGCGGTACGTGGATGTGAAAGTAGCAGAGAGTGCTGCTTGGATCAAGCCGTGGAACAGCAGGCGCCCAGGTGATAAACGCACCCCAGCCTTTAACTGCATGGAGTTCACGTGTTTAAAAAGTGAGTGTGGAGAAGTCACTTCACTACTTGGGGCTGTCTGATGACCTTTTCTGTTCCACCCCCAACCAGCGGGCTGCTCCATCTCTCTCTGCTTTGCCTTTGCATATGCGCAGTTTCAGGGTCACATTCGCTGGCGGGTGAGCACTTTGGGTGCCTGTGCCACTGGGTTATCCAGATAGGCCAAAAAAAAAGCTGGTTCCGCCTGTACAAAGATTCATGTGTATGTTTCCGTTAGCACGCAGTTCTGTAGCATCGCATATTTAACATCATTGATTTTGTGGTGAGCTCAGACACAAGTACATATATGTGCACAGACGCGTGTGGATTGTACATGACAGTATCTTTGCAGGCTGAACCGAAACCATCCCATACCTCTCCTTTTCTGATTTTTTGCTACAAAATTCAAAATGCTACAATGAGTCCGGTATAGGACTTGCCAGCGTTTTAAACGTGAAAAAAATTTTTTTTTCCCCTACATATGCACGCGCATGTGTGTTTGTGTGTGACTTTTAACTTTTGGCTGGTCCCTAAGATTAATGAATGTGTTGACTGCATGTAAGAACTGTGTAAACCTTTAAGATTGTTGGGGTCACCAGGGAAATGTCAAGAACGACATCACACTGTTTACAATATGTTTGAAAATATACACGACCGGGCAGCACCCCACAAGTGACGTTGTAACCAGAGGGCTATTAGTGTAACGAGAGGGCTATTACCAGCAATGTAGAACATGCGCTGCTGGGTGCAGCACGTTGGAGATTTATCTCAAAGTTGCAGGCAGTGGCCATCGTAAGGCATAGGTGTGAAAGCGCTTCAGATTTCCTAGTAAAAATCAGTGGGCTGCATGCATTTGTAACTCATGCCTGCTAATAAGTTCCTCGGAGAGGCTGACCCTGCAGCTCTACCCAAACGCCAGGACACGGCGCAAGAGCTGCGGGACCCGATCAGCCGCCTGGGGTGCAGCGAGGTCGAGGAGGGTCTTCCCATAACGGCCTTGCCTTTGCTGGGAGTGCATGGGCACGCTGCGGGCAGGGCTGGGGTGCAGGTGGGGTGCAGGGGGAGAGCTTGGGGCTGGCCACAGGCACGTCGCTGGCAAGGACCTCTGGGCTGGAGTGCCAGTGGGGACGGGGCAGGGGGTGAAGGTCGGGGTGCTGGAGGATGGGACCGATGGGCCAGGGCTGGGTGAATGCCCCCAGGGTGCCTGGCGGGATCAGGGATAGAGCTGCTGGTACCCAGCTCTGTTTGCTGATGGGTGTGGTCATGACTGCTGGGGCAGGTTTTGGAGATGGTGCTGTCAAGGGCGATCTGAACACGGCTTGGGGCTGAGGCTGGCTGGCATTACGAGGCTGGGGTTGGAACCGGCTGAGGGTCAGGCTGGCAGAGTCAGCGCTACAGCTGGACGCAGAAGCTACGGGACGGCGTGCAGGACTGCCTTTGGCAAGGGCTACGCGCCTGGCCGAGCGTCGTAGCAATGACAAGCGACTTGAAGCTGGGGCTGACCTTGGCAGAAGCCCATGAATTCGCATGGGCCCTGGGTCTGGCAGCGTCTGCGGAGCTGGTTGAGGGCAGGCCCCTGCCCTGGCCGCTCAGCAGGGATGAGGACAGGGCCTGTCAGAGGGACCTGAGGACATAGGATGGAGCCGGGAGGTGCCAGCTGGGGTATACAGAGGTCTGCCAGTGACAGGCTCTGCCAGGCTGGGGGCACATCTGAAGCTGGGCTGGGGTCTGCTCTGGTGGAGACCAGAGGTGCTCAGAGCTGGACACACCACGTACCGAGCCGAGTCCGAGCTCGGTGCCACATGGGCATATCTTTTAGAGCAATTATGAGATTTTAACCAAAATGCTTAGGTTTGTATTAAGATGTGCAAAGCAAACAATAATTTTACAATTAACCACATTTAACCCTTTCACTTCAAAGCACGTGATAAGCATCTGCACTGAAGTCTCAGCAAGCCCAGTGAATGTCAAAGAGCACGACTTTGAAGCCACGGAGGTAAGTCAAATTGGCTGGAATTAACAAGGGCGGTGTGGGCTGTAACGATATATTTACAGCCTGGTGATTGTACTGCAGGAAGGAGGGAAGGGGATTAGATCCCTGTTTGGTTTAAGCTGCATTTTAGTGCGGCCAGCTTTTCAGTTGTACAGAGTTAAAAATGCAGTCTGTCAAACCCCACTGACATATTTTGGCAATAGATATTTCCTCTAATTGAAAGCAATTGTTGTGTTGTAAGCTTTCTCCCTTCCCCGTTTGTTTTGGTTAATGGGTATTGGTGCCCTGCCTGCTTAAGCACGTCTTGAGCAACTGCTCGCTGGGAAGTTAGCGTACTGCAAACAGCACGGCACGACCGTGCCTGACTCCGTAAGGAAGAGCTTCCTCTGGGCGCTGGTGGAGGATGTTTGCACAGAGCTGGTAGGATCAGCCTCGCTGGCTGCTAGTGCAGGGCTTTGCTCTTTGGGTCAGCCAGGGCCTTCATGTGTGAATCCCGGGGTAAAAACCAGGCTGGCTTCCAACGCAGCCATGCTTTGTTTTGAACAATCCGCACAGCCCCCGCTGTGAATCCCACGAGGGGATGCTCTGCTTTATATTGTGTTCACTTCCTTTGCTCGGAGCCAAGTACTGCATCCTACACTGCTGGAACGCAGTCAAGATGCGCGGGGCCCGCGCCATCGGCCCGATGCAGGCTGGACCTGGCCGGCCCCTGTTGTGCCGGGCAGGCGCTTTAATGTCCCGCAGCCCCGGGGGGGCTTAGGAAGCCCCTGCTCGGTCAGTCCAGGCAAAACTGCGCTAAAACTGATGTTGCCTGCAGCCACTGCGCCCTCGCCTGCCCTGTGCCCACGGTCCTGCTCCCTCGGACCCCAGTGTTCCTCCGGCTGGCAGCCCAGCCGCCGTGCATCACGAGCTGAGCAGCGGCGATTGCGGCTCTGGGGACTGGTGGGGAGCAGCTGCCCAGCCCCAGCGGGGCGTCGAGGCCCGTGCTGGGGTGGGACCCACAGAGCAGGGCCAGTGCGCCGGGGGCTTGTGTCCTCCCCTCTCTGTGCTCCGAGAAACGTGCCTGTGCTGTCCTCGCAGGGCGTCCGCCGGGGCGCTCGGTCCTGGAACACCCTTTATCTGACGCCCCCCTGAAGCTCAGAGAGGTGCCGTGCACCTCGGTTTCCCCGGAGGTCGGAGCAGGACTGGATGAAACGCTCCTTTACCCCGTAGTCACATCGAGCCTGACCGTCGGCCAGAAACGCCCCCCGGCTGGCGCTGGTCAGGGTCCAGCTGCAGAAGGGACTTTGCCGCGCGCGCCTGCGCCCAGGCCTGCCTGCGACGCCCTGCGGTCTGCATCGACAAGAGACAGGTATGGAGGAGAAAGCATTTGTGTAGCGAGGCTGGGGCTCGAAGGGTTTGTGCCTTCATCCGACCGGTAGCCCCAGCACGTGCTAAATTCCCTGCAGAGCAGTGCTGGAGGCGCGTTTGAGCTCACCAGCCACGATCCCAGCCCTGACTGGTGTGAAGCTGGGGGGTGTGAGAGCTGAGCCCTTCTGAAGCCTCTCAAGAAAAAAAAAAAAGCAACAGGTCACTGAGGAGACCTGCAGGAAACTGGGGAACCTGCTGCCTTTGCATCCCAGCTTTCCACCCACAGTGCTCACGTCAAACCTCAGCACGGGCTACGAAAGACATTTTTTTACTGCTTTGTGATAAACCTTCTGGTCTGGAAAATCCTGCCATTACTGTGTGTGTGAACTTTCACCAGCACCGAGTCTGTCATTAACCTAGAAGGAGACCTTTTCATGCTCACAACCTCTGTCTGCACGGCTCCTCTCTGGAGGCAAATCCCTCACGGTGAACACGTCAGCCGGCTGCATGCTGCAGACAAGGTTATGACTGCATTACATACTCTGAAGGGAGCAATGCTCTATATTACACCGGGAAAGGTTCATCTTCGAAAACAAAGAGGCTTGAGGAAAAAAAAGCGTGATTTTTACTCGGGAAGTGCCTTGGGTCCCCATAAATCCCTCTCCCCCTTGCTCAGACCAGGGCTGGAGGCCAGCAGCAGGGTGGCAGCGGAGCATGCTGCGCCGGTGCGATTCCTCCTACAGCCATTTGCAGCCAAGCCTGAGACCGCACTGGAGCCTGTGTTTAGATTAAAGGGCATTTGGGAGGGGACCTTGCCTTAATCTTTCTGCTAAGCACCTAGCAGACTCCCAGTGTGCTAAATCGTTAGTAATAACAGGAATGACAGCCCGGCCTCCTTTTCCATGAGCAGTGGCTGCAGTACAGATTAATAACAATAAAACAGGGACTCGGTCCGCGCTCATCCAAAAATACACCACGGGTTGCTCATCAGTCTGTTTCCAAGCCCCTTGTTATTCCCGAGCGCCCTGACGTGCCTCAGCGGGCGCGTTGCCGATGCGTCCAGCCTGACGACGCGAGGCACGGACAACTGAGCGGGCAAAGGCAGGGTGGCAGGCAGGACTGGGGGGCATCAGACGGGTCTGGTGAGCAGCTCTTGTTCAGGCAGTGATGCCTCTGCACCAAAGAGCTTCTCGGCTCCTCCTCAGCTCCCCCTGCGTTTCCCAGGTGCGTGGCTCCTCTCCATTCGGAAACGTCGCTCCAGGGAGAGCCCTGTCCCAGCCAGCTCTGGGCTGGGCCGGTGGAGACCAAGCGGGCCCTCGCCTACCTCTTGCTCTCTTCTCTCGGATAACCACTAGCGGCCTCCCTCAGGATGGGGAAAAGGCATGAGCTAGACCCCTGCTCTGATCCAGTACAGCTATTCCATGGCCATTTTCCATCAGTATGAGTTTCTGAGAGGGAAAGCGAGCAGCCAAAGGATTCAAAACACGTGTCTGCTACGTGTTTGTGAATGCACCGTATGGTATCCTGCCAACCTGCCCTGCAATCATATAGAAAAATGACCCAAATAGCACACTTAGAGGCAAAGAGTGAAGGAGATGAGAAAAAGAAAAAAAAAGAGGACTGGCTGCCTGGGTAGGAGCAGAGGGACCTTCTGACCTGCTGCTTGGTGGCAGCTGGGGCTCTCCCCGCAGCAGCTCCTGGGGGGCTGAGGCTGCGTGCTGGTTTCTCCTCTGCTGGGCTGCCCAGTGTCCCCTGTGGTGGCTGCAGCCCTCCCCAGGGCTCGTCCCTCGCAGGGGTGCCTGCAG
>NW_009258879.1:436975-439364 GCF_000687185.1 Egretta garzetta
GGCGTGCAAGGGCAAACTTTCTTCCCAAATCCACAGGGCGCTTTATGGTTACCTTGCAGATAAACCCTGCTAAATAAATAGGTGTTTATAGTCCCCGTATTAAAGAGATTAGATCCTGGGTTTTGACAGTGTTGAGTCAATATAACCTGAGTAATTGCATGAGTAACTCATGTTTCCCCTAAAGGGAAACTGTTCTCGTGTAAATATATTTATTAATAATTAAAGTGTTTTTGAGTTCTTGTGCGCACAGCCCCTCTCCCCCCCGCCCCGGAGAGGCCTGCAAAGCCAGTACCTTTAAACCTGCGCGGGAGTCGAGCAGGAAGGGACGCTGGCAGGGAGGTGATGCTGTACAGCATGAGGCATGTGGTTTAATTTTGACCTTATTTTTTTTCTTCCTGAACAAAAAATAACGGCGAGATCTGTGTATGAGAGATTTAAAAACCTCTACTACTCCATTAGGAGCATTACCCTGAAATACTCACTGGAGCTTCTAACAGCCCAGATAATAGGGGTGGGAAATCATTGCTGGAAAATATTCCCCTCAAAGCATCTTACCAGAGGATTGTTTCCTAACAGCAACAACAATAAAATCTTTGTCAAATAATCCTTCGATACCACAAATATTTTGGCTTTAATTGTATTGGTGTAGATAACTGCTCGGCATAGGAAATGGGAGTCGGAGCTCCTCGGGGATTTTTTCCGACAAAGCCAGTGCTGGGTACCTTTGGGTAAGTCACACATTTTTCTATGTTCTTTGGCCTAATTTTTTTTTTTTTTAACTGACTGTAATCTGGAACCTAATTTGATATGCCTTAAAAGGCTGATTTCACATGGAAGATGCTCTACTATCAGGATAAGCAGCCATAAGAAATCCTAAAATAGGCAGATTAAGGGTTTGGGATCATGGGGGTTTATGTCTATGCAATTAAAGACATGATCACATTTAAAAATTGCTAACTTGTAGTTTTAAAAAAAACCCCAACAACTGGGAGTCCCACATTTAAAAACAGCTAATAACTCTATTAATTAAGGATATGATTAGCAGAGACAATGAGTTAGATAGCACAAAAGTACAGCATTTAATTCAATGCACACTTCCAGTGGACACGGCGTGGCCAAGGCAGTTATGTATTAATTAGTGCTCTGAAGAGGGCGAGGAGGACAGGAGGGGGGGTGCGGGAAATTGGCAGGTGTACAAATGAGATTAGACAACAACAGAGGATTTTTCTCTCCGGAACAGAAGTCGTGCAGAATCCTCGCTAACATGTTTTGTGTAGATGCAGACATGTGCCACGAGAACAGGCAGGGCAGTAAGGCAATGCTTGGGGACGGGGAGAGGGAGGACAGCGTTCCAGGGCTCGCCTGTGGAGCATTTCCAGGCGGTTGTGACCAAATACCAGCCTCGATTTCCCACTCGTGCTTTAAGTGCCGCTGGCTGTTTGTGGGTGGCAAGGTGCCTCCACGTTCAACCCTTACAAGGGGACCTGTGCCACCGTACTGACGTACCGCTGTACCAAGCCTACCAGCTTCCCCTTTGCTTCCCTCCACCGTGCAGGTGCTCCAGCTGGGTCTCTGCTCTTTGTGGAAACTCGGCCTCGAGACCGGGATGCTGTGCCCACAGCCTACAACCGCGCCACTTGGCTGTCAGCTCTGCCATCGTGGCGGCTTGAAGCATCCTTGCAGTGCCGCGAGCACCATGACCAGGGTATCTGCCATGTGCTGGAGCCCACCCGTGCCCCCTCTTGCGTGGAGACCTGGACATGCTGCCCAAGGAGCCGGGTCCTCCTGGGTGTGCTCTGAGCCTGCGGTTGTACCCTGTGTCGTGATGGTGCAGCAGGAGGTGAGCGTTGGTCTGAGCAACTGCTCAGGGCTCTTTCACTTGAACAGTGGGGACATAAGCTACGTGGGCAAACAGGGCATCTCCTGGAGAGACCGTGGCCCCGGAGAGTCTCCCGCCCCAGGACGGGTCCTGGCTTTCTCTGCAGAGCCTCACCCGGTAGCGCTCCTTGATCCCGGAGCGCGTTCCCCTCCGGGACGAGGGGGTGAGTTCACATGCCCACAGACGAGGGAAGAACTGCAGTGGATGTGACTTCGACACCTTCACCCGGGCGGGCAGGGCGCTCCCGCACCGATGGGGACCCCGGGGCTGCTCCCCCCGCTGCGGATCCGGGTGGGTGGAATTTGGGAATATTACCACTTCTTTCTCCGCGTCTTTTTTTTTTCCTCCACAGTTAAGAAAGAGCCCGTTGGAGGGCGGAGGAGATGCACGGTCCTATTTCGAAGGCGGCTTTTGGCAAGGCGTGCGGGCAGAGCTTCTCCGGGGGCGGAGCCCGGCGCTTCGCCCCCGCCCCGTTCCCCGGGGAGCTGTTCCCCCGGGCGGGCGGCAGCG
>NW_009258879.1:441965-442694 GCF_000687185.1 Egretta garzetta
TGGCGCGGCCGGGGGTGGGGGGGCGAGCCCCGCCGATCCCTTCCCACGTCCTTCCCGGACAGCCCTGCCGGGGGGCGCGCACACACAGGCTGCCTTGTTCCGCTGCGTTCGGGGTAAAAGTTTGCCATTGTCACAATTTGTTGCCAAGTGGCCGTAAATGCGAGCGCCAGATAAAGACGTCTGTTCTCCCTTTCACTAAAGATATGCGGTGCTTGGGGGAGGAAAAAGAAAGGAAGGAAAAAGGGCAGCTTTAACACTGCATTTTTCCCTTCCTCTGGGAAGGGTGCATAACTCAGCTCCATCAAAGATCGTAAAAACATCTGTTTGATTTCAAAGGCAAGATAGAGCGTTTGGGCTTGGGCTTCCATGTGCAATGCCAGTGGCAAGGAGAGAAAGGTTTCCCATGGTAACCGGAGTGTTTAGTGTGGCATCTCCACGCCGTGTTAAAATATGTAGTCTTAATGCACTGGTTCACAGACCTACTCTAGCAAAGTTGAATAGTTTTTTCCCTGGTGGCACAGTACAAGCTGCCTGACAGCCAGGAAATCTGGTAGTTGTCCTTGGCTTTTGAGTTAATTCCACAAAGGCTTGGCGCATTAAACACTGGGAGCCCAGTCCCAAAGCCTCGGCGTGGTCACGGCTCTCAGAGGAGTCACTGGGAGTCAGGAATCCTATTTACAGAAAGCACCCGCAGCTCTCGTTGGCTGCAATTGAGGCTCAGCATTCCTG
>NW_009258879.1:442744-444371 GCF_000687185.1 Egretta garzetta
GAGGAGGCATCGTGGCTGAGCCTCCTGGGGGGTGCCTGGGGCATTAACAGCCTCCTTGTAATGACAGGCAACGGCAGACAGGCACCCGCTTGCCCGGAGCTTCCTCAGTGCGCCAGGGCTGTTGGGGAGGTACTGGTTTTCCTAACTTTTGTTCAGTAGAGAAAATAATCCTGACTATCACCGGTCTGTTAACGTGTAAAATACAAGGTGCTATATCCAGTGCGGTATTTGGACAGCTGATCCCCTGGCGGCTCCAGGGGGACTGCGTGCAGGAATGAGATTTCACCCTGACTTTGGGTCTGGCCCGTAGTGCTGTTCCGCTGCGACGTGTGCTCCTGGTCGCCTGCCTTCTCTCTGAGTGCCCCCTGGGTCGGCGAGGAAGGTGACAAGGAGTATGTTGTCAGCTGCCGCTGCAAAGGCAGCCCGGGAGGGATGGCTGTGCTCTTGAAGGGGTGAGCGATAAGGGACGAGAGGTTCGGAGGAGCAAGCCAGAAATGACTGAGCCTCTCCAGTGCTGTGCAAGTCAGTAGAAACCCTCCATGTCTACCGTGGTGGTGAGGTCAGGCTGCGAGAAAATTTGTTTGCGCTGGAGACAGCAGTACGGCTGGTGGTTATATGGGGTGGACGGGGAAAACTGGGTTCCAACTGACACTGCTGCTGTGTCACTGTCCTTGAACCAGTCACCTAACCCTAGATGCCTCATTTTCCTGATCCGCTGCGTACTCCTGTATTTGTTACTGTTACCCAGACACCTAACTCACGTGTAGCACAAGATTACATTTATAAAGCTACTCTGAGAGCCTTTGATGTCGCGTACAGCAGGATATAAATGAAGCATACCATTAATATTCGTTCATGCCTAGTATTTCTACGCTTCCCATGTATTTGGAACGTATGCCTCTAAAACCGCTGACCAAGCCTGCTGGGAAGCCTTCCGACCAGTCAGGAGAGCCTTTCATTTATTTTTTTTTTTGCCTTTTACTTAATCACTAGAATTGCCAACAAGTTAACAAGCTGTTTTCGCTTCCAAGTCCCAGAGTGGCAGTGTCGAGAAGAGTTGTAAGACCGTGTTTCTTTGTGCTGCAAAACCCGACATCAATTTCCACCTTCGAGACAATGAAATACTCGAATACATTTTGTGTCCCAGCCCTGGGAACGCAGCAGGAAAATGTATTAAAGCAGCAGCTGGTTCGGCGGAGCAGACCAGCATTGAGCTGCCGTCCTGTTGTGAGCCCCACTTCTCCAGGTTTTCTGTTGCCTCTGCGTCAGTGATAGGTGCTCCGGTATTATCAAAATTGTGGTTCATTAGTTCTTCCTGCGGACTTGGTGGCTGGGTTTTAAGCTCCTTCTGGAAGAAAAAAAAATGAAAACCTAATGACGGCCTGATTCATTCCGAGCGCGCGTTCGGCTGAAGTAGTCAGTTGTTACAAATACGGAGCACGGGCTGTTAGGCGTAATGCGGTGTGAAAGGAAAATCATTGCCCCCTTGTGTGCTCTTCTGTCTAATTGAATGCTCCTCTCCTGCAGCACTCGGCTGTGACTCAGCCTGGGAGCTGCAGCACTCAGCCGCCGGCCATGGGTTTCAGCACGGGCCCTTGGCGTGCCGGCCACCCCCCGCTGTCCCCGC
>NW_009258879.1:444494-452424 GCF_000687185.1 Egretta garzetta
CTGGCCAGCTCTGCCTGGGAACAGGCCCATCGCTTTGGTGGAAGCACTAACTTGCAGTTAAGCATGTGCTTAACGGCTTTGTGAGATGTGGAGAAAACCTGCAGCGAGGATAGTCCGGGCCGGGAGCGGGGGCTGGTTGGTCATTCCCAAGGAGTGCTGCTGAAAAGTCGCTTACCGAGGAGGTGAATTCGCAGCGGCAGCGTATGGGAAGGAGGGTGCATTTGGGGAGGGTTTAGTTTGATTGGGTTCTTGCGCTGAGAGCGAGTGGTGAGCACTAGGATTGCTTTCCCTCAACAGAACTGGCTTTCTAGAATGAGTTTTGTGTCAAATACCGGGCTGTCTTTGTAATGCATGAGTTAAAACGAAGTACTCGCACGGGGTCACTGCTGCGTTTTGCCCACCCGCAGCCTGGGAGGAATTTGGACGTGAGCCCCCAGGAGAGGAAAGGAGCGCGAGCTCTCTGTAGCAGGCTGCCGTTGTTGGCAGCAGCGTGCTGACAGAGCTTAGTGAGCTCCGAGGATGCCGGGTGGGTTTACTTCATACTTGAACTATTCTGCCCCAGCAGGATTGTGGCCCAGTAGGTTTGAAGGTCACTCGGGCTGCATGGCTGGAGCGTGGTGCGCCTGCGGTACGCTACAGCCCTTCCGAAAGCAGACCCCATCCCCGGCTTCCCGACGGCCTGAGAGGAGCAGCCGTGTGGAGCGTCCCAGCACCCTCCCCCTTGGCGCCACTGAAGGCAGAGGTGCAGCTGTTCCCGTGGCGCGGGCGGCTGTGCTGCGTCACCGCCACGTCCCAGCGGAGAGGAGCCCCCATGGCGTCCTCTGGCCACCGCCCCACCTCTGGGGCTGGCGTTTGGGGCAGGGGGACAGGCCGGGTACTTCTGTGCTGCTCCAACGGGCAGCTGCCTCTCCATCCAGGACGGCTACCAGGCAGCCCCAGCCCCGCTCTGCCGGCTGCGGCTGCAGCGGAGGGCAAGCGAATGTGGGTTTCCAGGCATCTCTGCAAACCTTCCCGCTCCGGGTGTCCAAGCATTGGCTGATGTGGTGGTCCGAGTTTAACGCGAAATAAAAGGCACTGCGTGACGAGCAAGCGCGCGTGCGGAAAAGCTGGGCCAGTAACCCCGTCCCACGCTGCCGGCTGCACCCGACTCCTGTTCTCTGCTTCTGTGGTTTCTGTGCTGAGCCCTGCGCTCTCCTTCCAGAAACTCCTGGATGGGTAACTAGGGAGAGCAGACTTGTATTCATGAGGCTGAGGTTTCCTAGCCAGGGATCTGCATCTCTCCTGGGAAATGCTTTGGGGTCTGCAACTCCAAAAAGGCTGAAAATCCGCTTTGTTTCCTCTGCTGAAAACCGTGGGCACGGCAGCCTGGGATAATGATGCGTTTCAGCATTAATTCTCAAGTTGCTGGCTCTTGTGGCTTTGTGTCAGATCCTGCATGCTCGTTGAGCACAGTGTTTTGCGGTGTAGTGACGAGATACCCACCAGTGAGCTTTGCTCTAACGGGCTGTTAAATACAAGGGGCTCCTTGGGTAGACTGTGTAAGCAGCCTCAGCGTGTGTGTACGCCTGGGCACAGAGATGTGGTTTGAAAGCAGTCAGGAAATGTTCCCAAAGAAAAAAAACCTCAGATACACGTGGGAATATGACAAAGCATCTACTTACTGTCCAAATACACTGTGGCATCTCCATGGGATTGGGTTTTATAGGAGCCGAGTTACTTTGAAGTGCTGGCTTGTACTAATTTAGAAATTCCAAACATGAAAATAAATGTGCTCTAACCTTACATCTGCTCAAGTAAATCCGGAGGATTAGCCACCGAAAGGAAACCGGGAATTTACACTTAATTTGTGCATTAAAAATGAGGCAGGAGTTCTTGTAGCAGCCTTAATTTCTGCTTTTTGCAGGACGCATTGTGTTTGGAGTTGCTAGCACGCACCCGGAGGTGCGAATGCCCCGTTGCTGCAAAGCTGCACCGCGCTGTTGTATCGCCGTAATGCGTTTGGCCTCTGGATGTTGTGTTACACGCAGGGGGAAGTCGGCATCCCCCCAAGCCGCCGTCGGAGGGGTGGGCAGCGAGGGGCCGGTCTGCCCACGGCGGTGCCAGCAGGGCCTGGGATGCCCCAGCAGAGAGGCGCCAGCCACAGCCTGAGTTTTGCTGGGCTTTGCAAGACTTCGGGCTTGGACCCGTGTCCTGCGTACCCGCTCTGCCTCTTGCCTGGGGCTAGTGAGCCGTGGCCGGCTGTTGGGTGCATTTTCTCGGGAATTTGTGTGGAAATACCACCTTCTGCTTGCAGCCCAGGCTCAGGCAGGCAGCCCGGAGCAGAGCGCGGGAGCCGTGTGAATCTCGTCCTTCCTGGGAAGGCAGGCTCAGCTCCCTGGGATGCCTGTGCCCGGGGGCTTTCCTGCTGCCGAGGGTGTCGCGGCCCCGGTGCTTTGTGCCGAGCCGGGGAGTCTCCCAGGGAGCGGCTCGGTGCCCCGGAGCCAAAGGTGGGTGGTGGGAACGTGCCTCCCGGCACCCCAGGACTCGCCCCTGCTTTGCATCTCAAGCTCAAACAGATCTCGCATGGCAAAGGGAAATTCGGTCGAAGTGGCAGAAGTTTCTGTGCCTGGAAACCAGAAGTTGTGCTGCTTTGGGTGAGAGTAGAGAAAACGGCTCCTGGCCGTGGCAAAGCACCCGCCCGCTCGTGGAGCGCTGGGCCCGTCCTGCTGGCTCGTGCTGGCCCATGCTGGCCGGCCCGGGTGAGGGGGCACCGGGTTCCTTTGCGGAGGGGGATCAGAGTTGCCCCCTTGGCTTTCTGGAGAGCTGTAACCACAGCCGGCTGCACAGACTTTGTTTTTCCACTAATTTGGATCCATTTAGCTCATCAAGTCTCCTGTCACTAAATATTGGGTTAGGTAGAAGACAGAAGGATCACTTTGGGCAAGTCTGGTGTTGCACATGGAGGTACATCATGGCCGGGAGGACACTGGAGCACTCCGTGAGGTGCCCATACGACTGTACAGAGCTGGTGGGCTGTATCTTGGCAGAAGTCCCTTCATTTGGGGGCTTCCAACCACTTCTATTTGTGCAGCTCCCGAGGTTTTCCAGGGCAGGCGTTTGGCTCTCGCACACAAAAGGTGAGCCAGCTCCCCGGGAGCCCCGGTGGGCGCCAGCTCGGCTGCGAGGTCTCCGTGGGTGGAAATGAAGGGATTTGCCATCACTTTTCTGATTTTGCAAAGTCAATTTTATTGTGATGGAGAGAGAAGGTCGGTGGGGCTGAGGGCACCCGGAGAGGTGAATGAGGCTCCTGGGGATGTGGACGGGTGCCTGGGGATGCTGTAAAAACACCTCGCTACGCCTTGAAAATCCCAGTATTTAAACTTGCAGGCAACTGCGCCGCTGTGGTGTTCTGGTCCGGTGACCTCTTCCAGCAAGTTGTTGGGATCATAATAGGTCTGAGCCCCTGGCTGCGGTAATTTAATGCAAACACGGGGCGAGCCTGAACCAGCAGCGGTTGGAAACGATCAATTCCAACCACCTGAGCACCACCACACGCTACCTACAGCAGCGCGGCTGCGCCTCCCGGCTCGGGCTCGTGCGTGGCGCGCGAGGGCGCTGATGACGCCCGGGGGTGTCACTGCCTGCGCTCGTGCCCCTGTGCAAGGAGCAGCGGGGCTGTGCCTGCGGCGCTGCTGCGGCCCCGTGCGCTCGCAGATCTGTTTGTGGTCATGAAGCCCCGGTACAGCGCCCCGGTCTGGGCTGGGGCAGCATTATTGCCCCCTTCTTAGCGGGGAAAGTAGGTGGTAAGAGACCTCCTGATCGGCGCTGTCACGGGTCAGGTGGGTGGCAGTGCCAGGATTTGAACCAAGGTCCTGTGTGCTGCCGTGCCGCTGTCCCCAGCACACGGACGCGGGGGCATGGCGTGGCAGGGGCGTGAGCTGACCGCTGCGTCTACAGGGCAGATCAGCTCGGCTTGGCTTGGCTCGGCTCAGCTTGGCTTTTTTAATTTTTGTTTTTGTTTTGGTTTTTGTTGCGTTGGTAAAGAAATTATTGCAAGTTCTTGTTTTCTTTTCGAGTTGGGCTTTAACACCTTGCAGCGAGTGGAGGAGGTGGCAGACTGTCTGCGGCAATCTCCCGCTTCGAGAGACCAGTAGAATTTATTGGCGTTTCTGAGCAGAGAGAGCAGTCCTAATTCCTAATTCCTAACATCTGGAGAGCAGTTCTGCTGGCAGCCGCCGCCGCCGCGGAGCGAGGCCGGCGGGGGCGTGGGACGCTCGCTCCCGAGAAGGCCCATGTCAGGCAGAGCCCGCTCAGCCCCGGTTGGATGTGGGGCGCTGGTGAGCAGGGTTGGTACGAAAGCCGGTGGTGATTTTGCCTTATTTTTGGAGGAAGGGACCTGCGGATAAGCACAGCCTTGCAGGCCAGGGGTGGGACGAGAGGCGCATTGGCTTGGGGCATTTCTCAGGTGGGCAGCGGGATGGGGGTTAACTTGGATATTCAGGCTCTTTTCCATACTGGGGGTCTCATTCTGCTGTGCCCCCCTCTGAAGGTGGCGTGGCCGGAGTCACAGTCCCCAGGCTTGCTGCCGCGCTCCCGAGGGTGCCATCGCGCGGGAGAGTGGTGCCAGGAGCTGCGGGGCACAGAGGGAGCCTGGGGCTCATGGTGGGGCTGCCCGGGGCTCTTGGTGGGGCTGCTCGAGTCCCCAGCACAAGCCCCGTTCAAGTCTGGGGCCTCAGCAAAGCCGCAGGCTTGTGTTTGGATCTGCGGCCGCCTCCGGTGGGAGGTGGCTGATGCTGGGCTCCCCCGGTGGGACCAGCTGCTGGAACAAGGCTGCCCATCTTTGGGGCCTGAACCATCGGAGGGTCGCTGCTCTGACAAGACTTCTGCAGCTAACGCGTTGCAAGTGGCACTGGAGTACAAAACTTTTGATTCTAACCCAGAAGCAAAATTGCCTGGAAGTCTGGATTTTGCAAACACGTACCTCTAACTTGCTTGAGGGAAATTTGGAACTTGTCTTCCTCTTCCTGTCTCATCTCTGTTTAAAGTATTATGCTGCTTCGTGCCGCTCCCTGCTGGAGCGCAAACCTTTCGGCTATTAGATTTTCATCCCACCGTCTGCTAACCGCTGCCAACATCCAACGGGCTGTGGGCTGTTGGTGGCCAGAAGCCGTCTCTGGTGGGTCGCCTGATGAAAAGGGGCCATTGAAAACCTGGAGCGTTCTGGAAGATGGCTGTGTGTAGACCCATCTTGTTAGGAGAAGTCGGGAAAAGTTTGCGGTGTAATGATAGCACTCAAGGAAGATGGGGAGATGTGAAAGATGAGGGGGGTTAATGTAATATAAAACAGCATTTTCCAGGGTTGTCTGCCTCTGAGTCCCTGTCGTCCTTCCGTGTATCTCATAGATGAGGATGCTAACTGCGGGCGGTACGGAGGCACCAGGAACGGGAGCGGCGTGCTGTTGCCTGGGGGTCCTCGGGGTGCGGTGGGCCACCACCCCAGCCTGGGAGTGGGCTCGGGTCGGGATTTTGGCGATCAGTGTGGCAGGACATTAAATGGGCTGTGGCTAACACAAACTGTGGCTAAACCTCTGCTTGAGGGGACAGGCACCCATGTCCAGAGAGAACTGATGGGGATGACTTCCGCCCCGTGCTTTCTCATTTGGTTTGAGTCGCGTGCGTCCCTGGGGTGAGCCGCATGGCAGAAGGCTGGGCTGGCTGGAAGCTCCCACGCGTCCCTCCCGGGATTCCCCTGCCCGGAGAGTGCTCCGGCCGGCTGCCGGCCACCTCGATGCGCTGGGGGTCCCTGAACGTGGAAAGGCTTCTTGGCCGCCGTCAGACCAGCTGCTGAAGAAAGGTTTCAAGCTTTGGGGAGGACCTGGTGTTCCCATGTTACGTCACTGCGATCACCTAACTGCAGGGTCATTTTTTGCTGAGATGTGATACAACAGCAAGCCGCAAAGCGCAGTGACAACATCAGGTTCTACCAGTCTTGGAGAAAGGCAGAGGAAAACATAAAATGGTGGAGAAGAGGAAAGCCTTCCATACTTGCACAAAAAAGAGAGGTGCTCTGTTGCTGAATCTGCTGGTCTTGAACAAATTTTGAAATTACCCTGCTGATCCTAATTGCCTAACTGGGGGGGCAGGGTGGGGAGGGAGGGCCGCCAAAGGAGAAGCTGTAGAGATGCAAAAGGTGCTGGCAAGTCAACAAGCACAGTGCTTTGGGAGAGACGCCTGGAGAACATCTTCTGCCTCGTGCCGGGGCTGCCTGCGAGAGGAGACGTGCGCGTCCGCGGGCTGGCTGCGGGTCGGAGGAGCCTGCGCTCGCACCTTCGCTCTTCGTGCTTCCCGTAACCGTCCCTTTAACCTGTTTACTTGGATTTTCTCAGTCCCCAAAACGAGGGCAGGTCTCTATCTCGTGCATTAGCTGGAGAAGGGGTTTGCCTGGGAGCTGGAGAAGCAGTGCCTCTCCCTTAGACCTTGTCTTCATGCCTTGGTTGTGGCCATGTTTGGAGTGCTCAGTTAATGAGCAAAAAGGCTTTTTTTTAACCTTTCCACGCCAAACTACCGCAGTGGGCTGGATGTCGGGGGCAGGCAGTGGTGTTTTATTTCTGGACGGCGGTGCCGAGGCTGCTGAGCCGGCGATGCCCGCGGTGGTACCCACGGAGGACGCCTCGGTGGCTCAGCAGTGTGGGGCAGTGCTGCCGTCCAGGGGCAGGTTTTACCAAGGATGCGTGAAAGAAGAGTGGAGTTCTGCTCATTATCTATGAGCTTAATTGATTTGGCAGAACTAATGAGGAAAAGACAGGAAAACATTTACTATAAACTATTGCTAAATGAAGCCGATTTGAACTGACACATGCAAGAGACGGGCCGTGTTAGGTAAGGAGTTGTTACTTTAATGGATGCTTTTCTCAGCCCAGGCTCGCACAGATGCCTTCAGAGCACTTTGAGCGGGGAAAGTGCTAAGTGTTAGTGGTAGCAACAATAAAAAAATAACCCCCAAAGATCGAGGAGCCAAACTCGCCGTTCTTCCAGGCCTCCTCCCTGTGGAAGGGAGTTTGAATAGTTCGAGGTTGGTTACTGCAGCCAAAGCTCGGCATAAATGAGAAACACAGCTTGTGTGGTGGAAGGGGGGGTGCTCCCAAGGAAAGCGCAGCTAGGAAAATACAGCCTGAATGCATCGGGCATTTCACTCCGAGCAGTTTCGAAGGGGACGCGTTCATTCAGCTTCCAGAGCAGCGGGAGTGTCCTTGGGGCGAGGCGCGCTCGGCCGAGCCGCGCTGCTCCGTGTCCCTGGGGAGCGGGGCAGAGCAGCCGTGGTGTTTCCGGCGGGCGTGAATTTAAAGGACGGGCAAACTCTTGCTGCTGAAACGCGTGCTGGTTTGCCTATGACAGCCCCTTTGGAGCCCCTGGTTTGTTAATCCCTCTGCCTGCCTGTTCCTGGGGGATTCGCTTGTATGATCTGAAGTATTGTACTTAATGCAGGATGAAGGCTAACGTAATGAGCTTGACCACTCTTCCTGGCAGCATGAAGGATGTGCGATTTCATTTCGATGACTGTTCCTACTTTGTTATATTTCTCTGCTTTGAGCAGTACCCCGTGCGGTCGCACGTGCAGCTTCAGCTCCCTGCGGCGTGAAGCACGGGTGCGCACCGGAGCCCCGGCTTGTGCGGAGCCGGGAAGGGGGGACCCGGGCCGGGGCTGCCCGGGGCTGGGGAAGGTGTTTTGGGGGAGGTCGGTGCGGAGCACATCCTGCCAGTCTCCTGTCAACATTGACCTTGGCTTTCTTTACCAGGAGTTCAGCCTCGGGGTCAGCGCGGCAGGGCTGGGGCTCATGGAGCAATGGACGGCCGCGAGTCCGGCCGGTTCCTGCAGGAGGAGGTGGCGGAGGAGACAGAGGGGGAAATGCTGCTGTCCAGCTGCAGGTGCCCAGCGTCGGTGCCGCTGCTG
>NW_009258879.1:452980-456021 GCF_000687185.1 Egretta garzetta
CGATTCCTGAGTGATTCCTGCGCAGTGAAGGACAGGCCTAAGGCAATGAAAAGTCCCAGCAGAACCACTTGTCTGGAGCGTGCTTGCGGCTCCTGCCTCCCCCGACGGCCATCGGTCCTGTGCTCCCCGCGCTTCCCTCCCGGTTTGCTCCGCTCGCTTCACCTGAGGGATGCAAGCCCGAATTCCTCAGCCATTTAATCAGGTGGATGTCCCACGTGAAGCTGCTGGGAGTGAACGTTGGGAGCTGGCAGAGAAGGGCTGGAGTCGAGGGTGGGGAGGGGGAAGAACAAGTTTTATAAGACAGAGGGAAAAGAGCTTTCCTGTAAAATGAAAATGAAGATAAGAGGCTGAAATGGGCCAGGCACCAGGGGCTCTGCAGAAGCCACAGGGACGCTTTTCAGCACAGGGTGACGTTTGTCAGTGGCGGCGGGAGGAGCGGGTGCGCTGGCGCGGTCGCTTTTCTCTCCACGCGGCTGCTGCGGCGCTGGTGCCGCTGGCTGTGGCGCGGTGGATGCACGTTTGGCCGGGAACGGTGATTCGGGGGGGCTGACAAGAAGGGGTCTGCTGGCAGTGTTTCATTAGCAGTTACTCCTCTTCAGCAAGATGCTGACTTTCCCTGTCCGGGGATGGAGGCGATAGTCATCCCTGCTGTCGCCCGTGCAGGGGCGAGGCGCACGGGGCTGCACGTGAGTCCGTGTGGATTCCCGGGGCACGAAGCAACGCGGGGTCTGCAGGAGAGGTCCTCAGGGCTGCTGCCATGCAGCGCCTGCTCGGGGGGGCCATCAGGCAGGTCCTGAGACACTGACGGGCCCCCAGGTGTCGGTCGGTTGGCGCTGATTTACCCCCTGGGACCTCGCCTCCCGCCGTGTCCAGGCACCGTCGGGCTGGAAAAGCCGCTGGCGTGGCAGGGCCAGGGGTCCCCTCAGGCGGGACGTGGTCCAGGTTGCCACTGGGAGTGGGCGGGTGGGTGTTTGGGCAGCCCATTACTGCTGGGGCGCTGGTGGCTCGCAGAGCACCGTGGGCCAGGCTTGGCACTGTGCAATCGTGCAAAACGCGGCAAAACCGACGCTTCCTTGCTCAAGAAACTTGTGGTGTAAGTACGCAGTGAAACCAGGGTGCAAATCCCTTTTTAAGCCTTTTTTTAAGGATGCCTGCTGTGCTGGGGGTGCGCTGATTGCTTCATGTGGATGATTCTCGAGAAAAATCCAGCAGGATTCGTTTTAGCAGAGTTTCGCAGCCTGAGTGCCTCGGCTGGCCGAGAGTGTGCGCTGATTTGCCTCCCATTGCCGAAAAACACGATGGGAAGTTAGAGGAGCTCTGCGATAATGCCTGCCCTTGCGGCAGCACTGCAATTAGGGACTGCTTACGTCTCAAGTGCCTGAACAGTAGAGTCCTCTTCTGAGGATGACATTTTCCTCCAGGCATCCCAAAAAGCCTGGTTTTTGACAGCTCTGGTTGTGATGCCGGGCAGATAAATGCGTGATTGTGTGTGCAAACCATGCGGGGAGCAGGAGCGGGGGCTGGATGGGCTCTGCCCGGGAGGGCTTCGTGGCCAGCCTGGGCTCTGCCCGACACAGAGCGGGGCTTGTACTTCCCCGCTTCCCTACGGCAGCCGCACCGGCTCACCCCGCTCCCTGGCTTTGCCCGTTTTCCTGCCATGCCGATGCAGCGTTCCCGCGCTGGTTTTTAGCCTCTCGCTACTGTTCAGCGCTGAGCCCATGCCCTGCTATTCTCTTCAGACAGTGTCCGAGTTATTTTGAACGTTCTCCCTGCCATCAGCGACTTCCCCGAGTCATACCCAAATGTTAATAAAAGCCTAATGGTTTATGGTAAGGCAAGAGATAAAACTGGAGCCCGTTTATCACAGACTTTAATGGCCTGAAAATGTCAGTTGTGTGGGAGCAACAGCCAAATTCTGAGCCTCTGAAGATGACAGCTAAGTCCCACAAATCAACAAGTTTGGAGCGGATTATCGGATGCTGGCCGTGTCATTTTCCCAGGACTCCAGGCGCGCTGGAAGCCAGCGCTTTAATCTGCACTGATGGGGTGGGTGAAGGGGGCCGGGCTCCCCATCCGCTGGCTGCCGTTCTGTGACGCCTCCGGGCCCCTCTCGTAGAGCCAGAAAAGCCTCGCTGAGAGCACAAGCTGCAGAGCTGTTTTTCTGAGCGTCAGCCTGCTTTTGGTTCAGAAATAACCCCCATCTTTGCAAAGGAACTATTTTTAAGGTCACAAACACAGGATGCAGAAATGAGTGTGCTCCATGGCTTTCCTGAGCACGGCCTCACCACTCCTCTTCCTCCTTCTGTTTCCAGCAGACTTCCTTCCCGAAGGGACATCCTGCGTGCCTGCCTCTGGGGCACAGCACCCAGGGCTGGGGGCTGCAAAGGAAATTCTGGGAAATCGCCTTTTCTGCTCCTTTTAGGCCTGGGATAAAGAACTGAACTCGCGCCGTGAAAATAGTTGAACTCTTGAGCTCTGACGTGGCTGGGAATCTGCTATCTCCCATCCCGCTTTGTTTTTGCAGTTTGGCTCAGGGGTTGATCTGGCCAACCCCCCCTTAGATGTGGCTCCTTGGTTTGAGTTAATTTGCATCACTTGTTTGCCAAAACACCCAGCACGCCCTCCTCGCAGGTGCACGGGGTGGCGGCAGCGCCGCTCAGCCGGTGCCAGTCGCCTCCAGCTTGGCCCGAGGTGGCTCTTGGTTAGCGCCAAAGCGGCGGAGGCAAATGTGCTGGGCAGAAGGGTCCTGGTCTGGGCCCACCCAGCATTTCCGTGAGTTGCTGGGTATCAGAGTGCATCGCAGAAAAATAGTGGCAACGCGGGAGATGCCCACGGGGTTGTTTTAAAATGCAGATGAGAAAGAGATGGGTTTGGGGAGAAAGCTTAACGTTTATGCTTTCCCCACTTCGGGGTAGGGCAGTTTGGTTTCAGATGGAGTGAGATTTAACCCATTCCGCCCAGAGAATGCCTCTGAGCGCAACCTTGAACTGCAATTTTGCATGCACGGCGGTCGCCGGGTGCCTGCAGAAGGATGGGACTGG
>NW_009258879.1:456178-457811 GCF_000687185.1 Egretta garzetta
TTTAAAGAAAGGTGTTTCGGAGGAAGGACGTGTGCGGCCAAAATAAAGCCCGGCCTGCGTTAGAATAGTTACGTCCTGTTTACCGTGGCAAACGCTTTGTGCTGATGCCGGGTCTGCAACGTGTGATCTGCGCGCAGCCGGGCGCGGGTGATGAGGAGCTTCCTGTGATCGCAGCCACCTGGGAGGGGAAAGGGCCGGGTCCCTGGGGCTGGGGGGCAGTGGCGAAGCTGCTGGCAGCCAAATTCCATCCCCAGCGCCCCGGGCGGCTGCTGCCCAGAGGAGGTGCTGAGCGTCCCTTGGTCCCCGGCAGCCTGGGGCGCCTCTGCGCCTCAGTTTCCCAGCGGGAAGGAGCCTTGTGGTTAGTATTGGTAAAGAGTAATGCAGCAGGGCTAGAGAGAATCACCCCCAAGGTACATGCCTAAGAATTTGGGCTGCAATTTTATTTTTTAATGGAATGAAACGCCGTAAAACTGAAAAATGCATTTAGCAAAGCCACTTGCATCCACAACTCTTGATCCTTTCGTCTCGGTCCCCTGTGAGCCCGGCTGCTGCTCTGAGCGCGATGCCTCCTGCTTGGCGCTCTCTTCGGCAGAGGAAGGTTTTTTCACATCAGTCTTTGTTGCTGCGCGTCTGACGCAACGGGTGGCGGCGCAACGGGTGGCGGCAGCGGACGTGGGGTCTGGTGTTTGCAGGGGCGTGGGGGACCGAGCGCGGGGTGGTTTCATGGGGAGGATCCCGTGGGCCGTTGCCTGCTGCGGTGCCAAGGATGCTGTGTGCTCCGGGTACGGGGGCCAGCGCTGTTGGCGGGCCAGTGCCTGCGGCGCACACCCAGCCCGGTGGGGTTTGCTGCTGCCTTCTCCCTTGCAGAGAGGAGGAGGGGGCAGTGCCACCGCCTGCCCCGCCACCGACCGGCCCTGGCCCCTGCAGAGGCGTCACCAGCCCTGCCGTGGTCTGGCAGGGGGACGCTGTCCCTCGCTCCTGGGGGCACAGCCCAGTTGCTTCCCGTATATATTGAGTTCTAGCAAGTTTCTTCCCCATTTTTTCCCGGGGTCGTGTCGCTGTAATGCGGCGCTGACCCAAGACGCGTGGCCGTGGCTGG
This sequence comes from Egretta garzetta, assembly GCF_000687185.1. NCBI lineage: Eukaryota > Metazoa > Chordata > Aves > Pelecaniformes > Ardeidae > Egretta > Egretta garzetta. The sequence continues at coordinate 457,278 of NW_009258879.1, forward strand.
GAGCAGGGACGGGCACGAGGTGGGAGGTGCACCCCAAACCGGGCTCCGGGCGCGAGGTCCTGCCCAGGTCTCAGGCACTTGCTGCCAAAGCCTGCAGATTTGCCTCATCTCCTAAACGGGCTGAAGAGAGGGGAGAGCTGGAGATTTAGTCTGGCTCCATTAATGAAATAATAACGATAATAAGGGAATTAAAATACAGGCGCTGGTGCACGCAGCGCAGGGAGGAAGGAGTATGCTAAACAGGGCGGCTGTCGACTCCTCCTGCCTGCTGGAAGCACGTGGTCCAGTTTCCTAATGGATACAGCCTCAAATCCCTGCGTTTTTTCTGCGTAAATTAGCGCTCCTGACGGTTGTTCTGGAAGGGATGTCCGCGTTATGGCGAGCTCAGTAAGGCGTGAAGTGGGCTTCGTTTTAGGGGTGCGGGTTGCAGTCGGCCAGCGGTCTCTGTCTCGGGTTTTGTGTAAGCACTTCCCGCAATCAGGGCCTTAATTTGGTGTGTGCTTTCAGGAGCCGGCACGCGCCCGCGGCGCTGGC
>NW_009258879.1:457903-459519 GCF_000687185.1 Egretta garzetta
AAAGCGGCTGCGGGGGGGGCGGCAGGTGAATTAGCGGCAGCGAGACTGTCGTGATACTCAGACGCCATTGAATCCATCCACGCTGTCTGAGCAGAAATCATAGGGAGAGCCTTGGAGGATCCGAGGTGAGAGTGGTCACAAATCTGGGGTGCATCTCAGCAGGGTGGGAGGAATCAGTCCCATTTTCAAACACTGCCATCATGCAGCGACCATGCTAATTAGTTTAGCGCAGGGTAGTAAAGTCTGTTGTCTTGCTTTGGGCCAGATGAGCCGAACACCCGCTGGCGGGTGGGGAGTCCCTGACAGCTCTCCTCTGCCCTTACCCCTTGGCTCCCGGTACTGGACTGACATGGGAGCCTTGATCGTGGCCCTGTGCCCCGGCTTGCCAGCCCTCGTGCTGGTCCACGGGGTGGACACGGGTGAGTGCCACTCACCACGCTCACCGCTGTGGCCCCTGCCGGAGCTGTGCCGCCTGCTGTCCTCAGTTTAACTTTTCGGTAACAAAGGCAATTCCTGCTCCCCCAGCACTTTGAGGAGCAGCTTGAAAGCAGAAGCCAGAGGTAAATAATGAGCGCCCTGTGGTGCTGGGCACGAGGTAGAGCTGTCCTTGCTCCCCGGGGCACGGTGAGTGGCTGCGGGTTGAGGCTGGATGGGGTGGGGGGCTCCAGCGTTTCTGGGCAGAGTTTTGCAGCCGCTGCCCTTCCCTCCGTGTCCCGCAGCGCCTCCTCCCACTCGGCAGCTCCTCCGTCCCGTCCCAGTGGAAGATCAGTGGAGATTTTGCTGTTGACTGCAGTAGCAGCAAGATGAGAGCCAGGATTTACAGTCCTGAGAGTCTCCAGCTCCCCCCCACCCTGCCTTGGCTCCATTCTCACTCACTTGCAGGGAAATGACATTTTGAGTTCTTTTACTGGGGAGACTTTTTGCTCCACCTTTTGTTTGAGAGGGAAGGAGCCAGGGATGGCTGCTGGGTTTGTAGCCGCCCCAGCGGAGCGGGGCTCCACATGCTCCCCAGCGCTGGCCAGTGGGAGGGGGGGCCCATCGCGGTGCTGGGGCCGCTGGTGGGACCAGACCTCTGTGGGCAGAGCAGCCGCAGGTCTCATCTTTGGCCGGCTGGGAAACCTCAGCTGTGGCTTCCAGCGCTGTGCCGAGGAGACCCCTGACTGCACTGGGGGAGAGGGAGGAGGGCAGGGAGCCCCCTTGTCCCCTTTCCCTGTGGCACCCGACCTGTGTGCCGAGGGGAGGGTGCTGCTGCAGAGAATGGGGCTCTGGCTGGAGGGCGCCCTCCCGGCGTGCCTGCACCCCGGTGGCTCCGGCAGCCATCCGGGTGCTGCCCTGGCAGGCAAGGGCAGAGCTCCTCCGGCGGCTCATCCCCAGCAAAGCTTGGCCTGGGTTCGGCTCCGAGGGGAGATCTGGCAGGCGGGAAGGAGGCCCTGCTGCAGCTCTTTGCGCCCGTGTTAACCCGCTGCACGTCCCCATTGCGTGACCCCCGAGCGAGGAGCCCTCCCGGGTGCGGCGGGGCCATCAGCCCTTTGTCCGCACCGAGCCCAAGGCGGTGGTGGCGGGGGGGACCCGCTGGGGGTTGCCGCATCCCGCTGGCGCGCGTGGGGCCCCGCCGG
>NW_009258879.1:459729-460931 GCF_000687185.1 Egretta garzetta
AGGGTGGTGGGGACAGCGAGGGTGGTGGGGCTTCCCCTTCCAGCACCTCTGGTTTGCAGAGAGGACAACGCCTGATCTTGAGTTGGTCTGAGCACCGGCTTTTGGTTGGCCGTGAAGAAGTAACTGGACGCTGCCATAATCCGTACAGTGATGTGCGCTGCCTGGCGACTGGCGGCCCGTAATTACTGTTCAGGGTCGCCATGTGAGCAGGATGTTCTTGACAAACCCTGCGCTGGAAATGTTATTGTGCAGCATTTAATTATTAACAGCTCCTCTAATAAATGCTCCCTCCGAGCTGATGGGTTTTGAAGGCTCCACGCAGCCAGGGGAATCGCCAGGGGATGCCTGCTCGCAGCCATGTCCAACGCAGGTGTGAACCCGCGCATCTGACAGAGCGTCGGTCCGAAATAACGTGCCCAAGGCAGTGCGGGGCCATGCGATACCCTGGCTCCAGAGCCAAGGCGCAAGGCCAAGGTCTCAGTAGCTTTAGCACTTGCAGTTTGCCAGAGGAAGTTTTGATTGCAGCCAGCCACAGCAGCTCGGTGTATGCTCAGCGTCGAAAGCCCACGGAGGAGAGGGGGGAAGAGCCCTGGAGCAGGGACACGGCTGTTACCTGCTTTGTCTCAGCCTGGGGTGAGCCGTGCCTAGCGTGGAATATTGGATCAAAATGCTTGGAGAGAAGAAAACTGATGCAATCTCTTCCCCTTGGGTCCAAGCGCTCCTGGCAGAAACGTGGGAATGATCACAAAGAAACTCAGTGCTTTGATTTCTGCCCGCGGTAATTCGGGGGTGGAGGGGAGCTGGCACCCCGGCTGGGAGTGCAGGGCTGGAGAGGCGCGTGCCACACGCAGCGCAGCCCCTCTTCACGCAGTATTAACAGCTCCGCTTCCATTATCATCTCGCAGAAAGCAGCCTTATCTGCCGAGCCTCCATTAGGGAGAGGCTCCTGGCTGCCCTTCGCCGGGATAATTTGCTCAGATAGCTCTAATCTAATCCTACAACACAGCTGCATAACCAGAAGCCCTTTTACCTTCAGGGCTCCTTGCTGTTTGGCACGGGATACAAGATACTTTGCGTGAGTTATCATTCAGATTTGCTGCCTGAGAAAAGACAGCGGAGGGGCAGAAACAGAGCTCGGCCAGCTCCTGCCAGCAGCAATTGTGGCTGCCAGGGGTGCATGGGGGGGCTGGGCAGACAGGCTG
>NW_009258879.1:461125-461766 GCF_000687185.1 Egretta garzetta
GGTCCCTCCCCACGGGGACCCCGGGGCAGCACTGGCATGGTGGAAGGGCAGGGCGAGCGAGCCCAGGAGGCAGAGGGACCTCGGGGCAGGCACCGGGGAACAGCCACGTGCAGAGCAGACCTCGGCAGGAAGGGAGAGAGGGTGGTCACGAGCTGAAGCGGAGGGCGTCGGGACTCATTGGCATGATGCTGGTGATCCTGGGCAGGTCATTTCGCGTCTGGATAGCCAGCTTGTAGAACAGGGATGATGATCGTGCCCTTCCTTTTCTACATAGCAGCTTGTGGTACTTGCATATGGTCCCTAGGAGGGGGAAGCCCCCTGCTCTGAGCCTGTGCTATCTTACTAGGGCATGTGGGTGCTGCTCTAATGTAAGAATTAATTAATCCTCTGTTAATTAATTAATCCAGACGTTAGAGAGCAGAGGCATGCTTCGTCCTTACAATCATTGCCTTCCCCTGCTAGCGAGGAGGTAGGGATTTTCCTTGCTCCCTGTCTGGTTCGAGCAGAGAAGTGACTGTCACCAGCACTGCGTGGCCCTGTTGTTATTTCCGCTCAGCATGCCACATTTAATTTGCCGAGTTTTCAAGTCAAATGCCAAGACATTCAGGGATCCAAGAGGCAGGCTGCTGCTGGGCAGCCTC
>NW_009258879.1:461797-463925 GCF_000687185.1 Egretta garzetta
GAGGGGGGATTTGGCTCGTTGGCGGCGGCCGCCGTGGTCTTCTGGAGTTAGCAGGGACAAAAGCTGCTTTTGGCCAGGAACGACACCGCTGGCTTTTCAGATATGCCAGGAGTGGGGGGTGCCGTGTTACACAGCCCCATTGCTGATTTTCACTGCTTTTCCTTAGGCTTTGGAAACGCAGCGCTCTTTGTAACAGCGATGCACATATGTACGTGACGAGGGCTGCGGGCTGGTGCCGCCTACGTTGGGGTGAAGCAGGAGGGATGCTGCTGGGGGCCGCTGCGGACAGCCGTGCAGCCCCAGGCTGGACGCTTGGCGGGCAGCCTCAAACGGGGGGCGAGGGCTGCTCGGTACTGGGCACTGCGCCTGGCCACAGCCTGGCCTTCCCGGACTGCTTGGTGCCGTCCCCGTAGCACGGAGCTGGCGTTTCAGTGCAGCTCTGTGCGTGCAGCTGGCGAAGCCTGCAGAGATTTACAGCTCTTGAAAATGCGGGACCCTGTTAGACGCCACTTTGATTCTTGTTTAATAGCAAGGAAAAATAATCTTCTCCCCATAGTGTTTGAGAAATGGTCTCAATGAGTGGCTGCTTCTCACTGCAGATCAATCTGGACAGCACCATGAAGGTCGTTAGCAGGAGATCCATTTCGGTGGCTTACGGGGAGCCCGTCCACCCCATCATGCAGTTCGACCCGTCTGATTCCACCTACCTCTATCTGATGACCTCCTACCAGGTGAGACCTTCAGCAGAACAGTCCTTTGGGCACCATGTGCCTGACGTGGCGTTCGCGCCCAGCCGGGAGCAGGAGGGGACGATCGCGTTTGCTCTCACACCAGTGGGCAGAGCCAGCGAGTTCGGGGCTTTGGCTGGGGTGTCAGAGGGCTCTGCGGGGGGGCTGTGCCTCCCCGGTCCCCTGCACAGGGTGGGCGTCGTGCCGAGCGGACCGGCTTGTCGGGCTTTCTCACCTCTGGAGGCAGAGTAAAAAGAAGCGTGAAAGATGTGGAACCGACCCCGTGTATGGAAGCGCAGAAATAAGCAGAGGTTGTTCCTGTATGGAAACCTGACGATTGCCATTGATGGTCTTTAGGAGGCTTCAGGAGATCCTGCAGACGAGGGGTCTGCTGGTCAGCAGCGATCCTTGGGGAAGGCTTCTGCCCAGCCAGGCTGGTGGGAGGGCTGGGTGGGAGGGGGGGGTCTCCTGGGGACGGGGAACGCCGCAGCAGGTAGGGGCAGACGGCCTCGGCGCCCTCAGTGAGCAGAGGAGGAAGATGAGTGCCGAGCACCGAGCGCTCCAGGCGCTGGTGGTTTGTCCTGAATTACATTTTAATCTGTCCGAACAGATGCACAATCACAAACGTTGTATGTTGCGTTTGTATTTTCCAAGCCCTGATTCCCTGCAGGCTGGGCGCTATCATTGCGCAGAACCCTCCCGGGATGCCTCTTTACCAGCGTTTCAGATGGTCCCAGCTCAGCTCCCGGGCTGGGCACCTTTTTGCAGCTTGATCCAACGCCCAGTGCAGCGCTTGTGATGCTCCCCTCTGTTTCTTTGCCAGTAAACCAGACGAGTTAACTCTTCTTTGCTGGAATCGGCACCCTGGGGAGCTGCCCGGGAGCTGGCTGGGGCTGGGGGTGCTCGGCACCGCGGGGCTGGCGAGCAGTGAAGTGATGGGGGGCTCAGGCCAAGGGAGCCCATGCTCTGCGGTGTGCTCGCCTGGTGGGCGCTCAGGGCTCTCTGCACCTCACCTTGTCTGCCCCCGCTGTACCAAACCGCTCAGTTTTCCTTCCCAAATGTTTGGAGATTGAGGGAGGGAAAGGCAGAAACCGGCACATGCTTTCCCTCCAACTGCTCCTGCCCAGTACGTCCCCAGAGGTGCTTGGATTTCCTTACGAATTAAGGATTCCCAAGTGGTTTTGCTTTCTGGTCATTTTGTAAATAGCCAGCTAGCCTTCAGCCCTGGCTGGAGAGGCGCTTTCTGTGGGTCTGAGCGAGAGCTTTTCGCAGGGAGGGACAAGCTGTGAAGCCATCTCCATCTGACACATCGGAAAGGTGTGGTGTTGCTCCCCGTAGCCTGACCATCACACATCTATCGCTGCCGTGTCGGCTGGAAAGGAGCAGCTCAGCCCGGCTCC
>NW_009258879.1:464032-467205 GCF_000687185.1 Egretta garzetta
CCCTGGGGCCCGGGCCAACGGGTGAAGTAGCTGGCTCCTCGTCGCCGGCTGCGCTGCCCATCCTGGCGCGTCCTGGTCGGGTTGAGCGTTCCCGTGGGGGTGTGAAGCACTTGGAAGCAGTTGTGCTGTTGTCGTGCAGATGACGCGGGTGAAGGTGGCTGCCTGCAACCAGTACTCGACGTGCACGGAGTGCCTGGCCGCTGCTGATGCTTACTGCGGGTGGTGCACGATGGAGACCAGGTAGGGCTGGTGGTGTCCCAGTGCATGTCCTCTGTCCCTCAAGGCCAGCCAGGAATTTTGGGTGCCTTTTACATTTCTGCACAGTCGTGCCACCGTCAGTCTTTGTCCATTCCTTACGAAATACGTGCTTTTAAAGCCAATTCCATCTGGTCTCAAAGGGTTGGGATGCTCTTCAGAGCCAGGGTTTAACTGCGGCTGCCTTGTTACGCTGCAGTCAGCTGCCAGCGCAGGGAATATATTGCAGGCATCCAACCGTGGGACTGAGAGCGCCAACGCCCCGTTAAAGACCATCTTTTGCCCTTGCAATTATTATTTATGTGTAGGAGACGATCAACGCTCAAAAAGGGATTTACAAAATTAGACTCCGCGTTTGGAAGTTGAAGAAGTCAGACAAAAACGTCACCTTCTCCTCTTCGGTTCTGGGCTCAGCCTGCCTGCGCGCGCTTACCCTGAATCCCGAGGCTGCGCTGGCGCTGGGGGGAGTGGGCGCTCTCATCGTGGCAACCAGGCGCTTTAAATAGAGCAGCAAAGCTTTGGGCTTAGCCACATGGAGGGAGGAAAAAGGTGTGGGCACAGGATTTTCTCAGGATCTTCCCTCACACGGAAGTGAAGGTTTTAATCGCCTGTTTTAAAAATAATCACCCACGAATCGTTCCCCTGTTCCCTGCAGGTGTTCCCTGCAGCATGAGTGCATGAACTTCACAGGGGCCAACTTCTGGGCGAGCGCAAGCGAAGGAGTGCAGCAGTGCCCTTCCATGACCATCCTGGAGCCCGAGATTAACATCGACAAAGAGAACCCGGTGGGTCTGATGCGAGCGCCAAACGAACCGTGCGCAGCATCCCCGAGAGTCGTTACCTGCTGGCAGGGCTGATAAACGCCCACGCTCCTCTAGCACGGCTCTGCGCGGCTCGGGGGTGGGTCGTGGGGATGCCGGGCTCTGCCCTGTGCTACCGAGTCGGGCCAGAAGCACCTGGAGGTGACCCCCTGTGCCCTGACACCCTGGAAGCCGGGCGGACCTCAGCTGCTGAGCCCCTAGGTGGACAGGACTTGTGGTGCTGCCACGCCAGAGAGATGTATAAAACTCAAAATACAGAAGGCCAGCTGCAGACAGCTAAGAATCAGCTCGTTTTCTGGCTTTGTGTTGTTGCTATTTTTAACAATATTTTAATGATATTTTAAGTGCTTTCATCAAAATATTTTTTGTTTAAAGACAGCCGCTCTCCCAGTGGCAAACCCCTCCCTATGCCAAAGCTCTGGACCAGCGCTGGCATGGGGAGATGGCTGTAAGCAGGCGGCAGCCCAGCCCCGGGCTGGAGAGGGGGATCCCGTGGGAGCCTGGCAGCGGTCCCGCTCCGCTTCTGCCGCGCCGGCTGGGGGTCCCCGGGGAGTCACCCCCTGATGGCGGGGGGCTGCACATCTTCCTGAGGTGCCCCCTCTAAAGCCTTTCCCTTTGCAAAACTCCCCATCCTTTCCCCTCGGAGGCTGGTGGCAAGAAGCCACCCCTGTAGCCACCCTGCTCTGCCCCGGGGTAGGGATTAATGCTTTCTGCTGGTGCGAGCAGCGCGGGGCGAGGGCAGCGGGGAGGGCGCAGCTGGGTGTCCTGCGTCCTTCTGCTTCCAGCTGAACGGGAGGAAGAACTTCTTGACTGTGAGGTTGCCCGAGCCCTGGCCATGGGGGGCTGTGGAGTCTCCTTCTCTGGAGATATTCAACCCCCGCCTGGACGCTGTCCTGTGCCCCCTGCTCTGGGTGAGCCTGCTGGAGCAGGGGGGGGGACTGGGTGAGCTCTGGGGGGCCCTGCCAGCCCTGGCCGTGCTGGGATTCCTCCGCGCCGACTCCCCAAAAGCCCTGGGCTGGGTTTTCACGCCAGCCGGTAACTCCCCAGCGATGTTTGTCGGAGTCAGTGGTGACAGAGCTCTCACTGCTGAAGCCAGGGCTTGTACACGGGTGGCTTCCAGAGGTTAAAGTGCGCGGAACGAAAGGGAACGGCTCTGTGTGGCCTTGGGTTGGAGCCGTGAGCCTGTGAAAAGCTTGTAAAGCATAGACAAGTTCTCATTTCGTGTTGTAATAACTGGGTTTTTTTTTTGTCCAATTACAGGTCCTGATAATACAAATAAATGGGACTATCCCGAACCTGAACGGAACAAACATTTCCTGTGACTATGGAAGTAACATCCACACGGTGGCCAGAGTTGCTGGAGATGATGTAAACCAGTTTATTTATTGCAATTTACTTCCACGCGAGAGATATCCGACGTTTCCAGACGACCAAGGTGCGTAGAGAAGAACAAGCCTGGTTCATTCTAACCACTTTTGTGGACGTAGTTTTTAGTAGGCTTGGTTTCTTTCTCCATTGCATGTGCAGATAACGCATACAAGGGAGGGAAGACCCAGGCTGCTCCTGTTTTGTAGGTCACGCGACTTTAAAGTTCCACCATCCTGACATGAAATGACAGTATTTCCACCCTACCAGGTTTTGGTTTAAACACCAGAATTTAACAGCCAGTTCATGTACTTATTTTATTCAGATTTATCTGGCTGGCGCTTCTGCTTTAGATTTAGCGAGTACCGAACCAAAATGTTTTAGCCCTCAGGAAATAACATTGCGACTTATGTTGATATTTTCAATGGCTTTTGTTTAGTTTCCCCCCGAACACGCGCTGCCCCTCGGGAGAAGTTCTGGAAGAACTTCATCTCGTGTCTGCAACTAAAAGCCAGGCTGAGGCCGTCCAGTATCCCCCTGTTGCCGGGTGGTGCGCAGCGGGATGCCGGTCCCCAGGCGCCGCGGAGCTGCATCCCCGTCTCGGGGCTGATGAGCACCTGCAGACCCGGCCGCGCTCAGCCGAGCCGCGCGGGTCCGGCACGGGCCGCTCAGCGATGGGGACAGCCCCGTTTTGCCGCTGCTTCTGAGCCGCTGGGTGCCTCGTGCCCGACT
>NW_009258879.1:467851-470326 GCF_000687185.1 Egretta garzetta
AGCTCTGGGGGGCCCTGCCAGCCCTGGCCGTGCTGGGATTCCTCTGCGCCGACTCCCCAAAAGCCCTGGGCTGGGTTTTCACGCCAGCCGGTAACTCCCCAGCGATGTTTGTCGGAGTCAGTGGTGACAGAGCTCTCACTGCTGAAGCCAGGGCTTGTACACGGGTGGCTTCCAGAGGTTAAAGTGCGCGGAACGAAAGGGAACGGCTCTGTGTGGCCTTGGGTTGGAGCCGTGAGCCTGTGAAAAGCTTGTAAAGCATAGACAAGTTCTCATTTCGTGTTGTAATAACTGGGTTTTTTTTTTGTCCAATTACAGGTCCTGATAATACAAATAAATGGGACTATCCCGAACCTGAACGGAACAAACATTTCCTGTGACTATGGAAGTAACATCCACACGGTGGCCAGAGTTGCTGGAGATGATGTAAACCAGTTTATTTATTGCAATTTACTTCCACGCGAGAGATATCCGACGTTTCCAGACGACCAAGGTGCGTAGAGAAGAACAAGCCTGGTTCATTCTAACCACTTTTGTGGACGTAGTTTTTAGTAGGCTTGGTTTCTTTCTCCATTGCATGTGCAGATAACGCATACAAGGGAGGGAAGACCCAGGCTGCTCCTGTTTTGTAGGTCACGCGACTTTAAAGTTCCACCATCCTGACATGAAATGACAGTATTTCCACCCTACCAGGTTTTGGTTTAAACACCAGAATTTAACAGCCAGTTCATGTACTTATTTTATTCAGATTTATCTGGCTGGCGCTTCTGCTTTAGATTTAGCGAGTACCGAACCAAAATGTTTTAGCCCTCAGGAAATAACATTGCGACTTATGTTGATATTTTCAATGGCTTTTGTTTAATTTCCCCCCGAACACGCGCTGCCCCTCGGGAGAAGTTCTGGAAGAACTTCATCTCGTGTCTGCAACTAAAAGCCAGGCTGAGGCCGTCCAGTATCCCCCTGTTGCCGGGTGGTGCGCAGCGGGATGCCGGTCCCCAGGCGCCGCGGAGCTGCATCCCCGTCTCGGGGCTGATGAGCACCTGCAGACCCGGCCGCGCTCAGCCGAGCCGCGCGGGTCCGGCCCGGGCCGCTCAGCGATGGGGACAGCCCCATTTTGCCGCTGCTTCTGAGCCGCTGGATGCTTCGTGCCAGACCGCGCGGGTTCTGCAAGGGCCGCTCAGCGATGGGGACAGCCCCGTTTTGCCGCTGCTTCTGAGCCGCTGGATGCTTCGTGCCAGACTCGAGTGCTTGTTCAAGCTTCATCTCTCGAGCCTGGAGTGAATGCTCCATTGAAGATGGCAATGGGGAAGGACTGGCCGGTCCTTCTGCAAGTCCCACTTTCCATGGGCAAGTTTATAAAGCTGCATTGTTTTTCTCCCTTGCTATCCAAAGAATGGGAGATCATTAACTGCTCTGCATTGTTGGTTACAGCAATGTCCAAATGAATTTCTGGAATCCCATGCGCTGATTTATTGTACATATTCTGAAAGAGGCATTGTCTCTTGTCCCTGGTGCTTATATGGCAAAATTGCAAAGAAAAAGAAAAAAAGAAGCAATTTTGGGGGCAGGGGGAGTTGGAATAGCGTGTTAAGTAGCCAAAAAAGGGATTTCCACTCTTCTCTGTGGATTTGTTGTCATGGGGAAAGTGAGCGGGGTTTTAAAACATGATAACTAACATGTTTTAATTACCACATTTTTTTTTAAATATCATTTAGCACCAACTGTAAGCGAAGACAATAATTAACTCTGCTAATTAACACTTGCGCAACATGCTGGAATTTTCTGCTGAAAGTTGCAATGTTCTTTTCTGGTGAGGGTGATGTAAAGCGTTGATTTAAGAGGGAAGAGCTGAAAGTCAGAGGGCAAAAGATGAACGGTCTAAGCTCTGAAATGCAGCTCGGAGGAGGCCCTAGAGAAAACAAATCAGGCTGAGCCCTTGCTCTCCCAAGGGCCTGTCCTGTCTTCTGAGCGCGAGCGAGAGGCTCTTGCAACCCAATGTTCTTTGGCTTGATTCTCTCAGACCACGTGGTTGTTGAAACTGCTCTCCGGGTCAACAGCAAAAACATTATCCGGGCCAATTTCACCATCTACGATTGCAAAAGGACGGGGAACATTTACCCGAAGAGAGCGTAAGTGATGCCGGTGCGCGGGCGGCGGCAGGGTGCGGTGGGACCACGCTGGCCGTGTGGCTCTGGGGCGATGGTGGCCGACGGGGCGGCTCGAAGCTGGGAGGGGGGGGGGTCACCCACCTTTCAGGAGCCTGACAGCGGAGGCCGACTGCGGGGAGCCCCAGGTCCTGCCTGCTGCTGGCCCCACGCCTTCATCGGGCGTGAGCGTGCCTGGCCCCATGGGGAGATGGACGGGGGAAAGAGCGTTTTGGTGGAAAGGAGCGTTTTTCGCTAAGCAGGGGAGGAGCTGGAGCCGGTGGCTCCTGGTCTGCGGTGGCCTGGGGCCAGGCAGTGGCAGCACAGGCGGTGA
>NW_009258879.1:470497-470747 GCF_000687185.1 Egretta garzetta
GTCCCCCAGCTGCCTCTCGGCCGGGTGGAGGTGTCACTGGTGCCCCTCCTCCTACGCCTGTGTCTCCAACCGTTCTCAGTGTGACGGCGCGCTGCGGATGAAGGTAAGGACCGTCAAGCCTTTCTGCCTTGGCAGACCTTCCTCGTCGCTGCGCTGCTGCCGCTGCTTTCCCTCCCCCGGGGACGGAGGCAGATGGCCCGGGTTTGGCAGTGCCCTGGCGGGTGGCTCCGAGGAGGGCGCCGGCGGCGCC
>NW_009258879.1:471249-472627 GCF_000687185.1 Egretta garzetta
GGGGGTCTTGGGGCACCGGTGCTCGGCACCGTCTCAGCCGCTCCTCCCGGCAGGCTCTGAGTCTCCTCCGTCAGCAGCCGGCACTTGCTGGGCACGGCTTGCCCGGGCTGGAGCTGGGGCACGCTCCTCTGCTGGAGCCCGGGAGGGGGACGCACGCAGGGCAGGTGAGCTGTGGCCGTGCCGCGCTGCGCCGTGCCGCATTGTGTCGTGCCGCATTGTGCTGTGCCGCGCCGTGCCTGGAGGCGTGTGCGTGAGGAGGCCGGCAGCCTGGCTAAAGCGTTGGGCTGTCCCAGTGCCCTCGGTGGGCTCCGTCCCTTGGCTCTTGATCACCTCTCACGCCTGAAGCGGTGCCGTGCCTTCTCCCCCTCCTAGGTCTGAGCGATGCCATACACGTAGCGATACTTTACAATTCCTTTAGCCTTGGCTAGGCTGCTGCGGTATGTTAATAATTTGCTGGAGCACCACTGGTGGTGCTCATCTAAAGGAGAAAATTGCCCCTTTCCAAATTACAGCTTTAATAACCCAGAGGCTCAGTGTGTTCCTGCTTCTGAAATTTAAATTGAAGTTAATTTAAATAAAATTGGCTTTTTAGCAATCAATCTGCCGTAGATCCAAGCCAAGCTTTTACACTGTAAATTGAATATCCCTTTGGCACGGATGCTCAGCTCTCGTCTCAGCTCTTCCAGCGGTTCCCTGTGCTCGTCCCCGGTAGGACTTTGGCCCCGTGTCAGCCGCCCCACCTTGGCCCCCCGGGTTCAACCCCAGAGCCAGCCCCGGTGTCTGCTCCCCTCCAGTGAGGAGGAGGTGGGTGGCTCAGTGCAGGAGATGGGGCCACCATGTCACAGTGGCACAGGGTCGTGTCCGGTGCAAAACCCTGGGCAGCGTGCCCCGTCCCTGCTGGGTGGCAGGGGGTGGTGGCTGCCGGCAGCGCCGCTCTGTCCTCTGGCTCGGGCAGCGTCTCTGGGTGGGTTGTGCTTCCCGGCAGACGCTTGCTCACACCGGGCGGTTTGGGGAAGCACCCTCCCAGCTTTCAGAAAGTTCCTGGTGTTCACTCTTGCTGTCTGGGGGTGGGGCTGGGCACTGGGGCACAACCAGTCAAACCGAAGGTGTGGGGGTAAAACCCTCCTGCGGTGTCTGTGCTGCTGGTGGGAGGGCACAGGCTTCTTGCACGGAGCCTCTTGGGTCCAGACCCAAACGATCCCATGTAAAGCCAGACGGGAGGCTGTGGCTGTCGGTCGGTGACACCTCCCGTGGCATGGGAGTCACTTTGTGCCAACCGCTAGGTCTGGTGGAGCTCGGTGGCGTGAGGCCGGAGGATGCCCTGGGGCACGGGAGCGAGCGGAGAGCGGCTGAGGGGGAGGGTGGGGTGGTCGGGGTG
>NW_009258879.1:472813-474415 GCF_000687185.1 Egretta garzetta
GGGGCACGCAGGCGCTGGGACGGCTGGACCTCAGCAGCCCAGCGTGGGATCTGCCCCCCCAGCCACGGGGACCCTGTGGGACAGCGTGGCACGGGGTGCTATTGTCCTGGGGAAGAGCTCTTTGCACCAAGGGAGGGATTTGGGGTCGTGGATGTGGGTCTTGAGGAGCCTCGCCTATGTTTCAGGGCGAGCTGCACCCAGTCGTCCCACTCGGTGGATGAGAGCCAGGGTTACCCTTCTGGCAGGGATAACTGTGCCTCTCCTTAGGGGTAACCGTGCCTCTCCTTAGGGGTAACCGTGCCTCTCCTTAGGGATAACTGTGCCTCTCCGCGCTCCTGCTCCAGAGGTGCAGTTTGGCTGGAAGCTGCGCCTGCTTTGGGCACATTCCTATTTCATCTCTGTGCCTTTCCTAGCTTCTCCCGCTGATTTCGGTGAGCAGCCTGCGGACCAGGCGCTCTGTAGCCCTGGAAACGTGGTGCCTGATCCTGCAGTCGGAGCTTTGGGTAAACAAACCGATGCCGGCACGGCTGCGCCCGAACACCGGCCTGTGGGGAGCCAGCTCCAGGCTGCCTTCATCTGCGGCATGTCGAGCGCTCAGCCCCTCTGCCCCGATCCAGGCGCGAGCGGCACGATCTGCTGGGAAGCTGAGCCCCAGCCGCTGGCCAGCAGCAGGGGAAGGGGCTGCAAGGCGACCGGTTCATCCGTCCTCCAAAGCCCATTTATCCGGCGCGGCTGCTGTGCCACCCGAGGACACTCCAGGCCACAGCAGCTTTGGCATGAATTTTCAGTCGAAGCCCTGCTGGGTTTATTTTAACTCTTTTGATTCTCCCGGAAAAGGCTTGGGACTGAGATGTCTCTCCGGGGCTTTGCTGTGTTGTTTTACCTCTCTTACCACGCGCGTCTCTGTTATTTAATCTCCTTGCTTAGGCGGCACCGGCTGTGCCTGGTTAAGATGAGCCTCCCAACAGAAGGAGCGGGTTTTCCGCAGCCCGACAGGCGCTCCCGGGTGGGTCGCCGACCCCCAGCTGGGCCTGGGGAAGGCAGGACTGAAGCTCGGTGCTCACTGTGTGTCCGGCACCAGGGACGTGTCCTGCCGGGCATCCCGGCGCTGGGAGCGCAGCCTCCGCCTCGCACCAGCGTCACAGGGGGCAACCCCTGCTGTGAGCGAGGAGGAGATCTTGCCCGCTGCAAGTTACTCTGCGTAACGCCCCAAATATTCCGCTGTCTGTTCGCCCTGTGGCTCCGCTGTCAAAGGCATTAGTCTGGATGGACCCGGGGCAGCGGAGGAGCGGGCTTCATCTTCGCTGTAGTTTTGCAGTGTGGTTTGCATCTCTTGGGAGAACAGGATGGGCTCGTCACACCGACTCGACGCCGGAGTCAGCTCCAGTATCCGAGCCATCAGTTACAGTGAGAACGGAAGCAGGGGGACGGATGACCTTTTAAAATCATTTTTCAGCTTCATTTGGGCCTTTCACGTGAGCCGTCCCGCTGCAGCCCCTTGCTGCAGCCCCCGCAGCTCCTCACGCCCTTTCCCAGTGCGCCGACGCGTGCACAGCAAGCCCGCGCGCTCCCGAGCTGGCGCTGGGCGGGAGGGAGCCCGCG
>NW_009258879.1:474786-475468 GCF_000687185.1 Egretta garzetta
AAGGGCGGGCTTGGCAGCCGCACCGCTGCCGACGTCCCTGAGCTGGTGCAGGAGCCAGGCAGGAGCAAGGGGGCAATTCCCATGGGAAGCGCGGGCAGGAGCAAGGGGGCAATTCCCATGGGAAGCGTGGCGAGCAGCCAGCGCTCTGGGAGGCCATCGGAGGGGTGGATGTCCAGGCAGTCCCCAAGCTGGTGGCGCGGGAGGAAGGCTCCACGTGGCATTACTGCTCCGTGCATCGTAGTGCCGTTTTGGCATTTCTGGTGTTACGGAGTGATCTGACTTCAGAGATGCAGGGAAATGAATCCTGGCCAGCGCCCCGGTGCCGCCTCTGGCCTCATCACTGGGGGCACTCAGCGTGCGCCCACGTAACCTCTTTGGGGTTTTCTGTCTCGCTTTGTACCCCACAGAAGAAAATCGACTGCCCGCGAATCGTACCTGCCTCGCTGGACCCAATGCCCACGGGGGTGTCCCGGGACATCATGATCTCGCTGGCTAACACGACTTTCTCCAAGGTAAATGGGCTCGGGGAGAAAGCAGGGGGGTTGGGATGGGGCTGGGCTGGCAGGCGCACACGGCGGCGGCCGGGGCAGCCCCAGGGGGTTCGACTGCGAGCTGGTTTCTGCCTCGGGAGCGGGGCAGTAGCAGAAGGCGCTGGTGCAAAGCCGGCACCCTCGCGGCGAGT
>NW_009258879.1:476456-476896 GCF_000687185.1 Egretta garzetta
CAGCAGGAAAGGGGCCGCGGCGTGGTGGAGCATCAACCTGCGTGGAGATAGGATTTTTTTGCTGCAGGATAGGGGCACAGTAGTGACTTGGGGCAGGATATCATCTTGTGTTATCAGGAGATTGGCACAGCAAACCTGCCTTCGAATGTGCTCACGGCCGGGTCCTCATCTGAATTAGAGATTTACGCTGCACAGTTGTTGGGAGGAGAGGGAAGGTGGCTTTGAGCCCAAATCACAGGTTTGGTCTGGTTTGGGCAAGGTGGCTTGGGACCACGTTGGCTCTCGGTCTGCATTGCAGCATGAGCTCCGAACACCCCCGGTCCAGAAGAACCCGGGTACCCTGCTGTCGGGGGCCACAAGAGCATAGCCCGGCCAGGCACATCTGGGCTGGGGGTGCTGTGGGGCAGGCACATCTGGGCTAGGGGGGGTGTGGGTCGGGC
>NW_009258879.1:476974-485710 GCF_000687185.1 Egretta garzetta
TTGGTTTGTGGGTTTTCACGGCCGCACGCGGGGCGAGCGCAGGGGACGGGGCTTGGCTCCGTTGGCGATGCTCAGCCTGCAGCAGCTTTAGGCACAGCTGTGTAACAGAGCAGGATTGATTGGGCACAGATCCCATCCCCGTTTACAGTGTCGGGTTCTGATCGCCTGTTCGACTTGATCGCAGTTCGGGTACTGACGGCAGAAACAAGGTGAGACATGGTGCCTGTTGCGTTGGTTGGCTGAGATGGAGAACTGCACAAAATGGTTGTTGCAGCCGTTCTGCCCCTGTCTTTCCCAGGAGACAGCTCTGGAGTGCCATTTTGGGACAGACAGGACGTTTGAAGCCCGGTGGGTGAACTCCTCTGCCGTGGAGTGCGTACACGTGCTGGTGAGTTGGAGGGCGAGGCCGCCAGCCCCCGCTCCCCCGCGGTGTGGGGCAGGTCCGAGGGCAGGGGGGGTCTTGCCCCCAACCTCCCACCTGGGCCGGGACCCCAGCACAGCACTTAAGGCAGAAGGCAGCCTCCCCTCGCTCTGCTAAAGACGAGCCCCCCGTCCTGGGGAGCGGTGGTCGGAGGAGCCCCGGGGGGGGGAATGTCAGTCCCTGTAGCATGTGTATGGAACCTCACGTTTTACTGGATTTCCTAAGCTTTTGTTTATTTGTGTTTCGTGTGCAGCTCCACACAGCAGAAAAAAGCCAGCTCTTCCCAGTGAACCTTCAGCTGAAGGACAGACCAGACAGATTTATCGACAGTCCGGAGATGATGACAGGTCTGAGCTGAAAATATTTTTATTCTGCTCTTGTCTGCTTAGCTTAAATGACTGAAGCCCTGTCCTGGTTTATAGAGCTGGGAGGGACACCATGGCTTGGCCGGGCACGGCTCAGTTCTTTCTCCCAGGCACACGCAAAAAGCCCCACATTTACCCAGAGCCGGAGCTGTGCCAACGCGTGCCCGGAATCCAGATGCCGTGCTCATCCCCTTCACACCCGGGGAACGCCAAGCCCCGTCCTTGAGCACAGGCGGCGGCCAAGGTCTCGCTGTCCTTGCGTGGGACAGGGTCTGCTGGTGCTCTGGGCCACAGCAGGGGTGCGGGGTCCCCGGGGCCGGGCAGGAATTCCTCCCGGAGGAGATAAGGGCCGGGGGAGGGCTCTGCCCTCAGCTCTCGCAGGAGCATGGCATCACTGTTCAGCACGCTGTAAAAATCGAGGGGTTTTTTTTTTCCTCTTGTGCTGAGAAAGAATAAAACGTGCAAACCCATTTCACCCCTGTCCCACTCCCTGTCTCTGGGAAGAATGCTCGGGTTCCCAAAAAAGCCATTGCTACATCAGCAGGCGGAGGCAGGCAGGGAAGGAGGGGGACGGAGGGTTGCCCCGGCCGCGGTGTCGCACCCCTGGCCAGCGCGGCAGCTCTGGGCTCTCTCCCCGCTCCGCAGCCTCAGCTGCCGATTTACCCCGGTGCTAATGAGAACCAGATGCCCGAGGAGGGGTTTTCCTTTGGAGTGTTGCGGTGACGGGTAGAGAGGCGTTAGCACCTCAGCTGCGGACCCGGGATGAAAAGGTTTCCCGGGGTAAATCCCAGTGCGTAATGGAGGCTCGTCCGGCAAAGCGTTCCACCCTGGGAAGTAACCTTGGGAATGCCAGCATGGGCAGGCACGAGGCATCCCGTCCATGCAGAGGGGGATGCCCGTGGCTTTGAGATAGGGAGGCAGCCCCGAGGAGAGGGGCGGCAGAGCCGGGCTGAGGCTGTTTGGGTGTGCGAGGGAAGACGACTCTGTTCTCCGCGGGGGCGTGCTGGGAGCGGGAACGACAGTGGACGGCGTGTGGAATCCCCTCCCCTCCGGCGCGGAGAAGGAGCTCGCTTGGGCAGGCTGTGTTTGCCTTGATCTGAATTTGCCAGAATATTTGGAGATCCCGTGGGACCGTTGGGCTGCTCCGGCTCCTCCTCGCCTGCAGCAGATTGGGGCGGGTGAAATGAGAGAGGCTGGCTGGCAAGCAGAGACAGAGATCTGCTGGGCCGAATGCAAGCGTGGGCATCCCTCGTGCTGCAGGGATATTCCTGTTGTTAGCATTGATTATTTCAAGATTCGTTAGCTTTTATTGTAAACGGTGCTTTGGGAGTCCGCTGAAGGAATCCCAGCTCTTCGCTGTTGGGTGGAGAACCAAGGGGAGCAGCTCCCTGGGGGGACCCCGGGTGGAGCGGGAGGAGCGCCTTTCTTTGCGGAGAGTGGGGGGCACCCCTCTCGTCACCCTGAGCACAGACCGAGGGCTGGGGGTGTTGTTGGTGGCTTATGAAGCCCTTCGAGACCCCCCTGTGGGCAGGGGTGCAAAACGTAGCAGTTCCTTTGGTTTATGTTCCCCTGCAAAGGCTCCCCTGGGGAGAAGGGTGTGAAGGCGACGTTTCCTGAGCGCTCCTGGCTGTTCCGGCGGCGGATACCCGCGCTCAGCCACAGGAGTCTTTAGGCTGGAGAGGAAACGTAACCTGGGGCACCAGCTAACGAAGGGGGGAGAGCGGCGCGGGAAGATGGTGTGGGAGCTGAGCTGGGCAGATCTGAAGGGACGAGCCGGTGACAGGGGCCCCCGGGCCGCGGGGGGGGGGGGGGGGGGGGCGGGAGGCTGTGAACGCTGCCCCACGCGCTGCAGCTGCCCGATTTTCGGCGGAGTCTGGGAGCACCGTGATTGCTTTGCTAACAGGCTGGAGCCAGCTCTGCAAAGCGGCGTCCCCGGTGGATGCTGAGCGTTGGAAACACGTAGCATAAATTGACGAAAGGTTCGGAGTTTGGGTGGTGTTTGTTTTTCAAGGGAAAGAAAAAGGAAAAGAAAGTGCTAAATTATATTGCAGTGAGAACAAGCACCCAGTCCTTCTGGGAAATCTCCAGGATGGCAGCCAAGCGCTGCCTCGTCTTGCTGTGCGCGCAAGCTGCTCTGCTCATCCTCTGGATCTCAGATGTTGCTCGGATTCATGTAGCCGGGGGGGCTGGGGTGTGGGGGGGCACTTGGCTGCCTCAGGCTAAGCCGAGCTGTGAAGGTCTCGGGCCAGGAGCTCACGTTTTCTGTTGTCTCCGTTGGTTCAGTGGAGGTGTACAACTGCGCGACCGGGAGCGCCGACTGCTCCCAGTGCCTGGGGAGGGAGGACCTGGGGCACCGCTGCCTCTGGAGCGAGGGCAGCTCCAGCTGCAGGCTGCACAGCGAGCACCCCCACGCCTCGGACCTCTGCCCGGCTCCCGAGATCAAGAAGGTGAGACCCGAATGGAGCGCGGGGGGTGCACGGGGCACAGCAGGCGGCGCGGGGCAGCGGAGGAGCCGCGCTTTGTCCCTGGCACGGGACGGGGTCAAGAGCAGCACTGAGTTATTCCCCGGCTTTCTGTGCTCTTGCACCCCCTGATGCCAAGGACACCTCGCTAGTGACGGGATCCGACTTCCGTCGTGCCGGCGGGGAAAACACAGCACGGTCAGAATGTCCCCGGGCTCCTGGGGCCGGTAAAAGCGAGAAGTGTTCGTAGGGTGGGCTGAAGGGTTGGTATCAGGAATAGTGCTTGATGGAGCCCAGCTGAAGCGTGAGCCCTGTCTCCAGGCGCACGGGCTCTGCAGTTCTGCGGAGATGAAGAGTGGCAGAGGGGTCACTGTGCATTTCGAAATGAGCTTTATTTAAATTGTAGCTGAATGAATGTTTGTTGGGGGCATCTGGATCTGGGGTCCTGCGTAAAGGTGAGGTATGAGCCAACAAATTTGTCCCTGATGAGTGACAAAGAACGGACACAGAGCAGGTCTTAAAGTGAGCTCCCAGGGAAAGGAGAAGCTGGAGAGGCAAAACAGCTAATGCGACCATCAGAATCGGGGAGGGTATGGGATTCCCGTTCCTAGGGAGGGATGGAGCAATGGCTGCGAGACCGTGTGGAGGGACTGAGGATCCCCATCGCTTGCCTCTTCCTTCCTGGCACTGTGGGAGGGGGGTGCTCCCGTGAGCCCGTCCTTCCCCGGCACTCGTCAAGCGTTATCAGCACCTCGCCAGAAAATCGTGGAAGGAAACCACAGTTCAGGTCACAGAGCATCGCAGGACTCTGCCGCTATTTCCGTAGCAAATATTAGCTGGGAAACCCAAACCCTCCAGAGTCACGCGAGCACGCCAGCCCTCGCAGAGCCCTCCTGGAGGCGGGGGACGGCACAGCAGGCGACGGGGGGCACGGAGCCTGGCAGTGGGTGCTGATGGGGAGCAGCCTTCTCCTCCCGCAGCGCCGGACTCGTGCTGCACCCCGGGGTGCCGCAGCGCTGGCGTCTCAGCCACGCTCCATGCATCGGGACACTTTTTGTCTTGTTTTTGTCCTGAAAGGCCCCGCTGTGTTCAGGACCACCCTTACAAGAGTGATGGTAGGACCCTCTTCCCGGCACACCAGCGCCCCTCCTCTGGGCTTCCGAGCCCCTGCGTTTGTCCCTGCCCCAGCTCCATCGGAAGCTGTGGTGTGAAGGAGTGTTTGCCCCAGATGTGCTTGCAGCTGGAGTCATCCCTGGACAAACGCCGGCACCAAACCCAGTGGTGGCCTCTCGTTTGCCAAACTGCAGCCAGGGCGGTGTGCGGGTGGACGGCCGTGGGGGAACCGGAGCGTCGGGAGCAGCTCTGCCTTCTGCTCGGGCGGCCGAGTGGGATGCAGGCACGGGCTGAGGGGTGGAGGCAAGAGGCTTCCCCATGGTTCTCCTCCAACCTCTCCCTTGGTGCTGCAGATCGAGCCGCTGCGTGGGCCGCTGGAGGGGGGCACCCTGCTGACCATCCGCGGGAGGAACCTGGGCCGACGCTTCAGCGACGTCCTGGGTGCTGTCAGGATAGGCAGCGTGCAGTGCACGCCGCTGCCCGACAGATACCTCGTTTCCGAGGCGTGAGTGCTGGGGAGGAAGCCCCCGTCCCCTTCGTGTCCCCTGCCCGTCCCTGTCCCCTGCCCATCCCTGTCCCCTTCATGTCTCCTGCCTGTCCCTGTCCCCTTCATGTCTCCTGCCCGTCCCTGTTGCCCCGCTCCCACCCACTATCCCTGGGCCGACTGGCACACTGGGCCCCGGAGCAGGAGCGGGGCGGTGACCTGGCGTGGGTGGGACGCGGGTGCCCTCCTCCAGCCACGGGGTGGCCGGTGCTGCCCATCCCACCCCCGTGGCAGGCGCTGGGCAGGGGAGGAGGGGGGGGGGGCGGCGGCGGCGCCAGCCATGGGCTCTGCCCTGGAGGGGCAGCAGGACCACTGACCTCCCCTTTCCCGCCCGCAGGATCGTGTGCCAGACCGGAGAGGCTGTGGAGGCGTTCTCTGACGTGGTGACAGTTAACGTGAGCCGGGAAGGGAGGTCCAGGGAGCGATACTCCTACGTGGTGAGTAGCTGCCTCCTGGATGTTCCTCTGGTACTCCTCGCCCTGATGCTCCCCGTGCCCCTGGGACAAGCCTGCAGCCCCCGCTGGCTCCCAAAGGATCCACGGCAGGAAGTGCCGGGGTCCTCAAGGCACAGCGGACGCCGTTCCTCCTCCAGCGGTTTGTCACCTGCCCCGCCTGTGTCATTGCTTCTCCTGCCCCAACAGGAGCTCATTTTTCTTTCTCCCCTTTTGCTAAAACACTGTTACAGCCTGCGAGGTTTTTTGAGACTTGCAAAGTCTCTTTGTGCCGTGGAAGTTACGTGCTGTGGGTTCACAGTATTTAGAGCCGATGTTTTTTGCTGCAGAGATTGTCTTAGTTTTGCATGAGAATAAGGTGTAGGGCTTAGACCTGAGCTAACCCCGTGTCATTATGCAAAGAAAAGCCCTTCATGGCTTTGTGCTGCGCCATCTCACAAAGGTGACTTTCATCTCTACAAAGCTGAAGGAAATCCATGCAGCTCCTCTCCTTCCTCCAAGCACCTTCGCCTCTGGCCAGATGCCGTTCCCAGGCAGCCCCGCGCGTCCGTGCTGTTTGCTCAGCACTTCTGTGCTTGTGCTGGGGAAGAACAGCCCATGCCGCGGCCCAGCGGCTTGGAAGAAGACGTGAGCCCCAGGAAACAACGTTGGATTCCTGGTAGCCGTTGTGAGGAATTCAGGGCAGGACCGTGGAGCATAATCCCCCGCCCCGTAGCCGATCGCCTGTTTGGTGTTGCCTCCAGAGGGGTTTGCGCAGAGCGCCCCAGCACAGGCACGGCACAGCACGGGCACGGCCCCATGCCCCGACGGTGAGGTGAGGGCGCTGCCAGGCTCGCCTCCACTGTGGTTCCCAGGAGGACGTTTGCTCGAGGACCCATTCCCACCGTTTCCAGGTGTCTGTGTTCACACCCAAAGCGTCTCGGAGACCCAGTGGTCTGGCGGAGAGGAGGGCACAGCTGGGGTACGGCCCAGTGACGGACCTTGGGTCTGGGATTTCTCCAGCGTCGCCATCGGGATGTGTGTGCTGACGCGGCCACGTCCTCTGTGGCCGGGCCAGTTGTCCTCTTGGCAACGGGGAGAAGGGCCTGGAGGGTGGGAAAGGGCTGGGCGGCTTCTTCACCAGCTTTCGGCACGCAAGGAAGAGCCCTCTCAGGAAACACCTGTACAAGCGCCAGCGCTGAACAAAGCACGGGGAGCAAAAGCGGTTGCTGCACTCAGACCGGGTCCGCGACGGCTCCGTGCTGGCAGCTCCCGAGCCCGCTCACGGCGAAGGCTGTCCCCCCGGGGAGTGGCAGAGGAGTCCTTGTCACAGCGGGTGGCACAGCAGAAAGCTGTCCCGCGTTGAGAGGCTTCTCCAGGACATTGCAGCAGGCTGTGGATGAGCTGAATTCGCCAAACGAGCTGGGTTTGCAGAAGACGCAGCGAGGCGATCAGTGCTGGCACCGGGCTGGGCGCAGTAGCCTCTGGCTCTGGCTGCAGGGAAGAGCTGGAGGGCTTTGGGGAGCGTGGATAATCCTCGCTGCTGCTGTCGTCACTGCAGATTTGAATGCATAGGTTGGGGCCAAGGGCTGGAGGCAGCTGCCTGCAGACAGTCGGAGAAACACGAATGAACAAAATGACTCCTGTGGAAATGGGTAATGATGAGAAACCAGAGGAAATGGCCATAGAGCAATGAAGCAGCCTGAGGGTAGGGCACAGGCAAGGACAGCCATTAGTGAGCCTGTCTGTGTGGCTGGGGTCGGCAGGGAAAGGCGTTAGCCCCGGGCGGTGCGGAGCAGCTTCGCCCTGCGCTTCCGTCTGCCTCGCTGCGGTTTCGCTCTGCGGCTGCAGCGAGGGGCGGGCGGCGAGCGGGCTTCAGCCGTGCTCCGCAGCCCGGCGGGCCTCGTGCCGACAGGGTGCGCGGTGTTTGACAGGGACTTACCAAGCGCTTATGGAAGGGCCTTGAAATAATTATTTGTTCTGCCCTTGGCGTCCTCTTCAAGCGGGAGCGGGGAGGCTGCCCAGCAGCCCCTCCTGGGCGCTCCGCATAGCTGGCACGGGGGCTCAGCGCCGCATTAGTTTTCAAAGCCGCGAGCTCATGAATCTCAGGAAGACTTCCAGGCGCTGCAAGAGCAGATAACGTGCGTGCTGATCTCTGCTGCGAATGGCCAGAGGCAAAGCAACTTCCCCCTCCGTTCCTGTTGCCTCGAGAGGTTCAGATGTGAAGCTTCCTTAAGAAGGAGTTTGATATTCAATTCTCTAGACCCAGGTGGCTGTTTTCATAGTTCTCAAGGCCATCACCCGGCAGGGCTTTAGCATTACCATTGCATTCCGAAGGAAATGGACCTGGAAGGGCAGAGGTGGTGGGAGCTGGAATGAATGAGAAATTTCCTTCTGTTGATGGACTTTGAGCTGCTGCCAGCTCTGGACCCTTCTTTGGAAATCTCAAGGGACTGGTGGGATCCCGGGCTCCAGTTTGGGCTCAGGTCTCCTTTATTGCCAGAACTGAGGGAGTGCAGAGGGTTGCGGAGGTTCTGTGTGATCTCACTCCTCAGCACTTGCACCTCTCTCCTTGCTCTGAAACCCTGCCAGCTTTAGTAGTGCTGCTGCTCCGGAGCCTCGCGATACTGGGTGCTTGGATTTACTGAAGCAGTTCCCACGTGCAGTGTGGAGCATCCACATGTGCATTTGCCAGGCTAGAAAACAGATTTCCCCTTTGTTTTTAGCTTCCTGTGGTGCAGTCCATAGCCCCCCTGAACGGCCCGAAGGCTGGAGGAACCAGAGTGACCATCCGAGGCAGCAGGCTGGATGTCGGCTCCGAGCTCCGCGTCCTCGTCAATACCTCCAAGCAGTGCACGGACCTCAGGTGGGACGGGGCTGGGGGCTGGCACTGAACGAGTGACGAGAGCCAAAGGGTTAGGAAGGATGACGTTGGCCTCCGGGAGATCAGGAAGAGCTGGGGTTTGGGTGGGGGGCACCACTGCATGCTGCTGCTCGCCTTGGAGCCAGCGAAGCGTCCCCACCGCCCCGCTTGGCTGCCGCCTGCTCCGCTTCCAGCGCCCGTCAGCCTGGCACCCCCGAGCGGTGAGGCAGGGCGGCAGTGGGGGTGCCTGACACCAGAGAGGGGCGAGTTGCTTTGGCAAAGCGATGGCCTTGGTGTTGCCATGACGTGGCGGCGGTGACCAGCAGCAAATGAAGTGTACCTCGCACAGTTTGCAGGATGCTGCTGGCCCCCTGGTCTGGGACCAGGACCAAAACCCTGGGAGAGAAGCAGACATGGGCTCCATCCCCAGGTCTCCTGGAGGCAGAAGGCACCTGCGTGCCCAGGGTCCCACTTCTGCGGCTGCTCGCTGGTCCGAAGGAACCCCCCCTCCTGAATGTTCCTAACTCATCAGCAGGA
>NW_009258879.1:485730-495008 GCF_000687185.1 Egretta garzetta
GAGCCTGCCCTGTTCCTTGGGCTGTATAGGAAATGAGTCTGGCAGCCTGGGATGGCAAATGCTCAGAATTGCTTGTTAGTGGGCAGTGTAATTAATAGGTGATTGGCATGTGACTGGAAGCTCCGTCTCGCCTGTCTCTGCTGAGCCCGGGGGGGCCCAGGTCCGCAGTGCCTGGCTCCGGCCGCTCTGTCTGCCGTGGCTCCGCAGCTCACCCTGCCTTTCCCCGCCCAGCCGCAACGACAGCACCATCACCTGCACCATGCCATCCGCGGAGCTCGCCACGGCCGTGCGAGTCTGCGTCCAGTTCGAGAACAAGTCTTGTGCCGGCTACAACATCACATTCAAGTATGAGAAGAACCCGGTTATATCAGACATCAACCCTAAAAAGAGCCAGCTCAGGTGAGAACCCTGCCCCAGGAGAGACAGTCAAGTCTGCCCGGATTTGTGCTCTTTGGGGGGGTCGTCCTCCTAATTTGCGAGAGGGAGCAGCACGCTCCGACCCCAGCGCAGAGCTGCTGGGAGTGTCCTGGTGCAGCCCGCTGCAGGCAAGGCGAGCGCGCCCGGTCCGAGCTTCCAACCGGCCGGACACAGAGTAGATGCTGAGCACCCCCGTGCTGGGAACCCCGGAGTCGTTGAAGCCCAGCCGGGAGGCCGGGTGCGGTGTCGGGGCCCTGGGCCGCGCTGTCCTGGCGTGATCACTTCCATTCCGGACCCGGCGCATGTCCACATCTGCCCGCAGAAGGAGAGGAGCAGCTCCGGGCTGGTGGGAGCGGGTCCTGCAGGGGGAAGGGGCTTCCTGAGCCCTGGGGTTTGATGGTTGCCCTGCAGACAGGCACAAAGGGGCATGCAGGGTGCTCTTGGGGGGCGTCGGGTACCCCAGCACGGGAGTGGAAGCAGTCTCACACACCAGGACTGTCCGTAGCTCGCTTCGGTGCGTTTAAGGCATGGAAAAAAGTCAGCTTGGTGATGGTGCTGTGTACACCTGGTGGGCGCTTTAGGGAGGTTCGGCGAGGGCGCTTTATGAGACCCTGAGGGTTTTTCTTGGCAGTAAAACTGCTGGAGGATAAGCTGAGATTTGTAATTTTGGGTTTCAGCGTTCCCCAAGGTCACAGTATTTAATTTTTAAAAGCGTGTTGCTTTTAATTTCGTGTCTCTCCGTGGAGCTCTCAGGCTCCTGTTCCTTTGGATACCGTGGCAAAATCCCCCCTTCCTCAGCTGCAGAGCCCGGAAAACTGCGGGCTGACCAAGACACCCGAGAGCGCAGTGCCTGCGCCTGCAGGACCGCGCTGAGAGCGGCACGCCGGGGCGCTCCGGTGGTCCCATCCTGCGGAGCAAAGCTGTGCCTCGGTGTTCCCAAGCACAGCGCCAAAGACGCGGGCTGCGGGAAAGTTAATGGCTGGGCAGAGCGGTGGCTCAGCCAGCGTCAGCTCCCAGCCGGCCCGCGAGCCGAGGCAGCGGGAGAATGTCCCTGCCCGTACTCACGAGGGACAGGGCACTTCTCTGTCACCTGAGCCTGCTTCCTTAGTATTTACAGCAGTTTCCAAGTCTCCAGCGGCTGAGAGCACGGCAGCGGTCTCTCTCTTCGGGCTGCTTGCTGGCTCCTGTAGCCCGGCTGCTCCGGCGCGTTGCGGGGCTGCTGACCACGAGGGGACAGTGACTCCTGTAAAAATTCAGCTGGATCTGATTTATCCTCCCGCATTGCTGAAATAATCAGTGTAAGCGGGGTTTAAAACAAAACACAAGTTGTAAGCTGCTCTGCAGATGTGACAGGCAGGCTGCTCGTTAGAAGCGTGGATCATTTCTGTGTGGTGATAGCCACAGTGCGGTAAAACCTGGCTGCCAGGGCCTTGGACCCAACGTCACTGTGTCTGGAGTGCTCTTCAGACAGTGGGATTCAGAAAGCCCTGCCTGTTCTGGACAGATACCCTGAGCAAAGGTGATAGGGAGGAAGGGGGAGGTAAACCCAGGGCATAGTTTCTGCTGCCCGGAGCAGGCGTGCGGCGCTGGCTCCCCACCCCTTGCTCTGCCCCGCAGCCCTGTGTGCATCAGGGCCCTCGTTACAGTCATTAATTGACTGCACACTGGGAGGCCCACGTCTCCAGGCATTCCCCAGGCAGCAGATCCAAAACACAAAGTGACTCTCACATTTTGATCTAAATCAGAAGTGTCCGGGAGGTGCAGAGGATGCCTGTCGGCCTCAAATGGGTCTCTTCCCTTTCCAAGGCTTACAGACCCCTCTGCGGGTTGCTGTGGGGCAGGGGCAGGGAATATCTTCTGGCCCTTACTTTGAGGGGTTGGAGGTAAACCTCTCACACTGCTGGTGGCCTGGGCAACCCGCTGCGCACCCCTGGCATGCAGAGGCAGGCTGCTCCTCTGCGGGGGGGCAAGGGGGACAGTTGGCTGCTGCTGGAAGAGGTCCCCCCCCTTCCACCGCAGCAGCTGCTGCTCCTCCGTCCTTCCCTGGTACCTTGGTGGCAGAGTGGGTGCTTGCTGCAAGGAGGAGGAAGACTCTGGCTGTTGGGTTACATTTTCTGCTCAAGCAGCTGGGAGACGTCCCTGGGACATGGCAGGGGGGACACCCAGCCATGGCACCTCGCTGCTCTGCGTTGTCCCCTGCAGTCACCCTCTCTGTCTCCCCTTCTCCTTGCAGCGGGGGCAGGATCATCACCCTGGAAGGAAGAGGCTTTGAGCTGGTCCAGAACGTGTCCATGGTGGTCCGTGGCATCGGCAGAGAGCAGACGGTGGGTGTCCCCGCTGGGCATCGCCCGGTACCGGGGAGCAGGGCTGCGTGCCTGCTGCCTGAAGGCGTTGGGGGCGTGAAGCTGAGGCCTGGGGCTGTGCTGGGGATTGAGCTGGGAGCAA
This sequence comes from Egretta garzetta, assembly GCF_000687185.1. Lineage (NCBI taxonomy): Eukaryota > Metazoa > Chordata > Aves > Pelecaniformes > Ardeidae > Egretta > Egretta garzetta. Next base: position 488,593 of record NW_009258879.1, read on the forward strand.
GGCTGGGTGGGAGCACCCAGGAGGTCAGTTTTCTGATGTGCGTGCTCTCTGCTGCTTTCAGAGCTGTAAGGTTCACACCGACAGCGCCATCACCTGCCCCTCTCCAGCTGCCTCCAACGTCACCGCAGGGAGCAAGCCTGCACCCGTCGATTTCTATCTCAACGGTCGCCTCTATGCTGACGACCGTCCGGCTCTGGACGAGGAGATGTACCCCGAGGAGGCCTTGCACATCAGCAAGTTCAGCATGGAGTACTATGCCGACCCCCAGTTCTTCACAGCCAAGAAGGAGAAATGGATCAAGCACCACCCCGGCGAGCCCTTAACTCTGGTTATACACGTAAGAGAGTGGCCTCTGCAGCTCCGCTCCTCCGGGGGTGTTGCCTGCTCCCCCGGGAGGCTCTTGGGTCCTCAGCGCCAGCACAGCAACTGTCCCCAGGCGCAGGAGGGGGACGGGGGCGGATGAGGGGCAGAGCCGCACGGGAGCGGGCAGCTCTTGCTCAGCTCATGCACCTGCATCAGCCTTCAGCGGGAGGCACAGCCTGGCCTGGGGATGCCCTCTGAGGCACGGCAAGTTGAAGGATGTAATAGCCAGAAGCTAAATAAAACACTGGATGTATGAAAAAGAACGATAACGCGCTGGCCTGAAATCAGGCAGGTACTCCAGAAGGTCCTGACAATAGATGCTCATTCCTGCAGAAACAGGTCATGCATTCCTCTCTTGTGGCTGCTCAGCTCAGTTCAGAAGGAAGCGGGGTACGGCAGCTGAGGGCTGGGACAATGCGCAGTAGCAATTCAAAGGCCATTGTTCACCGCAGGATATCCTCACTGCCTGCGGAACGGTGCTCCCCCTTGCTCGGCTCTGTCGGAGCATCCCCTGGCCATCTCCCCTCTTGTACATCCTTCCCCCTCCCAGGTGGGTGCTCAGCTCCTTATCTGCGGTGCACAGACAGGGCAGATCAAAAGCCAATTTTTCCAGGTTCCACAAGGGGCTTGCTCATCCCATGCCCCATGCTGAGTCAGGAATGGGAAACAGGAAAATGGGGAATGGCCTGGTTCTGGGTTTCCTGTGGAGTGCTGGAAAAATGTCCTTGGTGAGGGAGACCCCTCCCAGGCCTGAAAACCAGCAGGGAATATGGGAAGTAAAGCAGGAAAATCCTTTGCAGTTCCGGCTGCTGCTCTAAAAACTGACATCCTGACTCTATTTTTGTCACCAGAAAGAGCCTGACAGCCTGGGCCTGGAGAGCAATGAGTACCAAGTGAAAATTGGCCTTATCTCCTGCGAGATCCAGATTGTTTCAGACAAAGTCATCCACTGCTCCGTCAATGAGTCGCTGAGCACCTCGGAAAGGCAGTTACCGGTGACGGTGAGTCCCAGGAGCCCCCACGCTGGGAGCTGGGAGCACGGGGGCCGGAGGGCTCCCTAAAAAGGCATGGAGAGGGGCTGCCCTGCTCCGAATCCGGGGGCACCATCAGCTGCCTGCTGAGTGAACGGTGCTGTGAGCTGCAGACGGGGAGATTGGGTCAGTTCTCGTAAGGCACTGTGAAATCCCAGCCATGTGAATTTTTGTCACTAGCAGTAATTTTCTTTCTGCCCCTCATGAGAGAAGTTTGGGGATTTCCATGCAGTTTTCAGCCAGCCAGCCTCTTGCTGCTGGCAGAAGAGCGGCAAGTGGACACGAGGACCTGGCCCTTGCCAAGTTCCAGTAAAGCACTGGAGATGGGTCCCTGCCCGGCAGGGCAAGGGCAGCACACGGGGCTGGAAGGCTTTGCCGTGTTTCCCAGGGGCTGCTGCTTTGTCACTGCCAAGAGTTGGGTATCCAGGGCCGTTGTTCATCTTTGGGTCTGTGGAATTCCAAGTTGCTGCCCTTTTTTCCCACCGAGGGCTTGACTCATTGCTCTTCTCACTCCCCTCATGTCACATGCAGCCCATTGCCAGGCAGGGCTGTGACCGTGGCTCTCGTGTCTGGAGAGCGAGCGCCTCCCGCGCCGTGGCCCAAGGCCCCGCTCCGGCCGGTGTGCTAGCAGCCAGGGGGCAAGGAGGAGGAGAAGGAAGGCAGCAGAGGGGCCGGGCGGGGCGGGGGGCCGTGGACTCATGCTGCCCAGAGGAAAGGTGCAGAGATGGGGCACCAGTTCACTGGCAGGGCTGCCCAGTTTGCTGGTTATGGTCTGTGGTGTGTGAATTCCGTTGCAAACTGGAAAGGTGGAGATGCAGAAGTAGCAGAATTTCCTGTCGTTTTAATGGAAATTTTAAACAGGGTAATTTTGGGTTTAGTGAGAACTGAGAAGCAGGGAAATCCCTTTGGGGAAGACAAGGAATTTATGAGCTTCCTCGTTTTGGTTTGACATAAAACATTGAGAGCAATGCCCCGGCAGGTCCCGAGGAAGCAGAACGATACCCGGCCCAAAGCATCGCGTAGCTGCTAAGGGCGCCCCGGCAGCGAGAGCGCGGCTGAATGATCGCCCTGCGTGCCCGTCTGCGCACTCGGCAAACCCTGGTGCCTGCCCGGGGTTGTAACGGGCTGGTGACAGCTCCGGCAGCGCGGGGCGGACTTGTGCCGCAGTCCCTACCTGACCTGCGTCCGGGGCGACGATCGACTGGGGGCTGTGGGAGCCTCCCCTGCCAAGGCAAATCCTCTCTTCTGGGGAGCTGAAATGCCCCGTGCTGTGACTGCCCCGTTTGTTCTTGCTTGGATGATCGAGCTTGCGTCTGCAGGGATGGGAGCACGGGCAAGCAGCCCTTTAAAACGTGTCCCACTCTTGGTCTTTGTTCTGCCCGTGACTCGGGGTCTGTGCAGGTGTTAGCAAGTCGCCCAGGGCAGCAGAAGCTGTAGAGAGGAGGGTGGTGAAGATGGGGCTCCCCAGCACCCTGTGTCTTGGGGGGCCCCTTGGCGTAGCTCTTTTGGGAGTGGCTTAGGTGAGCTGGAGCTTGGTTCTGGCCTGGTTTAGTCCCAATGGGTCCCCGTTCCCACCCTGGGAGGCTGCAAGACAGCTCCATCCCAATAGCCAGACCGCGGTTCCCAGTGACCCCCGTGGGTCCCCGTGCCTCAGGAGCCCTGCCCAGCCCCGACCCCTCTTCCCAGGAGCGGGGTGTCCTCTGGCCCCTGCTGCACCCCACGTGCTGGTGACGGGAAGTGTTCCCATTTCACCTGCAGCCTAATTAATTCCCTTTGCAAAAAATTGTATTGAGTAGACCTGTCCAAATAAACAAGAGACGCTTGCCGAAGCCTTCAAACCCATTTTTGTGCATGACCAAACCATTTAAACACTGAATTAAACAGCAAGCATGGGATTTCTCCTCTGACAAACGCAAAAGGTTGAGTTGGTGGGGAAAAAAAAAAAAAGACTGAAACCGCATCGAGGACTTGTCTCATCGCAGCGTTTCAGACGGAAGAGGTGGAAGCGTTGAGGCGAGGCAGGGTGTGGTGCAGGCTGTAAAATAACCTTCGCAGCCTTCCCTGTCCCCATCCAGCACCTCGGCTGCCAGCGGTGCCTGCTGGGTGGGAGACCGAAGCTCGTAGCGTTGGGTGCTAAGTGCCTGGAGGCACCACCCCAGAAACCATCAGCATCCCTCTGAGGGCTGGGACCAGGGCATGCTGGGGCTGGGAGCCACAGGAGCCTGGCCCTGAGGTCCAGCACTGGTGGCTGGAGGTGCAGAAGGTTGTCCTGACCCCAGGTGACGGCAGCCGGCGTTGCCTGCGGCTGGGCGGTCCTTCCTCTCCTGCCTGTGGAGGGAGCAGCGCCGGGATGGACCTCCAGGCTTCTCCAGGCGCCTTCAGCTGGCAGCATCGGTGCCCTCACCGGTGCTCCAGGAGCAAGGGCTTGGATTTCCTGGTGGGCAGGAGCTGTGCACTACGTGGTGTTCGATGCACAGCTGTGGTGGGAAGGCCCCGCTGGTGGCACTGCTTTGGCCCAGGTGCTGACTGCAGTTTAGCCTCAGCGTGTGCCTTTCCCGGAGGCACTCTGTCACACAGATGTAGTCATAAGATTATTCCATCTCTTCCCTACCTCATTTCAGGGTGGTTTTTTTTTTTGCTCAAGTTTCTCTTGCTTCTCATTCCTTAAGAGAAGTGAAACTCGCATTTCCAGAATCCGAGGAGGACTTGTGTGGTCATGAGTTTTCCTTATCAGATGATGCTGTTGAACCCTTTCATCCCAGGGGCCTAGAGAGCCGTTTATAACCAGCGCCGGGTAAACTCGCCGGCTCGTCTGTGATGTGCGTTGGCCTCTTCCCTTCTGGTGATCAGGAGACCGAAGGACTGAGCTCAAGTGGTTTGTGCTTGGGGTCACAAGAAGCAGGGGTTGGGAGCAGAGCCAGCACCTCCTGACACCCGGTCCACTGCTTTACCTGCGAGACCATTACTGGTCTCTGGTCTCGTTATTATTTATTTTTATTCCCTTACTTTATTTGTATTTCAAAGACTTTAAAGTTCCTTTACCTTCCTTCTCCTGAGTGGCAGCAGTTCTGCTTCTGGAGGGGAACGGGGAGTGCAGCTGGGATTCAGAGGCCATTCAGAGCATGATGATGTCGGGTGATTAATGGAAGTGGTTTTCTAGTACAAGTGGTGCAGGCAGTACTGTACGGTGGGGTGAGCCCTCTAAGGAAGGGTTGTCCTGTGCTCTGGGGTGGGTATGGTGGGGCCGTGATGTGGGCTGGAGATTGTGGCTCTGCCACTGAAGGCCCGTGGTGGCCCAAGGATGGGCAGCATCGCGGTACCACCCTGCTTCCCACCAGGGCACGCAGGAAGGGAACGGGGCTGCTCCAAGGCACACACAGTCCCCAGGGTCCAGCAGAGAAAGGCACGGCACGGCTTCCCCGCAGTGGTCAGAACGTCCTTGGGCAAGGGTCTGCCGAGCGCTGCCCCGATGTCCCCCCTTGCCCGACCTCTGGGACTCTCGGCAACGCGCTGCTCAGCTCCTGCTTTTCCTCCCTCCTCCTCCCTCTCTAGATCCAAGTTGGGAAGTTCAACTACACGGTTGCGATGCTTCACCTTGGGGGAGGAGAGACTGCAATCATCGTTTCCATTGTCATCTGCAGCATCCTGCTGGTCCTCTCTGTCGTCGGTAAGGGAACAGAATGACGAGTTGCCAGGCTGTGCCAAGGTTTTTTTCTCATTGCATGTGGAGGGGTGAAGACGCATCATCCATGGGTTAGGAAACCTCTGGGTGCTGCCGTGGTGTGGTATCTGAAACTGGCCTGGGTGCAGCAAGTATCTGCTCTGCTTTGTAGAGGACCAAGCCGGTACGCAGGATCAAAGCTTCCTGCAGCACGGAGCGTTTGCAGGCTCAATCCATAGCTCAGCTCCGTTGCCTGAGCCTGTGATATTTATAAACTTACCCTTTTTGCCCAACCCCCTAGTGGCTACTGTAATACAAAATAGAGAAGGGTGTGGGAGATTGGTCTTGGACTCATGCTGACTTGAACAGGGCTCACTCACGGGCATGACTGCCCTGGACCATCCCCAAGGTCCACCCAGCCCAGGGTCCTGTCCTTGGTGACAGCCAGTGACAGGCGCCGGGCAGAGCGTGAAGGACGGGGCGAGCATCCTTCGCTGCGGGTCTGGAGCAGGCACCGCAGTCGCTAGCCTCACTGGACGCCGTGCAGCGCTCCTCTGTCCCCTGCCTGGGGTATCTTCTCGCTGCGTGCCCAGAACGACTGCGGCAAGAGCCCTGTCGGGTCACAGCAAGGGAGGTGTTTCCAATAGGGAGTTAATCCGTTTTTAAAAAGGTTATAACGCACACTATTTATTGCATGCACCACCTGTCATTAGAAATGTATTCCCTGGAGGCATGGGAAGACTGTCAGGCATGAACGCCGTCATACAGGTGTAAACGTCCTAAAATCTGTGTGCATCAATCAGCTGGAACACTGATACGCAGTTAAGGTGCATGCAGACAGCCCAGGCCTGAGCCGAGGGTGACAGTTACAGCACGGTCGTTAAATTCCAGCTGGTTTTACTTATTCACAGGGAATCGACAGCTGCCTGATCAGAGACCAGGCTTGCTGCAGGCGTTAGACCAACTCTTAAGTGCAGCTTTCTGTGCTTGTGGCAGCAGAGGCCCGTGCTGATCCCGGCTGCGGCTGCTCCTGAGCCCCATCCCAAAGGCTCCTTCCCTTCCTCTTTTTCAGCACTCTTTGTGTTCTGCACAAAGAGCCGCAGAGCGGAGCGCTACTGGCAGAAAACCCTGCTCCAGATGGAGGAGATGGAGTCGCAGATCCGGGAGGAAATCCGCAAAGGTGAGGCACCGAGCTGGGCGCCGGGGAGGAGCCGAGAAGGGAGGGAGATGCCGGCAGGGCAGGGGTGAAGCCATTCGCCTTCTGCTCCATAGAATTTTATAGAATTACTTATGGGAGAAATTCTGTCATCACCTTTGAGCTCTGGCAGGGTTTGTGAATGGGGCTGGGTGGCTGGGAGCGT